>NC_043963.1:19834733-20161161 GCF_902148855.1 Sphaeramia orbicularis
TATAGTTCTCACCCAAAATAGGTTTTAAGAGAAAAAAAATCATTTTCTAACAGGATTCCTGTTAGGTACAATGGTGTATTCATCGCAGATGTAGCAGAATACGTCAGGCTTATTTTGCAAGATTTTCTAGTCGAAGCCATTTCATTCACCTGTAATATTAAAAAAAACATTAATCATAAATTGGCAAAAGTAAAATCTTCAGAACTCATTTATTGCAAGAAATATGAACGAATTTTGTATCATATGATGTGAAAATGCCCATAAATGTAAGCAAAAATGTTAAAAAGCCAATATGTAGCATAGTTCAGAAAGTTGACCTGATTGAGCAAAATTAATGTGATTTTTGGATTCAGCACACCAAAATGATCCTAAATCAGCTCAAAAAACTTAATAAATTTGTTGTTGACCAGTGATATTAGTGGATTTTTTTCCTTCCCTAATGGCACAGGATTATTCCACAGTGACAATGTTAGGATTTATCAGGCTCTGATTGTGAAAGAGTGGTTCAGGCAGCACGAGACATCATTTTTACACACACAGTCGCGGAAAAAATTATTAGACCACCCTTTTTTTCTTTAATTTCTTGTTCATTTCAACGCCTGGTACAACTAAAGGTACATTTGTTTGGATAAATATAATGATAACAACAAAAATAACTCATAAGAGTTTAATTTCAGAGCTTATATCTAGCCATTTTCCATGTTTTCTTGATAATAACCAAAGTTCTTACATTAATATCTGTGGCATTGTACTGCCAAAACCAGTGCTTTTAGGCATTCCATGTTTTCTTTTCTGTCTGTTTTAGTCACATGATACACACAGGAGTTAGTACTTGATTACATAACCATTGTTTTTGATGACTTTTGATGGTCTAATAATTTTTTCCGCAACTGTAGATTGACCACCAGAGTGCAGATCTGAACCCAAGACTTTGGGCAGTTTTGCAACTCTCCCATCATCAGTAGAAGATGGTGGAAAATTGATGCAGTTCCGAACAGAAATAGTGTTAACCTTTATTTTTAACCATGTGTAAGGACTGCATGGCAAAAAGTCCACCATATTTGTCCTATAATTGAAGCTACTGGTAATCTAACAAAATATTCTGTGATTTTTTTTCTTTTTGTCCTGGCAGTGTATCTTTACTTCTTCCATTTTATAACCCAACAGTCTCCGTGTCCCACTCATTCTGATTAAACTAAAATAATCTGATTACATCTGCTGTAGGATTCTAAAAACACACGTTCAAGCTTTGTGATTTTAATCATATCTTTTTAACAAAGTCATCATCTCAACAAGAAAATCATAACATTTAACATCATTCATATCTGAGTCATAAATGTTTGAATATGTTACAAATTATATTTTATATTGTAAACACAACAAAATTCAAAGTTCTATGACATAGCCAAGGGGATATGACGGCATTTTTCCAAAGCTCAATATTCCGATCAAATAGACTGCCATGGGTGAGAGGTGCGCTATAAAAAATTAAACAGAGATTAAAATGACAATAGATTGGTGAATACACAAATGCCAAACACGTGCAACATTATTACTGAAATAAAGAATTTATAAGGCTTTCACTGGGCATCTCTTTTCCCATTATATTTTTCATTATAATTTTGATATTCTTTCTGCAAACCCATACCTAATTTGTGCAAATACATTCATGATAGAAGTACAGTAGTGGCCAAAAGTTTTGGGAATAACAAGTTTTATTTTCACAAAATTTGTTGCCTAAGTGTCTTAAAATATTTCCACATGTTTCTGGGGTACATTAAAGGACAAGTAGAAGCATTATACAAGTTTCAAAGACTTTTATCGACAAATAAATCACATTTAAGCAGTGAATCGGTTTGTATCATTCCCAAAACTTTTAGTCATGACTAAATGTTGATGAGCTGAAAAACCAGAAGATGTCTTTACTTTAATTTGCTTTAGTAGAGTTCATAGTCCCTTCATCATTGGCATCATCATCATCACTTATTCCACAGGGAAACAATAGCATTATAGGTCTAATGAATTTATTTGAGGGTAGAGAGAATTTCTCTATCTTAGTAGGTTTTCACTTCAGTTATGTTGTTTTCCTCTTCTTCTTCAGTACCTTTTATGTATAGAAAATTAACCTCATCAGCAGAACAAGTAAAAAACCCCTCTCATAATAATAACGTCAGAAGTATAATTTTGATATGTATGGGATAACATATCAAATACAGTGCCTGCTTTTGTGAAGCAAATAACTGATTATTATTTAAATATTTTGCATTCATACTTTTTCTTATTCACTCTGACTTTTCCATATTTGTGAGGATTTGGATTCATCCAGAGGATTTGGATTAATTCCAGAAAAAAAAAAAAAACACTTAAGCCCTTCCATCATGCTTTACAAGATAAAAAACCCAATACTGGTACTCTACAACAGGTATGGAATACTAGTTGATGAGAATAAAGTATCATTTTCTGTTGCACTGGTTTAATTTGTTGTTTATAAAAATTTAATGTGATCAACTGTTTTGCCTGATGCTCTTCAAAGATAAGACAAATATAGGTATACAAGGTCTTATTAAACAAAAAAAGAACACCAAAACCATAAATTCAATACCCTTCATAAATTCTATACATAACATCACTTTGCTTGAAAAACCAACCTTATAAACTTCAGGGTTTTCACACGATAATCTCAATATCTCAATACAGCAACTGTAAATCTATGTGACCATTCTGAGTTTACTTTAACAAAGGATGCTTAATAAAACAACAACAAATGTTCATAACCATGATAAAAGTAAACTGGATATGTATTAAGTGTCCAATCCTTTCATCGGCAGTGTTTGTGATAAAAAATAAATGTTTCTATTGAACAAAACAAGCAGTCATTAAGAGGCAGAAATATTACAATTTGAGTTCTTAAGTGCAAAAAAAAAAAAAGAGAGAAAAAAAAAGAAAAAAACACCACTCAACCAGTCCCCTTTAATTACTTGAGCATTTAAGCATTTCATAGGAAACAACATCAAACAGCAAAAACAAGGTGTGGGAATGTTCACGCTATTTAAAAACAGTTATTTGTGTTAGTGCTGGAAAAAAAAAAAAGTGTCCTCTGTGGATATTTTGTGATTGGAAAGGTGAATAAGAGGACCTCCACCTCAAAACCTTAAATAAGCCTACATATTAAAACAACATTAGGCCTGTTCAGACATATCCAAATCTTCCAACATCATTACGCATTACAGGTATTTGTTGGCGGTATATATAGTAAAACATAGTAGTGGCACGATTAAAAAGGCCAAATAATCCAGTATGTTACTTCTCCATAACCACTGATGTTCCAGTGGCTGCTATAATAACATTAGAACAATGTTAATATTAACAGGCAGAACTTTTCTTCAGGTGGTGGAGCCTACAGAGTCAGAGTGAAATGTGATGTAGCCCGAGGACGATGCCGAGGGTGTGCTTACAAAACTGTTTGTGCTTCCTTTACTCTCAGCTTTTTTCAGGTCCTTCTGATGCCCCCGCTCGGACCCACCACCCGCTCTAGCTCCGAGGCTTGTCCGTGGCCTACAGGCGGAGTGCCCGGCTGTGTGTTGGCTGCGTCCAGGTGAGGATGTTTCCCCCTGCCGTTTCCCATCCTGAGCACGCTCCCTGCAGCCTTTCCCAGAGCTACAAGCCCCGGGACTCTTCTTTCCGACTTGCCTGTCTGGTTTTGGCGAACCCTCAGGCGAGCTCCCTCGATGGCTGTTCCTTTTGTGTTCAGAGAGCCGCCTCAGTGCTTGAGGCTCACGCTCGAAGTCTGTGAGCGGGAAGTGAGGGAGGATGACTGTGTGCTGTTCATACACATTGGGTATAAGTGAAATGGTAGATGTGCGCCGCGGGCTCTTCCTCGGGCTCGGCAGCGGCGTCTCATCTATAAAATTGATCACCTCATCGCGGCTGAAACACCGCAGTTCGTCCTCGTAAAGCTCCCCGCCGCAAACCACGCGCGGCAGGTGCTTAAGAGAGTGCATACTATCCTCAGAGCGTCGCCGCTTGCGATGAGGGTGATGGTGATGGTGGCTCTCCTCGTGGTAGGAGACCAGGCTGCTCCTGCGCCTCTCGTGGCGCGGTAAGGTGGAGCTGTAGTGGGCAGTCACTATCATGTCCTCGGTGGATCCCCATCGGTGAAGGTATGAGGGGATCCGGTCGCTGGTCCACATGTCGGTTTCGTCGTGGGAGTATCTTCTTGTAGGGGCACCTGGACGGAAAACACAGACCAAAGCCACTAGTCAGTTCGCCATTCAACGATATCCTCATAGCCTAACATCACAGAATCAGGGCTTTGTGGTGCAACACTTTAAGTAACATGCTGTGTCATATTACAACACATTGTAGCTCATTATCAGATACCTGTAGGATTTTTCATGGTAACATTTTTTTTTTTTTTTGCATGAATATTTTAGTGAATATAGCTCTATAGAAAACACTGTTACCAACTTCTACATTTCAATACATATACAGTATCTATGATTAGGAAATGTTACAATTACTTATTTTAGCAGAAAATCCTACAAGTAGAATAGAAAGGTTTGATAATGAAGTGCTACACAGTGTTGGGGAGAAACTACTTACATATAATAACATTAAATGATAAGGTTACAAAATAAATGTCACTAATCCATTGCACTTAATTAGAAAAAGTATGTAAATAAAACCATAAGCTGTCAGTTACTAATGTAAATGCAAATTACAAAAGGGTTATATGCAGTACTGTGCAAAAGTCCAATATTAGATTTGTTGGTTTAGTAAAGTTATGAATTATTTCTCAATCTCTGTATTAAGATCCAATCTGGGTATATGTGAAGTATATACAGCAGTAAAAAGTATTTATTGTGACCTCCCTTTGTTCTTAGCATGTGTTTGACCCTTTTAATCAGACAAAATGAGATTTACACCATTAATTTTCTGATATTTTATATCAGGTTTCATTCAATACATGTCAGATGTTTCTATTTGCACTCATCATGGGGTCAGAGGTCACACTAAATAGTTATTTTAACCTTTAAAACCCATTTAGTGTTTAGTCTTTTAAATGTGGGCACATATTCACTGTGTTTTCTCGTATTTGGGAAGGTCATTTCAACCCTGCAAAAACAACAACTTGTGCACAGTACTATAAAGCAAATAAATGTCTTTTTTATGATGTGATGAGGTCTGGTTTACGTAAAATATTTATCATAAACGTAATCAAATGTTACAGTACTGAAGCACAAACAGTATTCCAGTTTTAAAAAGATAACTAGTAATTTTAAATTTTCACATTTCAAGTAATCTTCCCAACACTGGTGCCACATTATATAGCATGTATTCTTTATTGTATCCCTTATATATGAACATTTTTCATCTAAACTGGACACTATTGTATGCTTAAACTCTTCTAACTTAAAAGGTTAATTATCTGCTTTTTTTTTAATACTCACATTCCATTCTGCTCTGACAACTATGCAACAGAGTCAGGGTTTGTAAAGGTGAGGTCGAGAGCCACAAGATTGATATCAGCCTGACCCCCTGTGGTCGCTTTTAGTAAATGCAGAAAAATAAGACAGCAGACGATACAGTAGCAAAGTAAGTATGTAAGGTGTGAGGGACTGGACAGCAGAGGGCAGCACAAGCATTAGAATGAGTTAAAGATGTAGTAGGACAGAGTAGGTAGCATGAAAAAAAGAGAGAAGGAGAAAACTCGGACAGTAAGCCAATAAAGCCTCTAAAGGGCTTTATTCTGAAATCCAGCCACTTTAGGTGTTACCTTATAATGATCTGAAGTATAGCTGGGTTTCAGTAGAGGCAAGAAGTAATCAGTTATTATATTTTATCCAGTTGTACTGTAAGAGAAATTAAAAAAATAGAACCCATAGTTCCCGTTAACACATTTCCCCAGGCATATCATTAAATAAGACACCTAAATGGAACCTTACAGTTGAATTAAATGTCATGTAATGATGTCAGACACAAAAATGATGGAAGGAATGATGATTTGATCAAATGGAGTGACAGCTACTGTATGCATCTCTGTTTCAAGGCTTCTTAAATGTTGGTATACAGATCCAATTCAAAAACAGGATTGGAGTTCATTATTTGGCCTCTATAATTTGGGGTATGTGGGGTTATATTTTTTATACGAATCTTTTAAAAATGTTTTGTAATTCGGGCTGTATTTAAAAGCTCTTATTAAAGATGATACAGGTTTAAGATGCCTTTGAAAAGAATATTAATGTTAAGATCATGAGTTAGGGTTAGGGCAGTACAAATCCTCACCACAGTCTTCCAGGCCAAGTTCAATCATTGATGTTCTTTTTTTTTTTTTTTTTTTTTTTAACTTAAGTCAATCCAGTATATGATTGTTTAGTTTACAGACTTGGAATCAGACATAAGGCTTTTGGTTAATTGCCCAGGAAGGCTGCATGTCAGAGCATGTTTATGTGTTAATGCAGGCTGGAGATGAGCCTCTCACAGCTCTGCATCAGACTAGGATGGATGCTGGATCCAATGGAAGCAATGCTTTTAAGCAGAACATGAGCAGCTGTTTATATACTTTCATCAAACGCTGAGGGATTCCTGAAATGCAGAAGGTATGTTGGATACTGAACTCTTACCCTCTTACAAAATAAAACTGAAGTCATTTTCTTGTAGGCCCTTAACAGGAACACAGCAGTTGAAGCACATTTAATATATTGATGAAACTGCAGATGGTCATATTTACCAAACATTAGTCAGTCACAGTTTATTTAGACTCTTTAAAAAAGACAAAAGAAATCTTTTCGGGAGAGGTAGCATCACAGAATGTCTGAGGATTCCAGAAAAATCAAGATACTGTAAAGGCTCATGAGGCCATTTCACCATGCACTTTAGCAATGAGGTGACATTAAAATATTTCAAGTAAAACAAAAGAAGAAAATCAATAAAAATATACCTGCAAATACTGCATTTTATCTTCCTGTTGTTCCCTCAATGGATACCCTTGCGGAACCCCCCTTTCTAAGGTTGAGAACTCATACTTGGCATTACGGTCTACCGTCACGATTTCAGGCGCCGAGCTATAGTCATATGGTCTGTCATATATTAAGTCGGCATGAATTCCTCCATCTTGGCTGTTTCTGCAAAGTGCAGAAAAGCACGAGCGTCAGGATTAGAGAGCAACGAACTCAGTACACAAGACAGACAGACAGACAGACGAATAGATAAGAGAGACAAGTTCAATTGTTCTCTGGTTTAGTGTCTCTCTATGTGTCTGTTTGGAGAATTTAGAGCCGGGATCAAAAAATGCAAAATGACTAAGAATTTCAATAGTTATCACTGGGGGGAAAAAAGCCCCATGTTGGTTAAAATGTCAGTAAGCAGCACAGGTACATTCTGAATTATAATATTATCATACGGACAATATAAGATAATCCTTTATTAGTCCCACGACAGGGGAATGTGCAAAGTTATCAAATGTTTTATTGAACAAAAACCCATCTGTTGAGTTGATTTTCCCAATCACTGCATTCATGTTCATTAAAGATCAATTGAAGATGGGTGTAAAATGCTGATCTTGAGCAAAATGTCAGCCAAAAGGATGAAAGATGACAGTAGCTATTTGCATAAGCAGCTTGGCATGCACGTCAGTAGCTTTGGAAACAGGAAACAATCCTTATACATACAACTGTGATGAGTTATACATGGCAAGCCCTCTGGAAAAAAGCAGAGAACTGGCAGTGTTAATTTTCACACAGAATACGGACGGCTTTGTGTCGTTTTATGGCTCCTGCTGGACAACGATTAGTAATCAGGAAGGGGTGTCAAGAGGGAGAGGATCAAAAGGTTTGGAGGGTTACAAACAGGAAAGAAGGGGTTCAGAGTGGGTTGAGTTTAAACAGTGCCAATAGAAAAAACGTAGCGAAATTTGCATCAATTTCCGAGGTCTCATCATGGAACCGGTCCAAAAGCCTTTTCTATGATTATCATGTGACCTAATTCTGGGACCAAAATTTTGTCTAAGTGTCTGTGATTCGTTGGTGAATTTGTTAAAACCCTCTTCACATTTCTGTTATAAAAGAGCTGAGCCTGTGAACACTTTAACTGTATCTCTTTTATCTATTTGTCTGATATATTCTAATTACAGATACTAGTGGATTTCTGCTTTTAAAGACAGCAGTGTTTGATTTGCTCTGTAATCTGACCCACTGTGAGGACATTTTAAAGCAAATAAAATGATCATAAAAACATAAAATTATCCCAAACATATTAGACTGATAGCTAGCCAAGTTGTGTTGCAAGAAAAAAAAAAGATAAAACCTGTGTTTATACAGTATCCTTTCGTGACTTGAGGGAAATATGACCATCATAATGACATGAAAGTGCTTTTCAGCTTCAGTGCAACTGTTTGAGGTTCATTCTGGATCCCAACAAATAAATGGGAAACCATTTATGTTATCATCGTCTCTTTCCAGGGCATTCTGGATGAAGATTGCCCGCTTTAAATGCATTGAAGTAGAAAAAAAATGAAAGAGCTCCGAGGTAAATATGTCCTTTATCCAGGAATATGTCTTTTTCTTTTTTTTTTTTTTTTTTTTTTTGAAACGACATCATGGTAAAGCAAAGCACTTTATATAGAGAGTACACACCACGTACAGAAACACAGAAATGTATTTTTAGTATAGAAAATAATGTTACACAGACACTTGCCACTTCAGTTTCATCTTCTGACAACAAAGGTCACATGATAGGTCACATGATAACATTGGACCACTGATTTAAGACTTAAAATTACAACACAATGGTAAGAAATAAATGGTGATTATCATAACCATACTGCAACAAGTAAAGCAAATGTAAAATGTAATGTAAATATATAATATAAAATACACAGTTGCACATAAAGTTGGAATAATTTTGTTTTCAGACACATTTCTCTTTTTATTCCTATTTATATTCATCGGTAATCACCTTTGACTTAATGCAATGATTACATACTGAGCCATGGTTACACTTTATCTATCAAGAATAAATCACATTTTCACAATCATTTCATGAAAAGAGGTTAAATATATTTTATTCCAATTTTATGAGCAACAGTGTTTAACAAATGCCTGTTAAAATCTTTAAGTGTCGGGTCCAGGCCTAAAGTCCAGTGAAGAAAGGTAATGATTTTAGACTAAACATCAGTTGCTTCATAACAAAAATAAACTTACCATGTTAAAAATGCCAGTTTCAGCACATTTATTAAACATAGATTTTCTGGTTTCATTCTATATTTTACTTTAAGGTTAGTTTAGATCAAAGATTTGGGACAAACTGAGACAAACAGCAACTATTCTGTTCAACAAACTGATGGCAATGACGGACTTAAAGTGTGTTTGTTTAACCCTCAAAGACTTAAAACAGCCGCTGGAAACCAAAAGAATCTGCTGATCTGAAATGTTAAGTAACTTTTGAAACACTAATCCTATCAATGCATGTAAATAATTCACATAAGATGTAGTTTCACAGCTTTTCATGGTCATCAGATATGAACCATCTGGACGTTCAGAGGCTCCGTAGTGAACGTAGAAACACTGTCATCTTCAACAACATTGATTTGCTGTAATCTATTTTATTTATTTATTTATTTTTTCAGTTTTCTCTGTTTTGATATAATAACCTTTGCATTTGCTATGAGTGTTTGTGATCAGTACATGGACAGAAAATATTAAACTAATTAAATTAAATACACAAAATTTTCTCAGATTTTCACTAAAAAATACAAAATGCAGGGGATGATATTAGAATAAATGGTGATAAATCACTTAGGAATGATTAAATGTAGAGAAAAATTCTTCTGGAAGTCACTACAAAAATAGTTTTACAGGGTTTCTGCAAGTCATTAAAAAGCATTAAAAGTCATTAGATTGATTTTGTGAAATTTAAGGCCTTAAATGGCATTAAAAAGCATTCAATTCAATGTCCAGAGGCATTAAAAAAATAAATACACTTGATGGGAAAAAAAGCACTGTTATTCATGATTTGTTTTGATTATATAAACATTTAATAATTTTGATTGGAAGTATAGTGTGATGATTGGAACCCTGTAATTGACTATTGTTTATGGCCGATACACAAAGTCACAACATCGGATGCTTGGAATGCAATGTGCTGTGGCGAAAGAGGAATATTAGTAAATGTTGGAAAAATGGGAAAATGCAAGTTTCAGCAGAAGTGACTGGAGGAGGAACTATTCAGAACCTGGTTAAAGCCTATCGACGGCAAACTGTCGTAAAACTATATAAAACTGTATCTGCAGTTGGACATGGGCATTAAATTTGTTTAAAGTGGCATTAAAAAGCATTAAATAGATTCACTGATACCTGCAGAAACCCTGTTCTAGTTCTAAAACATTAAGTGGCATTAATGCTCCGTAATCTGAAACCTGAAGGAATACTATATGTGTTATTGCTCTGTAATCTGACCCACTGTGATGACATTTTAAAACACAAATAAAATGATAATAAAAACCTAAAATTATTCAAAATATATTAAACTTATAGCTAGCCAAGTTGTGTTTGCAATAAAGAAAAAAGATAAAACCTGCAGAAAACCCAGTTCTAGTTCTGACACATTCTAAAGTAGCATTAATGATCCTTAATATGAAGCATAAAGGAATACTGTATGTTTATTGCTCTTTAATGTGACCCACTGTGAGGACATTTTAAAACACAAATAAAATGATAATAAAAACATAAAATTATTCAAAGCATATTAAAGTGATAGTTGTGTTTGCAAAAAAAAAAAGAAAAACCTGCAGAAAACCCTGTTCTAGTTCTAAAACATTCTAAAGTGGTATTAATGCTCCTTAATCTGAAACATGAAGGAATACTGTGTGTGTTATTGCATTAAATTCTGACTGACTTTTTGGAAGCACTTGTGTCATCCACCAAATAACACTTACATCTCACACTGAAAGCGCTGTATAATAAAACTCTGATTTTTTGGCAGCGGATGAGCAAAGACAGCTTACATTCAGTGAGTCAGCTGTCAAAAAAAAAAGAGAGGCTTGTTCTCAAATAACACTTCACAAAAAAAAAAAAAATCTATTTTGTGAGGTTGAAACACTCACCCTCTCCAGACTGAAGAGGACAGAAAAGGGTGTCAAAACATCTATCAAAACCTCTTCAAACCACATTTTATGCGTCCAGGACGTGCGTAGATGTTCGGAGGGGCAGTGGGACATGTCATAAATTCTCCTCTGATGTTAACGTGGGATGAACCTCCGGCTTTTGCAAACAATTACATAAGCTGACCGGTTCTATACGGAGGCTGTGTGACTCAAACGTTCACGAGGACTTCTGTCGCTTTTTTATGATGCTTCATTTCAAGTGTCAATATTGTGAAATCACAGAGCAGTTCCTATCTTTAACTTTTATGTGTGCTGATAATATCACAGATATAACATAAGGACGTCATTACTGCTCTTGTTGGAAACATGACGGTTAACAAATACTTTTTACGGCCCATGTTTGATTTTAGTGATAAAAATACCGTAAAGTTAATAGTGTTACAGTTCATTCACTGTCTTGTCTCTTTCCTTCCTTGTGATATTTACTGTGAGACACATCCAGACACCAAGTGTTTTATGTCCAATTCCTGTCTAAGATCTTTTTGCATAAAAGACTAACTGCTAATGGGCTAATGTTTGGACAAAACAGGCACGGCACTTCTTCGTTTTTGGTAATAAAATACATTTGCTTCATATGCTGATTTATTTGGTGTGAAGGAGGATTAACGCCGCATGAAATTTCAAGAATAAAATCAAAATCTTACAAGAGCAGTGTAATTTTGCAAGAAGAAGTCATAATGTTAAGAGAGTAGGTCATAATATTTGGAGAAACAAAGGCAATTTCGTGAGGATAAAAACAGAGGAAATGACTGTCGCTGTTTGTGAAAATGAGGATTCAGGTCATCTTAGATTACAATTTACTGTCAGTGTTTTAGACTCAGAAATGTGAACTTACAGTGTTCAGCTGGTAATTTTGACTGGTTGAGTTTTTTTCCTCAAAATACTATGATATCTTCAAATATTAGAATTTTCCTTGAAAAATATGACTTTTTTTTTTTTTTCTAAAAGTATATATTATGACCTTATTCTTATGTTAATCTCCAGGTGTGGGTTTAATCCTCTTTCAATTTAGTCTACCCCTATAAATAAATATTCTCACTGAGGCACAGTCTGACAGAAAAGGGCTGTTTCTACTAAAGTTTGTTCTATATGTCCATGTTATGACACAAGCCACTTTTCCTTGACCCTCAAATTGCGCAAATATAAGTTGTGTGCAGAAGCCAATAATATAATAAACAGCTGATAACGCAACAACGGCCGATAAGGTAATGAATTTGCCATTTTTAAAAATGCAATAAGTCAATAACGTAATATTCTGGCCAACAACGTTCTGAACCGATAACGTAATAACTTAGGGTCAATAACGTTATAACTATTGCTGGTATTACATTATTGATCTGGTAAAAAAGTTCTTTGCAAATGTAATAACTGAGCCAATAACGTAATAAGTTATAACGTTACTGGCTAAAAGCTATTTACATTATCGGTTCAGGACTTTTATTACATTAATGGCCAGATATTACGTTATTGGCTATTACATTTTAAAAATAACAAATTTATTACATTATTGGCCGTTATTATGTTACTGGTGTTATTACATTATTGGCTTCTACATTGCACAAAATGTACCTAATGGAAAAACACAATTTGCCGAAAGTGTCATTTTTTTGAATACAAGTTTTTTTTGTGCAGGCAAGAGGTGTTTTTTCGGGCATAGCGCAAATGGTATTCAAGTAAAACGGCAATGGAAAGACCTTTTTTCACAACTAAGTCAGGTGAATTAAAAAAAAACAGATGTGACGTACATTACAACAGGCGAAGAAAAAGAAACATGTTGCGTATGTGCGGACACACCAGGAAACCCATCATTTTTTAATTTAGTACGAGACAGAGGGTATATATATAATAATAATGATATATCTGTAAATCAACACCATATTTATGTTCGTCCCCATGTGATTGGAATAACTTCTCGTGTCATCTCACGATAAAAAATAAACAAATCATCGCATTTGTGATTTAATGGAAAAACCGACATTACGCACTTCTGTTTTTTCGACATCTAATAAATATCGGTAAAGTTTTGCTCAGATGTCCAATGGAAAAGCAACTACAGATTATTAAGTCACTTTTTATAATATGATGCCATCAGTTTGTTGTATTGTTAAATGAATTGCTGCATCTTTACCGTTAACAGCTGTTTCTTGTCACAAATCTTTGATGTAAACTGGCTTTTATGGAAACATGATGATTACATAAGGTGTCACAGTAGCATACATCTCTTCCAGTATCGTAAACTGGTGTTTTAATATATTGCCAATTTGCTAATGTACAAATAGGATGGCTGCAGACGTCCTTCTGAGGACTGTATGGTAAATCACAGAGGTGACACCTTATCTCAAAGCCCATTAAAACAGGCCACAGACTGGCTCTCATACTAACCTCACTTCCCTTCCTGCTGTATTGCTACCCTAAATTTTCTCATTACTTTTATTCCCTAGGCTAAAAGACAAAACTGTTCAGGTTGGTAAATTATATATGTCACTGTAACTTCTATCGTCAAAGACAGTGCAGAGTGCTCCTCAACACAGAGCATTTTCTGAAACTAAAAGCCTTGGACTTTAGTCAGTAGAGTGCACTTCGACGATAAAGTCAAATTAGAACTTCAATACTTTATCTGCAATTCCACTTCTGGGCAAGAATTTGGTTTTATGGCTGGGCAATATTAAGAAAAATCACATCTCAATAAATTGCCTGTCTGGTGATGCCATTATATGTGGATATTTTTCTACCTGAAAGCCAGAAACTAAAACACAATACATGCTCCTGCAGTTAAAAACAGGATACTTACACACTTTTAGCGCTGAAAGACTCACATTAAACTTAAATATGCTCTCTAGCCTAGCAACATTATTACTGAAAATGACCCAGGATGCAGTGCTGTCTGTAAAATATCGTATTCACACTAGAACATAGCCCCTTTTTTAAGAATATATGGGTGCTTCTATGAAACTGGTTCCTAAAAACAGGACATGGGGGCTAAAAAATCAAACTAGCTGTAGACTAATGTTATGAAGCAAGTTTGGAAGCACTGTGGGGTCTATTTTAAAAAATAAATATTTACTGGGATAAAAGAGAAACTATTTTTCAGATTAAAACACATTTTTGTATTTTTTGATATATTTTTATACAAAAGTCCGCATGTAACAGTAAAAAGGACATGAAAGTTAAGTATTTTTTTTATTCTCTCAAAGGCACATTTTAGAAATCTAACTAATTATGCAAAAGGCAGAGTGTTTCACAAAAATTACCGCTGTTGTAAAATCACTCATGATTTATTTGTGTTTAAATAGGCAGGTTCCGCATGTAACGTGAGTGGACATGATGGGTTACACACAAAACCCGGAATGAGACTGCTGATTCATGAAAAACCCACGTCTGGATTAGAAAAACCACTAGGATCGTCAAATTTAACACAGTGTCTTTATTTATAGCGGTATATAAGACCATTTACAGCCATGTTTTCCAGATCAAATGCACTGACACATAGGTAGTTTTTCATGTCCAATTTTGGTTCTATTTTTGGGCCCAATATGTTATTAAAAATTCATTAATTTTGGGATGGCTCAGAGCAAGAGTATAATTTTTTTTGCATTCATCTAGGGTCATCATTAGGTACATTTTGGGGGGGAAATATGTCTAAATTTCTGTTTTATTATTCAGTCTAAAACCAGAATGAACCTAGTTTCATCGAAGCACCCATATGCATAGAAATACACATTATTTGTCATTTTTAATGCCAGAACATGTGATTGAAATGCAAAACTCGGCTCTCACTGCGAAAAAGTCTAAAGTTTAAGATCAAAATCTAATATTACTGTAAAAAATTAAGTATAAATTTAAAAAAAAAACCTATACAGCTAGATTAAAAAACAATTAACTGAATAAAAAATGAATGAATCCATGTATGAGTCTTAAATCCCATAGAGAACAAGTCGTGATACATCAGAATCAAAATATTGCCCAGCCATAAATACAATACTGTGCAAACTGTAACCGTAGTCGTAGTAACAGTAGAAGTGCACCCTGAGCTGTCTTTGGAAATAGAATCATCATTCACATCCATATCATCAGGTGAAACAGGAGGGACAAAGGAGGCGGGACGGGGAGGAGACAGGCGCCAGCGGCTTACCTTCGTCCACCTCATCGTTGGACATGATGGCGACGCACTTTTCCCACACCATCCTGATATCGGCCCGGTATCGATCGCAGGCCCAGAGGAACATGGGCAGCAGGATGGACTGGGCGATGGAGCACCACAGCACGCACAGCACCATCCAGTTATAGGAGCGGTCAAACTTCAGACTGGTAAAGCTGACCACCTGGACGGGGCGAACAAAGCCGTAAAAAACACCATCAACATAATCCGCTATGTACGGTGGGCCCTTTTCACTGCCTACTCTGTTAAATGACTCCACATAAAGGACCCCGTGGTGTTCACAACACTGAAATCAGGAAAAACACATCATATAACTGTGAACAAAAGCAAACAGCGTCATTATCAATTCAGTCTGTGAGCATAGAGTAGGTTTTTGTTTTGGTTTTTTTTACACATTTTATAAAAACAGGAGCAAAGTGACAGAGCCTCTGGAAACCTCCCACAGATAGATGATAATATACACGGTTTTAGTGAAAAGCAGCATTTTGTGAACTTAACAGGAGATTTTGGATCATTGAACATGTTATTGCTGTTTCCCGTTGTTCAGGGAACTAAAATGAAGTTGGTCTAACAAACATGAGCTGACATTGAAGTTATTGCACTTTTAGTTAGGACATAATACTGAATTTACATTAGATTACGAGATATTAAATACAGTAACAATAGAGATACAAGGGAAGAATCACATCCATTCCATCATGTGAGGAAATTTTACAAACAGACAGTGTATGACTTTTTCTAAGTGGAAATAACAGATTTAAAACATGTACTTGAGGTTTTATTTATAACTATTCGTATTAATAAGAATATGATTGATAAGAATTACAGTAGCACATTATTGCTCACAGAAAATCTGCTTATTTTTTTTTCCTTTTACAAAAGCAAGATGGTAAATAAAGTCATTCATAAACAATCTGCCAACTGTGATGAGCAAAAAAAAAAGTTTTTTTTTTTAAGAAATGTCAGCCACATTCATAAAGCACTTGATTTAGCTTTTGTTTATACTTATTCATATTAATGTGGCGGATGTTTCTGAATCGTACAAATGAAAGACCAAAAAGTTTTGACACAGTTTTGACAGTTTTGATTTGCTCATTAGAAACGGAAGATATAGTTATAAACAACTCGATTCACCTTCTAGCTTTTGTAAACGGAAACGATATTTTTGTTTAACATGTTTTCCATCAACAATAAAGTGCAACTGTGCTAAAACAATCACTACTACTACTGCTACTTTTTAACTAATGCTTCTTCTTCTTATTATTATTATTATTAACCCTTTCATGCATAGTGTTCACTTCAGTGGACAGTTATTCTCCATCTGTTCTCTTGTATATTCATGGATTTTGTTGGTTTAGTTGCATATTCAGCCGACACAGTGGACACTTATGCATCATCCCATACACTGACATTCAGACCATTACTGTAACTGTGCTGTTCTTCATAAACCTGATCTGCAGTAACATGTTCGAGCGGAAATCAATTAATTGTTAGACTGTAATTAACAGTTTGTTGTTTTTTTTTCTAAAACAAAAAGTTTTTTTTGCATATTATCTCCATGAACTAGGACGATTATTACTGTTATTAATTATTTAAGGAGAAGGGGTGGGATTTTGTAAGTTATGCTTCCTCTCACTCCTTTTCAAATATGTTTTATATGTCTTATGTTTAAGTGTTTTGTTTATTTATTTTCTTCTGTTTTAACATTCATATTCAAAATAAATACATCAATCAATCAATCAATCAATCAATCAATCAAATCTATCAGTCAAGTGAGTCATAACTAGTATTAAACTATGTTAAAATGTGAGAAAACATCAGATTAGCAGCATTAAAATGTTTTTATTTCATTGTTTTCATATCACTTTCTGATATTGGGTTTTAAAAACATGTTTCTGTGCTTCAAGAATAAAATGCACGGTGTAGCCAGGTGGACATTTTTGTAAATCCATGAAAAAAAACAAAACAAAACTCAATTGCATTGTTTTTTCATGCCTAATGAGGAATAAAAACACTCAAGAAAAGATCTCGACAAAGGTTCTAATAATTCATGCATGAAAGGGTTAAGTAATTAAATGTAAAAAATTTTGATCAAGATCTTTTTATTGAAGTTTTCTCAATATAATACAAGTGCAAAGCTGAATGGTCCTTATAGAAATCTTAAGTAAGCATGGGTGTAAATCAATCACAGCTAGCACCATAGAAAAAAAACAAACAAACAAAAAAGCAAAACAGAGCAAACAACAAACTGTACATAAAATAATCCCTCCTCAGTCATTGCCAGTGCACTAGACATAATAAAGGATCACTATATCACGACAGAAATCTGTGCTAGGAGTAAGCCCGGAGTAAACAGCATTGTTAAACTGCACCTAAACATAAAAGTAAATATTTAATTAGTTAAGAAGCCCCTGAAACTTGACAAATCACATTTTCGTTGGAGCTCAAGGTACCAAGCCCCCCCTGGTTCCTCTGTAGTTCACACCATATACACAAACCCAGGTTTTGGCATTCATCTCTGTACGAGTAGCCAGTTTACCACGACGTCATTTTCATAGGACAAATACAAGAGCCGTCTTTTTCCACTGTCAGTGTTTCAACTACCATTTAAAGTGAAGTAAGTTTATAGCAGAGTAAACAGTAAGGCATACTTTATATATTAACATCACAGTTCAACCCAAGTACCATCTGAGAAATGCCACCCAGCACATGGACTCCAAATCAAAACATGTAGCTAGTAATTTTATTTAGTGATTTCTTGTTTATGTTGTTAAGGAGACGGTGAAGGAATAAGGACAACACATTTATGACTTGTGTATTTTTGTATCCAAATACAACCTTTTTTCATCTTTAAAAAGACAAATATCACAGCAACAACCTCAAAAACTAAACTCAAAGGCCAGAATTTGACAATAATAATAATAATAATAATAATAATAATAATGATACAGTGTTATTAACTGTAATTGCTGCAATACTTCAGCCATTGGAATGTGTTTTGGAACAGACAGGTGACTTTAGTTTGGACACAACTGCCTATAACAGCTGGTAAATGTTATTTACCGCAGTGAGGCAGCCAAGGGCGTTATCTGATCATATCTTATCTCTACGTTTCAGTGCCATGAAACTGATCGGATCGATTACCTCAGACTCATTAAGTCTGGTGTCACCTCCTTAGGTCGTGAACTTTAACACAAATCCAGATCACTCACTGATTTGATGAAGTTGTAACCTGTCAGCTTGTTATTGATCTTCTTTATCTGCTGAACCGACACATTTAAAAAGACAGACAATGCAGGCGATAATGGTTGTTTCCTAATGATTTTCACCGGGTTACAGTCGTTCTGACCATAAATACACAGTAAAACACTTATGAGTAACCCAGCTCTCACTCATGTATTAGTTAATCACATTTCTAAGTATTAAAAGACACTAATCAAAATGAAATAAGGTCCTCAAAGACAGTAAATGAGATATAAAAACATAATGCAAATACAGAATTTGTAGGCAATAGGAGTCAGACATAGTAGGCTGCCTTGGAAAAAACACATCCTGAGCAATTATTATTATTATTATTTTTTTTTTTAACCCGCCACCACCCCTCCTCTTCAGAGGACAACTTTATTTTTAATTACAGCTTGTATTTAAGAAACAATCTCAAACTTTATATTCACATGTTCATCCATTCCTTGCTTGTATACATATACATAGAGGGAGAGCTCATATAGACAAAGGTGTACAGGGACAGGACGAGACAAGACAGTGGGACAAAACAGACAAAAGACAAGACAGTGGGACAAGCCAGCTAAGTGGTTAAGTAGTTACTGTTGAAGATTTTTACAATTTCAATATATTTAATTATGTTTGAATTGCACTTAAAGGTAGGGTAGGAGATGTTTTCCTGGAGCATTTTTTACTATATTGCTTAAAATCCCTTTCGCACCCCGATTACAACAAATTAATTAAATGCTCTAACACAAAAATAAAATTTTTTAGTCACCTGTGGAACAGACAGGACTGAAAAAACACCATCCAATCATTTTAACCAGCCCATCGAAATGACTGATTGGTGACATGTCTATCAAACTCAACTGTCATTTGTCCCTCCCACCTCTGCGCGTACCCGTCTTTGTGCACAAATTGTGTGTTCTCAGAGGCTTGGAGCACTTGTACAGGAATGAGGGGGTGGGGGGTCACACATAACATCACTTGTGATAGCGTAAAAACTAAAACTGAAACTTGAGATGGTTTCAACATCCGATTCCAGACTTCTATGCCAGGTTTATTGTTTATTGTTTATTCGCATGTATACAAGACAATAAAAACACAATAATAATAACAGTAAAAGACATGCTGGGGAAGCCAAAAACCAAAGTGGTTTATCGTGGGCCTCCCCAAAGACTTGAAATAAAAAAAGTATTTACAGTGTCTAATATGATATACAATCATAAATAAACAAAATTAATTAAAAGAAGGAAATAAGTCAAAAACAAAAAAACCCCAAAAAACTAAACTAAATACATCGTAAGCAGTGCACGTAGAAATAAATAAGAATCGACAAAACTATAAAATGAAATTCAGAATGAAACTAATAAGTTATCTAACTAAGAAAAATGATAAATGAATCAAGAAGAGCAAACAGATCAGGTGGAAGTAGGGCTTGGATGTTCTATGAAATCCAGTTTTAAAAGTTTTTGGAATCTGGGTAAAAGCACACAGGTTTGCTGTGACTGGGTTAAATTGTTCCATATGATGGGGCCCCTATACAGTATTATAAATTGTTTCTGATTGGATTTTGTCATGATCGGTCTTAGTAGATTCTGCTGTCTTGTACTATGGTGATGAATGTCTGAGTTGAACTGGAAGAAGCCTTTGTATTGATCAGGTAAACATATTACAGGACATTTTCACGACTTCTAGCCTGTATCCACTGGACCCCCTCCTCAGCTCTAGGGGCCCCCCACAAATGCTGGGCCCTATGAATTTGTCATGTTTACTCCCCCCCCCCACCCCTTTATCAGCATCCCAGGCAATATATACTAGTCAACATTTGCTAGGGATCAGTTTTATATTTGCACAATAATTGATGTTGTATAATATTTTGGGTGACTTCATATATTATGTGTGTACTTTGGCTAGTCTTGTAAAGAAAAATGGACCAAAAGATAAAAAAACATACATTTTTATTGCACTTTCTGGCAAAAGGGTGATACAACCCTAGAAATTAGAGTTCACAACAATTACTCTTCCAATTTTGTTTTCACTGAAACCACTCAGAATGTTCTGAAACACATACGGTGTGATGTCAATAATGTGTGTGGCCACCATCCACATCCGCAGGCTGTACTCCACTGGGAAAGTAAATTTTCAAGTTTCCAGAATTACACCCCCGAATATAGCAAAGTTATAGTCCTGATCCCTAGCAAATGTTGACTAGTGTATATTGCAGGGTTAAAAAAAAAAATAAACACAATGTTGGTTTTTTCTAATATCGTGCAGTCCTAATTTCTAGGACATCATGATAATATTTTACTGTTCTGGCCTTTTTGGAATCAAATTGGGCTGTATGTGACTCCTGAATTAAAATGATTTTTGCATTTCCAGTCGGATTGGAACCTTCAACGGGCCAGTTTTGGTCCACGGGCTGTACGTTTGACACCACTGAGTTAAGACATTCATTCCTCTCAGTTTTCTTGTCGTGTCAGGCTTTAAATCTTAATTAACATGTAAAGTTGTGCATTAATATTTACAGCAGATATAGCGGCTCACTGTCCCGTCTAAGGGTTTATTATACCAGGCTCAAGTGAACGGTCACATAAATCTTTTTTTTTTTTTTTTTTTTTTTTCTTACAGAACTTGTAATGTTTTTTTTCCCACAAAGCGGCTCTTTTTTTTCTTTCCCTCTGTGTTCTCATTCATTTGTATGTGTGTTACTGCTTTTCATGCATTTAAATAGCTCATTACATAAGGTCATAAGAGGGCTAGAGGCCTTTTTGTTGGCTCTGTCACTGGAAATATGATCTCTCATTAGTATTGTACCTCTCTCCCTGATATACATGTGCATACACTTCAGACAAGACAGGGAGTTCTCAGCCTAAAAATAAAGTCTTTGATCAACCTCAGGCTTACGCATCAAGAAATATCCATCATATGCAACTTCAAGTCTTATCTTGACCTAAACCAAACATAATATACATTTGATGAAAAAAAAAAAAAATACACAGCAGATACAAACAGCATGAGGAAATGGTGTTTTTTTTCCAGTTAATTTTCCTCAAATCCAGTAATTCATAAAAAATAATTTCTCCATGTTATTCTTTTAAACAAACAGCACAAACAGAAGCTGCGATGCCTAAAGGCCTGTGAGTTCATCAGAGCTGAATCACTGCTTTAACCACAAGGTTTTCATCATAACTTTCATTCACTTTCTGAAAATACAGTATATTCACATTCACTTTCTGCACTAACTACAACGGGCTGCCATTGACATAACATGTGAACCAGAACCTTAGTGTTTTCCACTGATGTTAATTTCTAATGTATCTACACCGCAATGAACTTGTTAGAAGATTAACGAGAAAATAATGTCATTGTTTGAGGCATTTTTGGAAAGGAATGTTGTTGAATAGACATGACAAATAACAGGTTTAGATCAACTTAAGGGAAAAACCAACTATGACTAAAGGCCTAAATTAGGATCGTTTACAACAAGGCGCAAGTATTTCCATATAAGGAACATACAAAAGATGATTGAAGCTTCCAACTTTTAATAGAAGAGCTTTGTCTTGTCTGACTACATTTAGAAACTCATATGTTTTATGAATGAAATGGTAACTTTGAGGAAGAAGATACAAAGAAAACAATATAAAAAACAAAACAATGAACATTAAAGCTTTAGTCCCATATTTCCCCTGTGATTATACAACAAAGAACTGATAACACCGGTCTACAAGCAAAATACCTACAGAATAAAAGTAGAGAAACGACTAAGTTTGAGTCACTAATAAAGAAAAAGTCAAAAATGCTGCTTGGCTGTAGTTTCCAAAATACAGTCTTAGGTTAAAATGTGTTACCAGATCTGCTTCAAAACACTAGTCGCTTTTCCATTGGACATATGAGCAGAACTTTAGCGATATTTACTAAATGTAAAAAAAAAAAACAAAAAAAAAAAACAGAAGTGCGTAATGTTGGTTTTTACATTAAACCACAAATGCGATGATTTGTTTATTTATTAAGATAATATATGCCTTTATTAGTCCTACGAGGGGAAATTCCAGTATTTATCCAGTAATTATCACGAGATGTCATGACAAGTCATTTCATAAACATGGCGACGAATATAAATATCTGTTTTGAATCTAGACTGCTCGTTACCCCTGTATCCTGTATTAAATTAAAAAATTATTTGGTTTCCTCGTCTGTTCACGCATACCGTGCCATGTTTCTTTTAAAACTCTTCTTCTTCGCTTGTTGTAACATCCGTCAACATCACGTTTTTTATTTTTTTTTGTTCGTGAGACTCTAGTTCTTTCCATTTTAGTTTTGCGCGATATACCAATTTCACTACGCCCAAAAAGCCACCTCTTGCAAGCGCAAAAACTTTACATCGAAAAACAAACTAAGTTGTTTTTACATTAAACAAACTTTTATGGGCAAGTTATATTCGTCCACTTTGAGGGTCAATGGAAAAGTGAGTCATGTCTGCACATTACAATACATTCACCTCTCAGGCTCTTTCTAGTGATTTATACTTTTATATATACTATGGATTTACAAATCTATAGAAATGTACATAATTCGATATATGTATAATAACACTTTATCATACATTGAAAACATGAGCTAACCAGCACTTTTGTAATTTTTCTCCCAGCTTATCTTTTTAATGTAAGATTTAGCACATTTTATCTCTGAGGTAGATAATTTCTTAAAAAAAAAGAAAAAAAAAAGTTGACCACTGTAATCTATCTGTCTGCTCCATGTATCAGTATGAAAGCATGTGTAGATAGTGATGGTTTTTAAAGTTGATACAAATAAAGCTTCATTCATTTTCAGTCATTTCTTTATTTGTTTTGAGCAGGAGAAAAAAGTAATCTTTTACGCGTACAAGGAACTAATAGCAGAGCAAATAAATTAATAAATAGAGGCGATCAAGACAATATAGCAAATGCTCTGTATACTTGTAATAACAAAGTAAACTCAGTATGTATTGCTCCAAAAGGAATGAGAAGAAGAAAATGTAAAAGCTTATTTAATTTGAAAAAAAAACAAAAAAAAACGAAGACAGTATATTGTGTATGCTGCATATAAACAACTACGACATACACTACAAACAAAAAGTGAAGGATATTTTTAATTTTTGGGCAATTTTTTTCAGTTGGGATTCTTGCACATCGCTTTTTACTTTTTTTGTGTGAATTGAATTGAAACACATTTTTTTAGTTTAGTTTTATTTACAAATAGCAAAAATGACAAAAAAAGGGAAAAAAAAGAAATATCCTTAACTTTTTGTTTGTAGTGTAGATACTGTTTGTAGTGTAGATTCATTTTCAGTCATTTCTTTCTTTGTTTCAAGCAGGAGAAAAAACTAATCTTTCACACGTACAAGGAACTAATAGCAGAGCAAATAAATTAATAAATAGAGGTGATCAAGACGATATAGCAAATGCCCTGTACACTTGTAATAACAAAATAAGTTCAGTATGTATTGCTCCAAAAGGAATGGGAAGAAGAAAATGCAAAAGCTTATTTAATTAAAAAAAAATAAAAATACAAAGACAGTATATTATGCTGCATATAAACAACTATGACATACACTACAAACAAACAGGTAAGGATATTTTTAATTTTTGGGCAATTTTTTTCAGTTGGGATTCTTACACATCGCTTTTTACTTTTTTTGTGTGAATTGAAACACATTTTTTTAATGACCAGACAGTTTTATTTACAAATAGCAAAAATGACAAAAAAAAGGGGAAAAAAAAAAAGAAAAAGAAATATCCTTAACTTTTTGTTTGTAGTGTAGATACTGTTCTCATTTTTGGATGTTGTAAGTGATATTCTACAAAAGTGAAGCTGCATTTAACAAAACTCCAACCGTTACAACAGACTCTTGCAATTAGATTGTTCTACTTTCACGAAACACCAGCCCTTATGGAAGAACCACTACCACTGTGGCTTGCTTTAAGACGACAGGGCCATGACTGGTTTGGCAGCTTGAGCTTTCTACAGGCTCTCTGGTCTCATAGAAAACCAATGAAATGGCTTGTTTAAAAATAAAGGAGAACCTGAGGGGGGAATTTGCAAACCAAATGGCAACACTTTGAAACAGAGCTTGCTTCTTCCACTCAGTGATAATGCACTTGAGGGATCAGTTTCTTCGGAAGGAAAGACAAGCGACACCGTACTTTTAAAGCCCGAAGTTCCCTAAAGATGATACTTGTGTTAATCTGTTCCGCATGTGATCTGTAATCTTCTGCAACAGTCGGTGATCTACAAGCATCACATCCCAGGTACAGTGGAAGCCAAAATTAATAGAACACCTGACAGATCTGAAATATTAACATTCCTTGCCTCCAAAACATGATTTTTAATTTGATAAAGTTCATGAAAAATGGTACGATCTTCTGTGAAGGAACCTGATTGTGTGACACTGACACTGAACTATAGGCCTCGTATGATTTTTTGTAAGGAAAATGACCTAAATATCCTTATGAAAGTTTAGTCTGTGGTTTACTGAGCATGATGATTTCATAGATATTTCATTTGTTTTATGGATATTTTAGACCCGGTTGTACTTTTGTGGCAGTTCCTGAATTAATTTTTCTCTCTATTTAACCTTTCCTAAGTTATTTATTGTCATTTATTATAATATTATCCTCTGCATTTTGTGTTTTTTCAGTGAAATCATCTATTTTCCTACATTTGATTCACTGATCATGTAGATCAGGGGTGTCAAACTCGTTTTAGTCAGGGGCCGCATTCAGCCTAATTTGATCTCACGCGGGCCAGACCACTAAAATAATAGCAGTAACAACCCTATAAATAATGACAACTCCAAGTTTTTCCCTTCATTTTTTGTGCAATAAAAAACATTAAATTATGAAAATATTTACATTTACAAACTATCTTTTCACAAAAAAGATGTGAATAATCAGAAAAAAATTTAATTTCTTAAGAAAAATAGGCTACATTTTAACAATATTATGCCTCAACTTATCACTTGTCCATGTGCATTACACACAATGTTTCACAAACATAATATTGTTGAAATTTTGGCGTTTGGAATGTGTAACTAAAATAAGAATGTCTACAATATTATGTATCAATTTATTAACACAACTTACAAATTGGATCTACAAATCCACAAAACATTTAGGAACAGACAGAATATTGTTAAAATTGTACTTAATTTTCAGGTTGGTCACATTTTATTGGAAGTGTTATTAGACTATTATTTTACTTTAGATCACACTGGACTAAAACCAGTTCAACACCTTTGATTGTTAATATCTTCAGTGTAATTTTTGCACTCCATAAAATCATGCCGTGGGCCGGATTGGATCCTTTGCATGCCGGTTTTGGCCCCGGGCCACATGTTTGACACCTGTGATGTAGATGTTCGTCAAAGCTCAGAGTAAATTCAAAGGTTATTGTATTGAAACAGAAAAAAATGAAAGAAAAAAAAGTGACTTTTCAGTAAAATTTATCATTAACTGAACATAAACAAAGTGTCTCCATCCACTGTCATTGATCCAACTCCATGGGTTTTACTGGTGAATTAATGTTGTAGAGGATGCCGGTGTTTCCACGGTAACTACGGAGCCTCTGAACATCCAAATGGGTCATATTTGATGACCATGAAAAGATGATGAACTGCATTTTACCTCAATGATCAATATGTATTGATAGGATTAATGGATGAACACTTATTAAAAAGTTCTGATCTGTAGATGCTTTTGGTCGACAGTAGATGTTTGGGTCTTTATGGGTTAATGACAAATTATAAAAGCAAAACAAAAACAGATGGAACACCTTAAATATGCCAAGCGTTCTAAAAACTTTGGCCACCAATGTATGATCGATGAAACTGACTTTTTAAAAAATTATTTATTGGTTTATTTAATAGGGACCATGCATATTTATAAAAAGTACACCCATGTAAATATGCCAGAATTGGTAAAATATAAAACTACTTTTCATCTGCAGTCCCAAGGAATGTGACAGAAAACAAGACATAAAACAGCCACCATTAAAGTGTATGTGTAAGTTTGTGTAATTGCGCTGTAATTCTACATTAGGATGATTAATATTGTTTTAGTTTGGACAGACGTCAGTGAAAATCATCTCTGAAAATGCACTCGCCCTCCTTCTATAAGCAGAAACATACACACTGAGCATGCCCTACTTACAGCCACTGAACAGAGACATTAAAGCACTGATGTAAATAATACATCAGAATGGTATGGTTACAGACACACTGTGGGTTTACTTCACCCTCAACCCATTTCTTTCACCTTAATTTTTCATTTTTATCCAGTCTAACCATATCGCTACTCTCTCTCTCTCTCTCTCTCTCTCTCCTCAGAGCTGACTCAATTAACCTCCTTCGCCCCTTATAAAACTCACACCCTAAGAAAAGAAAGGACACAGAGGTCACAAAATGGCTGCTAGGACTGAATCTCAGCCTGTATGAGCACATCAAGAACGAAAGATGAAAACACTGCACTGTTCTGCAGAATGCATGGAAGTATGTGCAAACACAAGCCACAAAAAGACAACAACAGGAAGAAAAACAAACTGAAATCTGAACAACTGTCTCCATCACAACCAGAGGTGGAATGTGATTAAATGCTTCTACTTGAAAGGAGTCACGTTTTGCTAAACCCACTTTTATTAGTCTTTGGTTCATTTATTTGTGTATTTGGACCCTAATAGTTCATAAGTTTGAATTTGAACCCTCCAGGTGCTGCAAAGCTATTTTTATATTCATTACAGCAAAAATCGAGTGGATTTCTACAACCTGTTCTAATTCCTGCTTAATTTTTTACGTTTTATAACTAGTTACGTCACGACACTCGCACATATAAGGTCCAGACTTACGAGTACGACATAAATGTTTATCAGCAGCAGCGGTTGTAGTAAAAACTGAAAATATGTCCAAACTTCGAGCCGATTACCTAAAATGTTCAGTTGTTGGTTGTATTAACGAATACAAGTGGCTGAACGGGACAGAAAGCACAGGCAACAACCTGAAGGGGGCGGGGCCTGAAGTGGCTTATTTGCATTTAAAGGGCCAGCGCTCAAAACGACCTTTCTGGTGTCATTACTCAGAAATAGGGTTGAAGATGGACCTGTGGAGTTGAATTCATGAAGAATTCAGACCCAAGCATAGCATTTACAGTTTATGTAGACCACAGAGAAATGTTTTAAAATGCATAATTCCATTTAAAAAAGCTAAATATCACTCATTTGAAGTACAAATTTGCTTGTGATTTACTTGAGCGTTTCCATTTTATTCATACTTTATTCCATGAGTTTTGTTTCACACTTTTTGTTCAGGATACAGTTTTCCATCCACTTCCTGTCCATTGAAAACTACACACCTCCAAATGTCTTAATGTGGAATGTTTATGACACACCGAAGGATGAAGTGTTCCTTTATAAGCTCAATTCTACTCCTCCTTAAGCTACATATGGGGATATATATATATATATATATAGTAATTAGCCTTTCAAATATTAAAAAAAGTCTAAAATTATCATAGTGTTTACAATAAAGAGGTCTGAAGTTGCAATAAAGGCACAAATTTAATAGATTATACAGACATGAAGTAAATCTTGGGGATTTATGTGACCACTAGAGGGAGTAATGAGTCTCTCTGGTGCCACAGGGCCTTTGAGCAAAGCATCAGAGAGTGACCAGATGGGATGAGAACCACTAAGAAACATAAAAGAACGTGACAAAGTGATAAAAAAGCTAGAAGCACTGTTGCTCCACATCAAAAGAATGGAGTTTGATGCTGAACTGAAGCATTTCTTCTACACAGGTGAGTTTGATTCTGAGGCTTATGAAGGTATAAAGTTATTATGAGATATTATTTTTTCTAAGCTGCTGTTTGTTGATCTATGGTTCAGACTAAACTGTGACAGTTCTGATCTTGTTTGTACACGTCCAAACAGATCTTTAGTTCAGCTAATGACAACACAAACCGTACAGAAAACAGAGGTGGTTTATGGTTTTACTGTGGGTGTTTTCTGTCTAAAAACAGAGCTATAATGTAAACTATCAGCTGATGCAGCACATGATTATAAGATTATAAAACAGAGTAATGTGGATTTTGTAAAAAAAAAAAAAAAAATTATGTGATTATGAGTTTCAGTTTGAAGGAGAAAACTTGATGATATGATAATAAATTTGTGTGTAAAAAATGAGTTTTATACTTTATTCCATGAGTGATACAGTTTGTAGATATATAGTGTTGGTTTGTTGATGGTTTTGGTCTTAAGTGTGCTCTGGTAGTTAAAAACAGGCCTGTTTTTCTGAGCTCATGAAACGTTGACCCTTTAGATGTCTTTCTCAACATAGTTTGTGTGTTGTGTTGGTGTGTTTTAGTAGATGTAATTATTAATGATATTCCTTATTCATGTGTAAATGTGTTTGTATTTGGCTTGTAGCAAACAAGACAAGCTAAGAAATACAGTTGTGGAAAAAATTATTAGACCACCCTTGTTTTCTTCAATTTCTTGTTCATTTTAATGCCTGGTACAACTAAAGGTACATTTGTTTGGACAAATATAATGATAACAACAAAAATAGCTCATAAGAGTTTAATTTCAGAGCTGATATCTATCCATTTTCCATGGTTTTCTTAATAATAACCCAAATCACTTCAGTTCTTACATCAATATCTATTAGGGCTGAACGATATGGACAAAATTTCACATCTCGATATTCATGCCAGATATCTCGATACGATACGACTACGGGTTCAGTGAAAACCAAGCATTTTTCAGAAAAATACAAACATTATAATACAAAAGAATGTGGAAAGTGCAGTTTTATTAATAAGAACTCCCTGCCAGTCATCAACATTAACATAAAGTACGAATAAATAAATTACAAATCAAACATTTTACTGCAGCTCTGCTTTACCAGAGCTGGGCATGTAGGGCGAGCGCGGGGGAAATCTATATTGTTTATATCGTTGCTTTTTCAATATTAATATCTTGAATGTTCATATCTAGATATAGATACGATAACGATATATCTTTCAGCCCTAATATCTGTGGCATTGTACTGACATAAACAGTGCTTTTAGGCATTTCATGTTTTCTTTTCTGTCACATGATACACACAGGAGTTGCTTGCATAACCAAATGTTTTTGATGATTTTTGACGGTTTCGTAATTTTTTCTGTGACTGTAGATTGACCACCACAGAGTCCAGATCTGAACCCCAATGAGAATCTTTGGGTGAAGACTTTGGGCAGTTTTGCAACTCTCCCATCATCAGTAGAATATTTTTGCAGAAAGTTGATGCAGCTCTGGACGGAAATTGTGTTAACCTTTATTTTTAACCTTGCGTTAGCACTGCATGGCAAAAATTCTACCATATTTGTCCTATAATTGAAGCTACTGGTAGTCCAACAAGAAATTCCGTGACTTTTTTTTTGTCCTGGCAGTGTATCTTTACGTCTTCCATCTTATACGCCTTCTTATAACTCAACAGTCTCCGTGTCCCACTCATTCTGATTAAACTAAAATAGTCTGATTACATCTGCTGTAGAATTCTAAAAACTGCTGTAGATTTTAATCTTTTTTTTTAGTCACATGATACACACAGGAGTTAGTGCTTGATTGCATAACCATTGCTTTTGATGACTGGTCCAATAATTTTTTCCGTGACTGTATGTCTACTCCAGCCTGACATCTTGGAGCAAAAGTTAAAATCCTTTATTATAATTCATAAGAGGGATAACTTTTTATTTGCTATTGGAAGAATAACAGATAAAATGCACAAAAATTATCAAGAGATATATATCTATTAAAAGAATGATGTTACTATTAATGCTACTGTGCAAACCACGCGTCTTGATAGAAAATTAAAGCACAAAAACAGGAAACAGGTGTTGTATAAACAGTATACATTTATGACAAATGTAAAGGTGAAAAAACTCCTGGTGTGAACTCACCAGTATGGGGAAGCCAGTCAGGAAGTCATAGATGAAGACGATGCCACTGATCAGGTACGTGATCTGCAGCGATGTTTTAAGCGGTTCCGATCCATCGATAGACGACCTGCGCTTCCCTTGGGCGTCCTCCACCACGATGGTGGGGACGTTGAACTTGTTCTTGTCCGCGTTGTGGCCGGCCTGAATGGAGAAGGTCTGGAAGAGAGCGATGCCGATGCAGATCACGCCCATGGCCACGCTGCCTCCGATCAGCAGAAGAAAACACACGCCGAAGCCCAGGCCGATCTCTGTGACGATGAATCGGCAGTCGGAGGTGTAGAAGCGGTCGATGGTGTCGTGCCAGCCCACGGCGGGAAGTGTCGACAGGATGAAGGACACCATCCAGATGCCCATCACTGTGTGGACGGCCTGCTTCTTAGTGTTACTCAACCTGAAAGAAGAAACAACAACTTTTAGAGCATTTTTCAGGTGGTCACCAACAGCTGCCTTTGGTTTAACACTAAGGCCATAGTATGAGCTCCACAAACCGCCATTTTGGACAAATTTTCTAACATGCTTAATAGGGGTGTAATGGTGCACTCGCTTGTACCGAATCACTTCGGTTTGGGGCCTTCAATACAATATGGAGGTGTATCGAACAAATACATATAGCCTATGTGAAGAACACAAACACTCGCCTTCAGTTTCCACACAAACCTTGAAGTGGAATGCACACAGTATGAGTAAGGTGAACGCAAACTGAACTCATGTGCAATATTTGATATCCTAGACCGACGTCTAAGTCAGGGGTGTCAGACTCATTTTAGTTCAGGGGCCACATACAGTCTGATATGATATAAAGTGGGCCGGACCAGTAAAATAATATAAATAACAGGATAATAATAACTTTGAATGACTATGAATTGCACTCAAACATAACATGAACAAATATGAACAACCTGAAAATTCTTTAGTAAAATAAGTGCAGTGTTAAGAATATTATGCCTTAGTTTATCATTTATACATGTGAATCACAACTTAGAGATCACAGTGGATCTACAAATACACAAAACATTAAATAACAGGCAGAATATTATTAAAATTCCACATATTTCTCTTAAGACATTTCAGATATTCACATTTTTTTAAATAAAAGGCTAGTATGTAAATGTAAATATTCTTTTGGAATGTAACTTTTTTTTTTTTTTTTTTTACACCAAAACAAAGAGACCGTTTTCATTATTTATAGATTATTATAATAGTATTTTACTGGTCTGATCATTTTTAGATTGAACTGACCTAAAATGATTTGAACATCCTTGACTGTTAATATCTTCAGTGTAATTTTTGCATTTCACAAATTCATCCCAAGGGCCGGATTCAACCATTTGGTGGGCCGGATTTGGCCCCCGGGCCACATGTTTGACACCTGTGGTCTAAGTGGTACACACACTATACACATGCTGAACATGAACCAGTATGGCCGCTCAGAGCAGCATTACAGGTACAAAACCAGAGCTGGAAGACCCTCCATCTTCTCTAAGGTCTCCAATTTGGGAACATTTCAGATTCCCTGACAGTTATGTCAACGGAGAAAGACAAGTCAACAAAACAAGAGCGGTGTGCCAGCATTGTTTCGTGAAGATCGGTTATATTTAAAGTTTTTTTTTATTGAAATCAGTCTCCTTTACTAAAACATTACTAAACATAAAAATCTATCGAACCCCTGTACCGAAAACATACCAAACCAAAATTTTTCTTTACGGTTATTCCCCTGTTGCTTAAAATGTGTTTAAGGACATTCCCAAGTCACTGATAAATGCTCCCTAAAGTGTTCCGGGTTGTTTCAATGCTTTTGTCAGATGGTCACTAACAGGCTCCAGTGGTGCATTAGTTAGGATACTGGTTTATAAAAGTAAAATCACTTTGATTTTGATTTATCGACAATAATTCTTATTGTAAAGGAGTAAAACATATTTGCAAAATATGGGACTTTTAATAAACAATTTTGTAAACCATATATAATGTCATATTCTTTCTTCCTGCATTTTCTACCCTCAAAATACCAAATAGCTACAGAATAATATATATATATTTTTTTTAATTATTGATTGATTAAAAAAAAAAAAAAAAGTAAAAGAATGTAGCATGAATTTAAGGAAACAACTGAAGGTTAAATGAGCTTTGGTTTAGTTTTCCCTAAATGTTATCAGTCATGGTTTACTAGAATAAAATGACTAATGAACCACAGTTGTAATTATCAAGTTAATATTAATTAATTTAACTCTTAAAGACCTAACTGAAAGGTTATCCAACTGAAAATGCTAGTGGAATTTACCAAAAAAGTAAAGAAAGTAAAGGAATGAACTGGATCAGAGGATCTAGAACCCATGGTGAACCTCAGGTCAATACGCTAGTTATAATATTATTCTCTAAATGTAACATTTTTTCAGTAAAAATCTGGTATTTTTCTACATTTAATTTACTGACCATGAGGATGTTCACAAAAGTTCAGAGTAAATTCAAACTTTATTAAATCAGAACAAAGAGAACTCAAGAAAAATGACGTTTCCGACAAAATATATCACTAACTGGATGTAAAAACAAACATTTCTGAACCATTATCGTCTGTAAAAGTACACAGGTTTTACTGCTGAATCAATGTTGCAGGAAATGGTGGTATTTCCATCAAAAAGATACATCTGATCTGATCCACATGAAAAGATACAAAACTGCATTTTACTTGAATTATTTAAATGTAATCATGGGATAACTAGTTGAGAAGTTATTAAATATTTTAAATCATTAGATGCTTTTGGTTGCCAGCGGCTGTTTAGGTCTTTCAAGGTAATTATATTTCTTATCTTTTTCTGTGTCTTTATAATCAAGGCTTTCCTCTTAATTTCTGAAACAAAAAAATTGTAAATTCAGATAAAAGATTTTTTTAAATGCACATGCAATGGAAAACACTGACTATAGCTGAAGTGAAATAAATTAAACTGAAAAAATAAATAAACTCATAAAACAGTTTGACATACTGGTGCATTGGAAATGGTGCACTAGAACTGCACGGAATTTAATACAAATCAGAAAAGTGCATGGACAAATACGATGTATTCAACTGTCACAGCTATTAACATTTCAAGATTATTGTCTATGCGATGCAAATAGTAAAAAAAAAAAAAAAAAAAAATCTACACCCAAAGTGTAGCTAGAGCAAAAACAAAAGACAGTGATATAAAGAGGTAGAGCCTGTAATTACAGCTGCTTTACTTCAATAATTCAACGAGTACAGTGGGGACATGTCTAAAAAAAGCTTAAACAGAGGAGTACAATAGTGACAACCTGTAAAATGACACTGCACTTTACTTTAACCTATGGGAAACATTCTGAAGGCTGTAAAATGGCAGAGCTGCTCCTGGGAAATAAAAAAGTGAAAAAAGTACAATATGCCAAGCAGACATCACTTTGAAAAACCGGAGCTGAATAGAAGAAAACCGCAGCTTTACTGATGGTAAAAGATTGCTTTTCATGTCCCTTGGTCTATTTGTCATCTAGGTCTATTTCAGCGCGAGGGGATTTCTATTTCCTCTCACCTCCAAGTAATTGTTACAGTCGAGCAATTTGTTGAATGCGTTTATGTCCTCTGGCGCTGCAACACTTTCAAAGCTCGCAACAGCACGCATGCATCTGAGAGGATGGCAAGGCCGGCCTTCTTATGTTCAAAACTTGATGAAAGATTGTGCCATCCTGCCAAAACATTTGCACCTAAAGTGGCGCTGAGCTGTTCGACACTTCAGCAACAAATCAGGAGTGTAAACAAAAGTGTCTAGCTTGAAGGGAAAATAGTCACATTACAGAGAAAAGCATCAGTTACTTCAATACAAAGGGCAAAAGGTCAAAAAAAGGCAAACAAAATCACATGTGACGGGACAGTTAACATACAAGGATCTATTCTGCATCATTTGTTTCTTGCCTCTATAATGGGAAGGCATTAATCCAGTCTGGCTTCCATTTAACATTTCTGTGATCGCATGATTTTTTTTTACCTACTCTTAAACCATAAAGATCCAGAGATACTTTTGTGGCAACTCCAAAATTTTTTTTTTTTTTTCGATTTTTTTTTTAAGCTGTTTTAAGCAATTTCTCACTATTTATTATATTATAATCCTCTTTATTTTGTGTTTTTTCAGTGAATATCATGTACAGGGTGCATAAAAAAAACTCTATACATTTTGAAAAAAACCCCCCCCAGTTCCGCATTTGATAATTTTTGGAATTTTCTTTTATGGACGTCAGTAGGTAGTGGATTGGTGGATATTTGTCCAAATTTACAGACCCAGGTTTTCATGCATGAGTGAGCAGGGGCAAACTGCGCAATCCAAGGCAAAACTGGTTTGCACAAAGTAGTGGTGGGATTTAAATCCAATCAAAGGTCATGGGAGGGGACAATGGGCATCCGTCTGGTTTTCCACAAAATTGCCAGTTTACAGCATTAACACTTTGGCCACCATGTCAATTTCATTTCTTTACCCATGGCAGCTGTTCATGCTTTTCAAAGTTAATTCAACTTGTTTAGGCCTGAAAATGTCACTGACGACAGGCCAAGTTAGGGTTAGGGTTTGGGTTAGGCCTGTCTTGACCTGAGTTTGTAAATTTGGACAAATATCCACCAATCCCTTACCTACCGACGTCCAGAAAAGAAAACTCCAAAAATTATCAAATGCGGAACTGGGCGTAATTTTCAAAATCTATAGTTTTTTTTATACACCCTGTATTTTCTGATATTTAATTTACTGATCATGTAGATATTCATAAAAGCTCAGATTAAAGTTGAAGGTTATATCAAAAACAGAGAAAACTGAAGAAAAAGTGACTTTTTCAGCAAAACACAGTTGCAGAAAAAAATATTAGACCATCAAAAGTCATCAAAAACAATGGTTATGCAATCAAGTGCTAACTCCTGTGTGTATCATGTGACTAAAAGAGACAGAAAAGAAAACATGGAATGCCTAAAAGCACTGTTTTTGTCAGTACAATGCCATAGATATTGATGTAAGAACTGAAGTGATTTTGGTTATTATCAAGAAAACCATGGAAAATGGATAGATATCAGCTCTGAAATTAAACTCTTATGAGCTATTTTTGTTATCATTATATTTGTCCAAAGAAATGTACCTTTAGTTGTACCAGGTATTAAAATTAACAAGAATTTGAAGAAAACAAGGGTGGTCTAATAATTTTTTCCACGACTGTAGGTCTTTGAGGAAAAGTGACTGAAATTCATGATACTGCGCATCATGCTTCAAAGGTAATGGTGAGCATCGCATGCATCTTCATTAAAGTGAATTAGTAATGAATTATTTCTCCCATGTGTGAATCATGCATCAATGATAACCTAATTTTACAGATGATCCATGATGATGAAGAGGGAAGAAAAAATAAAAATGCTTGACAGGAATAGCATATGTCAATATTTTAGATCATGATCAGGTTTTCAGGGGAGTTATTGCCTTATTAAAGGGGTTTTATATGGTAGTTATATTTTGATATATTAAAAAAAATGACCTAAAAGAGCACTGAAGTTATGCTAAAGATGCTAGTAGTGTACACCACAGGGCATCAGAAAGTGACAAAATGGAATAAAAACTGCTAAGAAACAATTTTAAGTGACACTACAAGACTGTCATTAATGAGGAAGGAGGCAGAACTTTCCCAATTTTGAAAAGGAATTACCAATTTGTTAGACATATTTGTGTTATATTATGTTTTTGTTTGTTCAAAAATAATAATATTTAAGCATTGAGACCTGATGTATCAAATATGATACAAAATTGAAACTCATACATGGAAATTGATATTTGAAAAAAAATTTTTTGGTTGTTCAGAAGACCCAATAAAGAACTGGAATTTTCTGTCAATGATGTAATGGTTCAGGCTTTACAGGGATAAGTTCTTACATCAATGTCTATGGCATTGTACTGACAAAAACAGTGCTTTTAGACATTCCATTTTTTCTTTTCTGTCCATTTTAGTCACATGATACACACAGGAGTTAGTACTTGATTTCATAACCATTGTTTTTGATGACTTTTGATGGTCTAATCATTTTTTCCACGACTGTACATAAAATAGACGTACAAACTTGGGCCTCATTGTAGTCGGTGTACAGACATGCTGTTATGTAGTGGTGTAGTCCAGGGTATACGGCAGTACACGACGTATACCTACTTATTTTTCAGTCATCATTGCGTATACCCACTGTTAATATCACCCTGATGTGCACCATTCAGTAGTATCTGCGAGCCAAAGTGCTCATTTTTTCCCCTTGGATGGTGAAGTCATGACCCGCCCTACTCTGCCTCTAATTGGCTAATACTCGCTGCCTTCACTGATTAGATTGCTTAACTTTAGGCATGAGGACTGATGAACCAATCAGAGGCAGAGTAGGGCAGGTCATTCCAAGGAAAATATTGCTAACTAGCGCTGGCCACCTCTGGAACCTGATTGACAGGTCACTGCATGTCTCGTTGAAAGATGCCCGATTATTGGAAATATGAGCAAAAAGGCAGAATAAATGACTTTCAAGTGAGTGACACATATCGAGAGAACCTACTTCCATGGAATACATAACTCAGAGGTAAGTTTTAAGGTGGTTTCAGAATGAGTCACTGTTTTAAACTACTGGACATATGACTGCACATTTAGAGGAGAGGAGATGTTGTCGCCAATAGTTAAACTGTGTGAGTAGGCCAGTGGTTCCCAACCTTTTTTGCCTTGTGACCCCATTTTAACATCACAAATTTCTGGCGACCCCAGACATTCAAAACTGAGACTTTTTTTTTTTTTTTGCTCAAATTAATTTGTTTTTGATCATGTAATAGTTTGCTATACTATGTTGCAAATAAATGTTAATTTTAGATGACATGTAGTCTATATAATGTATATTATTATGGACGGAGGCAGAAAAGCCAGGTGTAGATTACTGCACAAAGTGAGAATTTTATTTTCCTTGGTCAGGATATGTACAGTCAGTCCAGCTTGGATTTACAAGGCTGACAATTAATACTGAACAAACAAGAACTCAAACTATGAATTATGAAAGAGCTGCAGCATCTGAAACTGACCACAATGAACATTTGACAGATAAATAGAACCACAGTGCTTCAGTTTCAGGTTCACAGTTTGTCATGTCTTTTATGGATTGGGATTGTCTCTGTCAACTCACATATATTTTTTATGAGTACATTTTTATTTATTTATTTATTTTTTTAAATTTTTATCAATTACTTGAAATTTCAGGCGACCCCATTTGAATTCCAGGTGACCCCACGTGGGGTCCCGACCCAAAGGTTGAAAAACATTGGTGTAGGCTTACGTTATGAAAGGCTAACGTTATGAAAGGCTAATGTCAGAATCAGAATTGCCTTTATTGTCATTTGACAGTACAAAATACATCAAACGAAACTGAGTTCGATGATTAGGGACATCGGGCTGCTGCTCCAACTAGAGCGCTACCACAAACCAATGTTAAATGTTATCCTATGTTTGCCTCATGTTGAATACATTTCCATTCATGCAGCTGCTTGTGTGACCAGTAAAACCTACAAACTGCTCCTGATCAAGTCATGATCATTTTATAAAAGTGAGCAAATTCCACTGACTAAATAGAGCAGAGTAGTAAATAGAGTAGTCTTATATGTCACTATTTCTAAAACAGGGCTTTTTTCTGGACTACTGAAAAAAAAAAAAAAAAAGGCAAAAATTGAAAGTATACCCACTTTTCCAGGGACCACTACACCACTGCTGTTAAGATAAATAAAAGTTCCCCTAAAAGTTATGGTGTTTTGTCCCTTTTAGTGTTCTTTTTGTTATCTGCTGGTTTTCATCTGATTCTTTGATTTTGTAACATCTACTTTCTGTCTTTTGTGTGAAACTCTTTGTGACCTTGACGTGAACGGTGCGCTATAAATAAAGTTATTGTTCTGTGTAATAGTACAGTTAATATTTGTAACTTATGTTGTGTCAGTTCAAGTAAGCTAATGATGTATGAGCGGCACAGAGGGGGCAGCAGCCTCTATCTTTGTGCAAAGACAAGTAGGTCTTGTTGTCACTGTGAGTAATAACGCCAGCCTTTCCTGAATGTGCCTGGGGTACATATGATGGCGAGGTTACGTCACCAAGCTGCTTGAATCTATTAACAGAGAGACAGAGAGAGAGAGCGAGAGAGAGAGAGAGAGAGAGAGAGAGAGAGAGCGTTGCGATGGGAAAAGCTCCTAAGAGATAGCGAGCGCAGGGTGATGAGAACAGATGCCGAAGTACAAGGCTGGAATTCATAATTCAGGCCTTCAGTGTGTGTTAGTGTCAGAGACAAGGCAGCCATGCTAGCTCAGCAGGGCGAACGTGGAGCGATGTAAATGAAAGATGAATAGCAATTACACAGTGCATCACCTGAGCTATCACTCCACCACACTGTAGTGTTGAAAGTGACTTGAAAACAAGACGAGGAGAGGGAGAGAACAGATGAGGGAGATAAAAGTATTTGTGTAAAGCCCTGATATCGCCATGTGGGCATCAGCCAGTAGAGACAGCTGCACAAGCAATATAGATAGCAAGATTGAGCATTGATTAAAAAGGAAGTTTGCATATCTTATTTGAGCGTCTGCTTATCTGAGCGGAGCTGCAAAATTGGCCCGGCTTTGTGCAGACCGTTACCACAGGACATGAAGGCACTTTATGTGTTTGAGAGAGCTAACAATGAATCTAACCGCAGTTTTATCACATCAACAACCCACAAAGTACACAAAAGTACAGGGAAATATTGATGTTTATATCTCAAATCAGCATGAATAGGATGTTTCCCAATGTTTTTGTCCATGTAGTTTAGAAACATCAATATTTCTTGAGAGTTTAATGGGAGATTTTTCTTCCTAAGTGAGATGTGAGGAAAGTAGATGGTGAGTTGTGGTAGAAGATTATTGCTAACAGTCAGAGCATGGAAAGTATTTTAGAAATTTAGAGGTAGGACATTTTTAAAATCATAGTCATGGATTAATAAACAACAAAAAAAATACTAAATCTGTGTGGAGAGAAATTAAGTAAAAACCATCTCTGAGGGATTTTGGAAGCAAATAGAACAATTTAAACAAAACTAACCAATGCAATGCAATGATATTTATCACAATATAAAATTATACAAGTGGTACCAGGCACAACAAACCCCACCCCTCATATGTATTGTAGATTATTTTGGCATCGATCCAGCTGATGTCATCATGTCTATGTGTGTGCTGATGTCAGCATATCAATTGCCTCTATATATGTGCCAAGTTTGGAGTAAACTGAAACAAAATTGATGTTTTTATAGACATCTGAAATTTCGCCCATTATAAGTAAATGGGAGATATTTTTTTTAATTCATAAAAATTTGAACTTTGACCTACTTTTCCCAAAATGAAACCATATCTATTCTGGATTACTAGCAATCTATAAACCCAATTTGGTGTGAATTCAACCAGTAGTTTTTCTGCTACAGACATTTGAAATTTCGCTCATTATAAGTAAATGGGGAAAAAAACGGATTAAAGAAATTCATAAAAAATTTTAACTTTGACCTACTTTTCCCAAAATGGAATGGCATCTATTCTGGGTCACTAGCAATCTATAAACTCAATTTAATATGAATTAAACCAATAGCTTTGCTGCTGCAGACATTTGAAATGTTGCCCATTATAAGTAAATGGGGGAAAAAAAGGATCTAAAAAATTCATTAAAATTTAAACTTTGATCTACTTTTCCCAAAATGTAACCACATCTATTCTGGATCACTAGCAATCCATAAACCCAATTAGGTATGAATTCAACCAATAGTTTTGCTGCTGCAGACATTTGACATTTCCCCAATTATATGAAAATGGGGAGAAAAAAAAAAGTTTAAAAATTCATTAAAAATTACAATTTTGACTTACTTTTCCCAAAATGTAATTAGACCTATTCTTGGTCACTGCCAATCTATAAACCCAGTTTGGTATGAATTGAACCAATAGTTTTGCTGCTGCAGACATTTGACATTTCCCCAATTATATGAAAATGGGGAGAAAAAAAAAGTTTAAAAATTCATTAAAAATTTGAATTTTGACTTACTTTTCCCAAAATGTAATTAGATCTATTCTGGGTCACTGCCAATCTATAAACTCAGTTTGGTATGAATTCAATCAATAGTTTTGCTGCTAACAAACAAACTGAACCACAAATTATACCCCTTGCCTCCCCTTTGGGGGTCAGGGTACTAATGGCATTTATCAGTATTGCTTTTTTGCCCAGACCCATTAGAAAAGAAACACCTGAATTCAACATGTCCCAATACTTTTGTCCACATAGTGTAGCTTGTCATTTTTCGTTTTGTTTTTTTTCATTTCAATTCAACACTTTATTGTCACTGGATAAAAAAAACAGACAGTGGTTCAAGCATATTTCAGGCAGACATAGGAAGACACATAAAAAAGCTAAAATAATGTGCATTTCCATTTTACTGCCCATGATCACCTCCAAACACAGCTCCTTTTGGTTCGAAGTAACAGTTTGTAGTGGTAAAATGCATCTTCGCTGTGCTTCGAAGTGTTCTTCACTTCCACAGCTCTAACCTTGTATGTGATCAATATGGTCTCAGATTTATTACTCTGCCGCCTTCTTTATTATGTCATTACTCAGTCCAAATGGAATCTGGGATCTAAGATGAACATGATTCAGCCTCTTACGTCTATACTGATGCCATGATGTATTCCAGACAATATAGACATCCATAACCTACCCAAATAAGCGTGAATCATAGGCTTTAACCCTTTCATGCATACTGGTCACTACAGTGGACAGTTATTCTACAGCTGTTCTCTTGTATAGTCATGGGTTTTATTGTTTTAGTTCTGTATCAGCCAACACAGTGGGCGCCTGTGCATCATCCTATACACTGACATTCATACCGTTACTGTAACTTTGCTGTTCTTGATAAACCTGATCTGCAGTAACAGGTCTGAGTGTAAATCAGTTGCTTGTTATTGTTAATAGACTGTAATTAACCATTTTCTTAAACAAAACATTTTTTTTTTTTTTTTGCATAATATCTTCATAAAGTGAATAATAACTAATATTAGAGTATGTTAAAATGTGACAAAACACCAGATTAGCAGCATTAAAAAAAATTAATTTCATACTTTTCACACAGTGTATCAGTAAATACATGTTTCTTTGCTTCAAAAATTAAAATGCATGATGTCCAGCTGAGTGAATATTTTTGCAACTCCATGAAAAATAGGTTCATAAAAAAATTTTCAATTGCTTTATTTTTTTCAGGCCTAAAGAGGAATAAAAACATTCAGGAAAAATATCATGATTAGGGTCAAAAAACGGTATTCAAAATCTCTCTGAAGGGACATTTTAGAGACGATTTGACCCACATTTTTACTTTTAAATTCATTTTTGCTTTAGTTGGACCATAAGGGATTATCAAAAACAAGGAGCTACTTTATACTGAAATAAATGTTGGAATGGCAATCAATTAAATTTAGCTCTCTGATGGGACATTACTGCATTTTGACCCATTAAGGTTCTCATAATTCATGCATGAAAGGGTTAAACCGTTTCTGGAGAACCTGAGTTTTACTTCAGACACTTTCCATCGCAGGCATTTTGACTCGTTCAGGCAGAAAATGAAGAAGAGTAATGATTCGAATTCTCAACGGCTGCGGGAGTTTAGGACTTTGGTTTGTGCAGGCCGACGCCATGACATGACTCTTTGGAACGTTTAATCACCTGCAAACTTTTCCTGCTGACATGAGCCAAAATGTCTGGTGTGAATCAGACCCTTTAGAGGTCGACCACTAGTGATGGTTTAACCCTTAAAGACCTGAAACTATTTTTGTGGTGACTTCCAAATGATCATGAGGGTCAATGGCAAAGCGACTAGTGCAGGGATGTCAAACTCATTTTTTTCCAGGGGCCACATTCAGCCCAATTTAATCTGAAGTGGGTCGGACCGGTAAAATAATAGCATGATAGCCAATAAATAATGACAACTCCAAATTGTTTTAGAGCAAAAAATAACTCTCAATTATGCCAATATTTACATTTACAAACCATCCAAACAAAAAGGATGTGAATAACCTGAAAAAAATGAAATTTGTTAAGAAATATAAGTACTATTTTATCAATATTATGCCTCGATTTATCATTTATACATGTGCATTACAGATGAGATCAACAAAGACATTAAACATTTAGTAACAGGCAGAACATTGTTAAAATTGCCCTTAATTTTCTTTAGACCAGGGGTGTCAAACTCATTTTAGTTCAGGGGCTACATTCAGCTAAATTTGATCTGAAGTGGGTCAAACTAGTAAAATAACATAATAATATATAAATAATGTCAGCTCAAAAATTTTCTCTACAGATGACTTTTTCCAGAATACAGAGAAGAAGGGGCCTGAGGGGGAATCCGATGTTTTTCACAGTGGGGCTTTGCCACATAAGTGCTGATAATATCTAGTTTAAATATGGATATATGAATATATTATTACTATATAGGACAATATGGAATATTATACGTCTTTATATTATGTATGTATATGTGTTTTCATTTGAGGGTTTTTGTTTGTTTGGTTTTTGTTTTGTTTTTGTTCTTTTTAGTTTGTATTAATATCTGGTATTAATATCTTGTAGGAAAAGTTGTAAATGGGTATTATCATATTAGTGTACATAGGTGAAAGGATGTGTGATATTGTATACTATTGTTGTTGTTGTTATTATTATTATTACAATATTCATACAAAATAATAACTGCTATATAATGATCATAAGGAATAGAAATTGGAGGTAGGAGTATATAAGTTTTTACTTCTTCCTACTCCTTTTTGAGCATGTATAATTTCATTTCCTTTGTTTCATTATTATTTATTTATTTATGTACCTATTTATGTACCAATCATTTATGTACCAGTACTTATATTTTGTTGGTTGATTTTTGTTTTTTTTCACTGTCTACATGTTCAAAATAAAGATTTCATTCATTCATTCATTCATTCATTCATTCATTCATGTTTTATAGTGAAAAAAGTGAAATTAAACAATGAAAATGTTTACATCTACAAACTATCCTTTCAAACAATGTGAATAACATGAACAAATTGAAAAAATATGTGTCATTTTAACAATATTATGCTTCAGTTTATCATTTACACATGTACATTATAACTTACAGATCACAGCGGGTCTACAAATACACAAAACATTTAATATCAGGCAGAATATTGTTAAAATTGTACTTACTTCTCTTAAAACATTTCAGGTTGTTCATATTTATTCAGGTTATTCACATTTTTTGTGAAATTATACTTTGTTTTAGTGTAAATTCAGGAAATTTTTTACATTTACAAAGAGAGGAATTTGGAGTTGTGAGTATTTATAGATTATTATGATAGTATTTTACTGGTCTGACCCACTTGAGATAGAATTGATCTGAATGTGGAACCTGAACTAAAATGATTAATATTTTAGTGTAATTTTTGCATTTCACAACTTCATCCCAAGAGCCAGACTGGACCCTTTGGCCGACCGGATTTGGCCCCCGGGCCTCATGTTTGACACTTGTGCTTTAGACATTTCAGGTTGTTCATATTTGTTTAGGTTAATCACATTTTACTGTTAAAGGATAGTTTGTTAATGTAAATATTTTCAGAATTTAATGTTTTTTGCACTTAATCAAAGAAAAAAAAAGGGTGTTGTCATTATTTATAGGTTATTATGATATTATTTTTGAGTTTGATGCCCTAATTTGCACTTTGCAACTTCATCCTGCGGGCCGGATTGGAAACTGTGGCGGGCCGGTTTTGGCCCCCGGGCCGTATGTTTGACACCTGTGGACTAGTGCCTCAAATTTAGTAAAGTTCAACTACTTTCATTCTGGAAGCATTTTACTTGTAGACCAGTTAAATCAGAGCAGTTTCTGTTAAAGCAGCGCTAGTGTATCCCTACATAAAGACAGAAATAGGCGCGAAATGTTGCGAAGGAAGCAACGACATCAGTCAGAACATCTGATTATGTGTGAACAGCAGATATGTCTTCTCAGGATTCTAACAGGACCAGAGTGGTGTTACTGTGGCGGGGTGTTGACTGCTAATGTGAGGTGAACCTGATCGTTATTATTCAGCGTTACTTTGTAATATCACTTGTTGTGTGGCGCCAAATGGAGCTGGAAGCTAGAGATGGCAGATGCTCAGTCTAGAGGGTTTTACATGGTGTTACCCCAAATAACCGCAACCAGCAGATGTGACGGCGAGAGAAAGAGTTCACCTGATGCAAGAGCTTCTCCTCTAAAGAACAAGTTAAAGAGGCGGATAATGAAACAGCAGTGATACAAACTGAATAAATAAATATAACACTTTGAAAAGAGCCATTTTGCATAATGAGTACTTTTATAGTTGGTACTTTTATTAGCATTTTGCTGTTAATATCGCTGTACTTTTACTTTTAATTGCAATAGAGAATTCCTATACTTTCTTAAAATCAGCTACAACACTGTCTATTATTGATACTTTTTAAAGAATGCAGTAGAACTTAATAAAAAAAAAAAAAGGCTGCAAAAATGAAATCAAAATCTGTGGCATGATTATAATCCAAGAAAAGAAAATATGTTTTTACCAGATGGTTCAAATCATCTAACCAGAAAACAGACAAAAGACAAACAGGAAGAAACTAATGACTATAAATAAGACATTCATTCATTCATTCATTTTCTGAACTGTTTAATCCTCAAGATGGTTGTGAGTGGGGGGGGGGGGGGGGGCATAACCTGGCTACCAATGGGTGAAGACGGGGTAGACCCTGGATGTGTCTCCAGTTTATCATATATACATATAAAGAAAGGGCTGCACGACTTAGGCCAAAATAAAATTCAGATTTTTTCCTCTAAAAACTCCATTTTGATTCGGGCTGGTGGTGGTGTTTTAGCCAACACGTCATTTTCGTGTGCAGTCCGCAATGCAACGCACTGCTGCCACTCTGGCGTGTGATGAAGTTTAAGGTGCTGAAATAAGTTTGTTGTGTTGCTGAGTTTGCAGCGAGGAATGGTTTGGTCTTCATCGGAAACTTCGACTTGCTCGCGCTATTTTTAGCCACAAACTTCATACTCTCCTTAGCAAACGGCATTTTTGTACTGGTGTGTGGAGACCAAAGACTGTGGAGACCGCTCTCACAGTTAGGAGGAGGAGCCTACGGTAGCCTGGAGACACGAGAGAGATGAAATTCGATTTGACAGTTACCCTTTTTTAAACATCGTCCTAATTAACAATGTAAAGCCTTAACTATTAAATCATTGACAGAAAATTCCAGTTCTTTGAAACTGGAGCCTTTATTGGTCCTTCTGAACAACCTAAACATTTTTTAAAACATCAATTTCCATGAATGAGTTTCCATTTTGTATCATATTTGATACATTGGGTCTCAATGCTCAAATATTATTTTTGAACAAAGAAAGACATAATATAACACAAACATGTCTAACAAATGGGTAATTCCTTTTCAAAATTGTCAAAAGCAATTTTTTTTCAAAATTTTTTTTCGAAAATTTTCAAAAATTTTCAAAAGTTCTTCCTCCTTCCTCATTAATGACAATCTAGTAGTGTCACTGGAAAGGCCTCTGGTGAACGAATTCCTCCCCCTGGTGGATTATCCATGTATTGCATGTATCTAATTGCATACATCAGGTTTTTCAAGAAAGATAATATCACACAAATCATGTAGAGGGCTTCAAAACTCATGTATCAAATATGATACGTTTGGCATTATAGGGTTAAATATTCTGATTTAGATTAAAAATCGATTAATCGTGCAACCCTAATATAAAGACAAACACCCATTCAATCTCACATTTACACCTATGGGCGAATTAGATCAAATAATCTATTGAAGTGCAAATTCCCACCAACGCAGGACCCTCTTGGTTCCCACTACACTGTACCACCCTAAAAAACGTGTGAAATATAGGGGGTCTCTAAAATAAAAGACTCAAAATATGCCATTTTTTTGCCATTCATTTCCATTTCCATTTTCCTGTATCCTCATCATCATGAATCATGCCTTAAAATCTGGCTGTTATTTATGTGATTCATGCATGATTCTTACAAATATCAATGATAAATAAAAGCCAATTCAACAGCTTTATAAATATATCTGTCATCTCTGAATTTGTTTGCAGAAATAGAAATGAAATTAATGAATGAAAACAGAATGTAGTTTTCAGGCATTTATGTTTCTCCTGGTCAGAAACTCCAGACACAACATTGATAAAAAAAGGACTTTGTAAATCCTAAAATGACGTATATTCCTGGATGGACAACAAACAGCAGAAGCTACATTTTGATCCCTTTTGTTACTTTTTTATTCACCTTTGTATCTGTGTAAGGTCTTATTTATCCAGCTCATCATTCATCCTTGTTTTTCAAAGTTCAGTGAACAGATGAAGTCTCTTGGATGAGAGACAAAAAGCTTTCAAGGACAAAACCAGTCCAGCTTAACTTCGTAAACAACTTCATCTTATTAATGGGAGTGACGACAAAGAAGGTCAAATCTAGTGCTTTATAAATATAGTAATAATCTGTTGGGGTTTTTTACTTTTAGGGTGAAAACTGCAAACTGAACAGGATGAACAGCACAGTGTGGGTGTGACAATATTATTATTATTATTATTATTATTATTATTATTATTATTATTAATAATTTCTCTTATTTTTTCTAATATTTATTATTTTTTATTTTTATTATGATTAATTATTACTACTTCTATTATTTATTACTACTAGTACTTTTAATGTGCAATTGCTTGTTTTTACGATTAGTTTTTATAGTTATTGTTCATTTTCTTTCCCTTTTTATCTTGTGTACATTCAGGGTTTTGCTGCGACTGGAACCTTAATTTTTCAAATCTGCCTATGGGATCAATAAAGTTCTATCTAATCCAATCCAATCTAATCAGTGTTTCTTGGGAGCGGTTGGCCAGTTTCCATCCTTCTTATTCACTGGCGAGGGGGTGGGGTGGTGGTGGTGGTATATACGGGGCGGTACCTCACAATGGGTATGCGCAAAGTGAAAGTGAAATTTAACACGCGTTAATAATTCCTTACATCTCCCGCTGTTGTGAAGCTCATTTATCTTTTCCCTACCTCCTGAAACTTCGCAAACTTTCTTTTGCGCGGGCAGGACATTTTTTTATGGGAGTATTGACCCCCCCCCCCACCACCACCACCACCACAACCACATAACCTAATATAACATAACACATAACATATATATATATATATATATATATATATATATATATATATATATATATCATACATACAGTATGTATAATAAGTAATGTGACAGTAATGATTTTTTGTATCAAATGTATGGTGTAGCAGCATGGATTTTGAATCTCATCTAATCCAATCCAAACTAATATAGGACAATCCAATCTAATGTAATCTAATGTAATCCAATACAATCTAATACAATACAATGTAATACAATGTAATCCAATCCAATGTAATTAAATGTAATCTAATGTAATCTAATTAAAGATCATTTAATCCAATCCAATCTAATATAATCTAATCAATCTAGTCAAATCTAATCCAATCCAATCTAATCCAATCTAATGTAATCCAGTGTAATCTAATCCAATCCAGTGTAATCTAATGTAATCTTATCCAATACAATGTAATCTAATGTAATCTATTCCAATCCAAGATAATGCAATCTAATGTAATCCAATCTGATGTAATTCAGTGTAATCCAAGCCAATCTAATGTAATCCAATCCAATCCAATCTAATGTAATGTAATATAATCCAATCTAATGTAATTAAATCTAATCCAATCCAATCTAATGTAATCCAGTGTAATCTAATGTAATTTTATCCAATCTAATCTAATGTAATCCAATCCAATGTAATCTAATGTAATCTATTCCAATCCAAGATAAGGTACTCTAATGTAATCTAATCCAATGTAATGTAATCCAATCCAATCTAATGTAATCTAACATAATCTATTTCAATCTAAGGTAATGTAATCTAATGTAATCTATTTCAATCCAAGATAATGTAATCCAATATAATCCAATCCAATGTAATGTAATCCAATGTAATCCAAGCAAATGTAATTCAGTGTAATCTAATCCAATCTAATGTAATCTAATGTAATCCAGTGTAATCCAATCTAATCCAATCTAATCTAACAGCAGCCTTACCTGTAGTTCACGGGCCAGCGTACCATCCACATGCGATGATAAGACAGAGAGGTGACGGAGAAGCATGTGACCAGCGTGAGCGTATAGAAGGTGGAGACGAACACCTTGCACAGGCCCTCGTTCCACTCGTAGTTGGAGTGCTGGCGGCGCAGCGTTATGACACAGTACATGGTGATGGGGATGGCCATGTTCAGGATGTGCGTGCCCGCCAGCGTGCAGATGAGGAACTCTAGCGGCTTCCACTTCTTCTGCTTGGCACTGACGCTGAGGATGCTCCAAGTGTTGGCCAGGATGGACACGCCCGAGCAGACCAGCCAAGCCAGCGTGTTGGCGTTGATGACGTCATCCTTCATGGTGGTTACTTCATCCACCATGTTGGAGCGGGGCTGGGCGGAGCCTGGCAGGCCACGAGGAACCGATGGTAAGAGCAGGTAGACACGAGGAGGAGGAGGAGGTGGTGAAGGCGGGCAGGAGGGGACGCTGGGAGTCGGGCAGGTCAGGCATCCTATCTGGGTGGGCGTGCACTCTCCATGGGTTTGGCGCGGCGGGAAAAGGTCATGGGAGCGGCGTGACGCAGAGGGGGAGGACGGAGAGCCGAGCCAGATCCTTTACAACTCTGACACTGGAGAGGAAAGAGAGAAAAGAGGAAGCACGGAGATCAGAACGAGGGTGTAATGAACATTAGACAGTCAGTGGCAAATAATCCTTCATCATACATAATCCCTCATCCGAGTCGACTAATGCGGTTATATTAATCACAGCGAGTGCAGGGGAGTAAAGGTATCAGCAATATGTAATTAAAAGGAAAAAGAACTGTCAACATAATCTGTTACAGTTACCCAGAAAATATGGAAGACATTTACAGTGAACAACTGATAGTGATCGCAAAGGAAGTGACCTTGATATGGTTTTTTTCAATGTAAATCTTTTTTTTTTTTCAATTATAACTGCACAATTAATCAATTCATAATTGTACCAGGAAAAGACAGTGGTTTAAAGGTCCAAGGACAGAAGTATTGGGACTGACGAGATTCATTCACTATTTTTAACCTTTTATCTGGCAAGTGACTATTTTTGGTCATTTCCACACATATTACAAGACAGTGAGGCAACAGTCTCAGGTCCAATGTGGTCTGCAGCAGTGTTCCCCAACCCCTGCGGTCCGGGGACTGACCATTTGGTCCCGGGCCGCAAAGAAAAAAAATTGTGGTTAATATTAAAGCAATTTTTTCCACCAGTCTTCCAGCGATTTTATTTTGAAAAGGGACTGTTTCCGTCCTCGCCTCACAACCGCTCCTACGCCATTTCATGAATCAATGGTAAAACAAGCTAAAGAAATGAGCCAAAACAAATTCACTGGAGAACTTTTTCGGGAAGAAACGAGGAAATGTATGTAGGGAATGTATTATAAGGAAATATCAAGATTCCTGCCTCAGTTACAGGTTCATTGCAACAGGTGACACACAAGCGCCTGCTCCAGTACATCAATCCGTGTTTGATACAACTTCAAACCTCTGTGCATTCTGGATTAAAGTCAAAGCAGAATATGTGGATATCGCCACAAAAGCCCTGAAAGTCCTTCTTCTGTTTCCAACCTCATATTTTTGTGTGGCTGGGTTTTCTGCGATGATGAATTACTAAGTAGTAGACTGGATCTACGGAACACAATTGGACTGTGTGTCTCCCATCATCCCCAGATGGGACCGTCTAGTTGCAGGGAAACAAGTCCAGGGTTCCAACTGATTCTGCATTAGGGTGAGTTGATATTCTCCTGTAGAATCATTGGAATTGCCTGATATACAGTGTAAGTGTTTCAGATCACATGCTCTGAACTGAAAGTTTTTTGTGATTGGAACCCCTGCACCTCTTACCGGTTCACAGAAAATTTTCATGCATGAAACTGGTCTGTAGTACAAAAAAAGTTGAGGACCACTGGTCTACAGGGTCTGTAAGGTCCACCTCTGCATGAACAGTGAGTGTACCTGCTTTGTTAGGTGCCATGAAGTAATGGTACTAATGTAAGGAATGATGTTCAAAGGGAGAATGTGGATGTGGACAGGGGTCTGGATCAGCACTGATGTTTTTGTAATTTTCTAAAACACATGCACCTTTCACCTTACATGTGTTTTTCTTGTGTTTTCATACATACTTCTTCTATTTTATTTTATTGACAGTTACAGGCAAGGAACTAAATATGGTAACTTCATTGACTCTCATTTTCAGAATGAAAATACATTTTATTTATATTCTAAAAATTTCACAAAAGTAATAATAATGTGGGATAATGTGGATGTGGACAGGTGTCTGGATCAGCACTTATGTTTTTGTCATGTTCTTGTTTTTTTGGGTTTTTTTTTTACAGTTACAGGCAAGGAACCAAATAGGGTAACTTGATTTTCTACATGACAATAAAACATTTTGACAATTTTCACGAAAGTAATGAAGCCTTGTTAGGTCCGCCAGTAACACACTAAGGTTGTAATGAAGGTAATGGAGAATTTCACAGTATTTCTATGAGTGAACTATAAAGGGTTAACACTGGGCTATAAAACAATAATGAATAGTGTGAAAAACATCACTTTTTTGTCTTTATTGTGTTGCCATCTAAAATGCTAACAAGATGATTTAGGTTGTTTTATTTATCTTTATGTCAGATATTTTTAATCATAATTATTTTAAATCTTCTGCCTCTAGACTTGATATATTTGTCACGTTCTGATCATAAATTACCATCTGTTGTCTTCAGGAAGCAAAAAATAACCTTAGGATTATTGGTTTGACATTTATTGAGATAATTATTGGCAAATATACGAACATTTTTATCATGATAATATTTCAAATTGACAAGAATAGAAAGTCATGCAAGCTGTAGGCCAATATTTTTGTCCCTTTATCATGTATTTTGGATTCAGTGGCAATAATTAGAAGAAAACAAAAAGATCAGACGGTCAGTATTGCAATAATTAAGCAAGTAGAATCAAACTGCAGATTACAGATCTTAACGTCAACTTCAATAATTATAATATGACCGTTTCACCAAATCAAGCAGCTGATCATTCTGTGGCAAAAATAACATTTCTGGTGAATTTATGGTCAGTGTGGGTCACCAGCAAAACTGCATGAACAAAAAATCAAGAAATCCCTCAAGAAAAGGACGGATTATGGAGGTTTGTCTACATTTACACAAGCTCGACTCATTTGTCTGCGCTGTAGTCGTTTGGCTCTTGTTTGAATAATCACCGACTCTCATCAACCAATAAAATCAATGCTCATCGGTCTGAGCCACCTGTCCGACCTGGCTGTGACCAACTGACCACCCCAAAGCAGATGGTCATGTCGCTGGACAAGGAGGTCGTTCAGTTCATCAGGCTGAACCACATTTTCCTCCCAGGATCAAACAAGGGTGATACTGTACGGTGTAAAGCTTGTTTTTACTGTTGAAAATGCATCCAAACAGTCGAGAGAGTTTAACAAAGGTCTCACAGTGATCAGTGTTGAGTACTGTTATGACACTACTTGGTTAAATGTAGGTTTTTAGGCCTTTTTTTTTTTTTTTAATTAATCAAATCGAGTCACATGTAATGAGTTATATTTGCAAAAAAGGGTTATTTACAGCCTATGACACTTTAATTTACTACATTGTAATTAGGGCTGTGTATTGGCAAGAATCTGTTGATACGATACAAATCACAATACTAGGATCACGATATGATATATATCGCAAAATATCACGATACTGTTAACATGGCGATATTTTTTTGTTTCTTTACTTTTTAAAATGTTATTTCTTGGAAAAATTGAATTACACCAGAAACATGCGCAAATACTTAACAAAATTGGATCTAATGTTATATCTCAAAACATTCCTGCATAAAAACTTTCGATAGATAAAGTTTTAACATCCGGCTTCACCAGTAAAAAAAAAACAAAACACACAAATATAAACAAATAGATTAATAAAGTTATGTTTTAGAGACATTTACAATTAAAAAGAAAATAAAAACCAAAAATGAACGTCCGCCATGTCTGCATTTGAATGAATACCTAGAAATACCTATGCAGTACTTTTTAATATCGATACAGTATTGTGAAGTGAAATATCGCGATTTATCATGGAACCAATATTTTCTCACTCCCCTAATTGTAATAGTAATTTTCCAGATACTTATCACAGCAGCAGTTAATAATAAAATGTTAGTATTTAACTACTGATGTTGCAGCAACAAGACAAAAGTGTGATCAATCGACAGCCATATGAACATAAAACTAAAATGTACTGCACCCGCTCTTTGACAGAAAAAAAAATAAATCACAGTATTGAATGCAGACAGTATAGTTGTGCAGGAAAATATAGATTCTGTATATAAAGTTAACAGTTTTATGATGTTCATGCTAATGCTGTGTCATTTTTCCCCCCTTTAACCCTTTATTGGACACTTAAAGAAATACTATGAAGTTTTAATTTTCAACCTCAGTGGAGGACTGAACAAGACTTTATTACTTTTGTGAAATTTTTCAAATTCAAATAGAAAATCAAGGTCAATAAAGTTACCATATTTGGTTCCTTGCCAGTAACTGTCAAAAAAAAAAAAAAATTACAAGAAGTGTATATAAAAATACAAGAAAAACACATGTAAGTTGAAAGAAACATGTATTTTAGAACATTAGAACATCCCTTTTAGAACATTATAACAACATAAATGCTGATCAATACACACATCAACACAATCAAAGTTAACCATAAAATAAATATTGGCCCACAGCTTGTATGACTTTCCATTCTTGTCAATTTGAAATATTATCATGATAAAAAATGTTCATATATTTTTCAGTAATTACCTCAATAAATGTCAAATAAGTATTCCTAAGGTTATTTTTTGCTTCCTGATGACAACAGATGGTAATTTATGATCAGAACGTGACAAATATATCAAGTCTAGAGGCAGAAGATTTAAAATAATTCTGATTAAATCTATCTGATGTTAAGTTAAATAAAACAATCTAAATCATCTTGTAAGCATTTTAGATGGCAACACAATAAAGACAAAAAAGTGTTGATTGCAATGATGTTTTTCACAATATTCATTATTGTTTTATAGCCCAGTGTTAACCCTTTATAGTTCACTCATAGAAATACTGTGAAATTCTACATTACCTACATTAAAACCTTAGTGTGTTATTGGAGAACATGAAAAGACTTCATTACTTTTGTGAAATTAAAAAAAAAAAAAAAGTTACTGCCATGTAGAAAATCAAGGTCAATGAAGTTACCATATTTGGTTCCTTGCCTGTAACTGTCAAAAAAGAAAAAATATATATAAAAATACAAGAAAAATACATGTTATGGAAGGAACATGTATTTTAGAACATTAGAATATCACTTTTAACAGATTACAATAACATCAGTGGTGATCCAGACCCCTGTCCACATCCACATTCTCCCTTTGAACATCATTCCTTACATTAGTACCATTACTTCATGGTACCTAACAAAGCAGGTACACTCACTGTTCATGCACAGGTGGACTTTACAGACCCTGTAGACCACATTGGACCTGAGATTGTCGCCTCACTGTCTTGTGATGTATGCAGAAATGTCCAAAAATAGTCACATGCCAGATAAAGGGTTAAAAATAATAAATGAATCCCATCAGTCCCAATACTTCTGTTCTTGGACCTTTAAACCACTGTCTTTTCCTGGTACAATTATGATTTGATTAATTGTGCAGTTATAATTGAAAAATATAAGCTTTACATTGAAATAAACCATATCAAGGTCACCTCCTTTGCAGTCACTCTTAGTTGTTCACTGTAAATGTCTTCCATATTTTCTCTGTAACTGTAACAGATTATGTTGACAGTTCTTTTTCCTTTTAATTACATATTGCTGATACCTTTACTCCCCTGCACTCGCTGAGGTGGACCTTACAGACCCTGTAGACCACATTGGACCTGAGATTGTCACCTCACTGTCCTCACCGTAACTATTGCTGTCACTGTCTTGTAATGTATGTGGAAATGACTAAAAATAGTCCCTTGCCTGATAAAGGGTTAAAATATGCAGCCCCTATTATATGACAGAAATAAACAGAATCTCATGCAATCTGCACAAGGAACGGCTGAAAGCAGGTGCAGAAAATGGGTCATTATGGTTTTGGTTAAGGGTCATTTTCTGCATAACAAAGCTCCATCCACAGAGGCATCCGAAGAGAATGACGTATCTCCCTCCACTGAGAAGCAAAAAAATGCTTTGCGCAGCTGGAGCGTGTTGTCACATCTATTTCCTGTCTTTTGGCTCGTGCACCCACTGTGTGGCTTACTGTGGGCAAACCCTCTGGGAGGGGACACTGGAAATGACAAGAAGCACCTCATCATCGCCGTCATGTTCACACTCACGCCGGTCTAAAGCCCCTCTGTCCCTTCAATGGTGCCTTTACTGACTCCTGAGGTTACTGTGCATCTACATCATACTCAAAACCTGTTTAATAACATGCATAGATTCGACCGATCCTGCAAATACACTAAATCAGTGGTTCTCAACCTTTTTTGGCTCATGACCCCATTTAGGAATGTAATGATTAACGGTATAACAATAAACCGCAGTAAAATTGCAGATGGTTAGTAGTACCGTTTAAATTCTAATTATCATGATAATTGTGTTTGATTATCGCACTTTTATCGTAGAAAACGCCTACGTAAAGACATGCTTTTATGTCAAATATTTGAGAATAGTTTTAATTTATTACAATTTTAATTTTATATGCCTAATATTTGGAACCAATATTCGCTTTTAAAGTCTATGAAAAGGTTCGTTAAGCATCTTTGTGTTATTTATAAAATAAATTATATAAATTTTTCAAATCGGATTTCATATATATTTTTGTGTTTTTTGTCCTTTTATGTTGATATAGTAGGTTAAAGGGAAAAAACTAATCGACAGATGATAGAGATGAAGTTGTGTGGAAAAAAAGATACCAAACATGGGTATAGTAAATATTTATTTATATAGTATATAAAGGCAAAATCAAAAGTACTGAAAAACGGCCAAAATAGGCTCAGACCACTAAGGGTTAATACTTGAATGTTTCTGCCAAGAGAAAGTACATTGTGCCAATTATTTTATTTGTTTTTTTTCTTCAAAATACAACTTGGTTAAATTATTTCAGTGTGTGTATTAGTACTTTTTGAACATTTTGAGCACAATTTCAACAATACTGTGATAATAATGATAACCGTGATAATTTTGGTCACAATAACTGTGATATGAAATTTTCATATTATTACATCACTAACCCCATTTTAAAATGACAAATTTCTGGCGACCCCAGACATTTTTTTTGCAAAAATTAATTTGTTTTTGATCATGTAATAGTTTGCTATACTATGTTGCAAATAAACATCAATTTTAGATGACATTTAGTCTATATAATGTATATTATTATGGACGGAGGCAGAAAAGCCAGGTGTAGATTACTGCACAAAGGGAGAATTTGATTTTCCTTGGTCAGGATATGTACAGTCAGTCCAGCTTGGATTTACAAGGCTGACAATTAATACTGAACAAACAAGAACTCAACCTATGAATTATGAAAGAGCTGCAGCATCTGAAACTGACCACAATGAACATTTGACAGATAAACAGAACCACAGTGCTTCAGTTTTGGCTTCACAGTTGGTCATGTCTTTTATGTATTTGGGATTGTCTCTGTCAACTCAACATATATTTTTTGTTAGTAAGTTGTTGTTTTTTTAAATTGTTATCAATTACTTGAAATTTCAAGTGACCCCATGTGAATTCCAGGAGACCACACGTGGGGTCCCGACCCCAAGGTTGAAAAACACTGCACTAAATGTTTGCTTCAAATGCTAGGGTTTTTCTTGGTAGTGGTACCATTGTAATCTGTGACCAACACTTTTATTTGGATCGAGTATTTCACAAACATATTTTAGGAGTTCTAGTAATTATGGCTGAAGAATATGATTAGATTATATTATGTTAAATTAGATTAGATTTCACTGTACAATAAACTCCCCTCTGCCTGACATTTAAACCTGCTCATTAACATATTTCCTCTATCTGCAGCCAAGAAAATGGTGGCATTAAGATGGCAGGTGCCTCATACTTGATCACTGCAATAATGGATCAGTTATTGATCAGTTATGGAGAAGTCAGTGGCCCGGATGCATGCAGCCAGTTGAAAACCTTTGGTATGTGGGATGATTTAAAAAAAAGAGTGCAACATAATTGTCTAGGACTATACTGTTCACCAATCTGTTTATATCTGTAAATTATATTCATTTTCATTTATATATGTGTATTTGCTTTTATTAGTGGTTTTCGCATTTTGAGATCCAGGTTGGGTTGGTCTGGGGGGTGGTTATACTTTGATGTTTCACAAAATCATTTCATAAAATGTGAATTTCTTTCTTTTGTTTTCTTTTTCTTTTTTTTTTTTTTTCTTTTTTTTGTATAGTAGTTTTGGAGATGCACAATGAAAAAAAAAAAAAAACTGATTACAAAAACACCCAACATATTCCCACTGTGCACTTTATTAATATGTATCCACCTCCATCTTACTAAAAAATTATGTTATTTTGCACATTACAGTTTATTTTTGCACCTTACCGTTTGATCCTGTTTGTCCAGATTTTCTACAGTTCTTTTTTATTTTTCTAATTTATTATGTAAAGTGTATTTGCTCTTGTTCTTATATTGTATTTTTATTGTTTGTCATGCTGCACTATCTATCTATCTATCTATCTATCTATCTATCTATCTATCTATCTATCTATCTATCTATCTATCTATCTATCTATCTATAAAGAATGATACTACTATTAATGCTACTGTGCAAACCAAGCATCATGATAGAAAATTTGTACAAGAAAAAGGGTATGAATAAAAAAAAAACAAGACAAAAACAAACAATATAAAATAAAAAATAATAATAGTAATAAAAACTATACAGACTACATACATATTTACAATAGAGAGGGACTGCAAAATGTCAGACAGTACAGCTGAGACACATACAGGACAGGGTTACGCTGTTGTGTTACAGTCTGACAGGGACATGACATTATATTTATACATGATAACTGCTTTTACTGTCAGTGTCTGTTTACAGATTTGCTCATTATCTGTTATCTCCACCAAAAAGAAAGCTATATTTTTTGGAGGTTTTGAAGAAAACACTGATCAGTTAGGCAAATCCTGTAAAAGCCTACACTCATAAACTAATAATAATAATAATAATAATAATAATAATAATAATAATAATAATAATAATAATAATAATAATAATAATAATAATAACTTTATTTATATAGCACCTTTTAAAACAAAGTTTACAAAGTGCTTTGACAAACAAATAAAGGGCACAACAGCAGGATACAAGATGTAAATAAAAACACTAAAAACACTAAAATAGAAGCAACATAATAGGAGAGATGTGTACAACAATGCAGAAACAAGACACTTCAAATAGATTAAATGAATCGGAATAAGGAGGGCAGGGGTAATGTAACATGATGCTGTTAAATCAATGCAGAAGTAGAGGCGTGAGATAAAACAACATCATGTATGAGAATATAAACCAACAATCAAACAGGATAAGATTCAAATTAAAAAATTAAAAAATTAAAAATTAAAAGGGACAAACATCACATAAAAGCAAGTCTATAAAAGTATGTTTTAAGAAGTGACTTAAAGGATGCCACTGATTCCGCAAGCCTTATTTCCTCGGGCAGGCCGTTCCAAAGTCGAGGGGCCCTGATGGAAAAGACCCGGTCACCCTTAGATTTAAGCCTCGACTTTGGAACAGCCAGGAGCCCTCTGCCTGAGGATCTAAGGCTGCGTACTGGCTCGTAGGTAGCTAACATTACATTAATTACATTAATATTACACTGTTGGCTGTAAAGTTGGATTAAAATACTTTTACCTCTTCTCATGAAACAATTGTGACACTGTGGTTTATTCTTCAGATATAAAGTATGACTGGGGCTCAGTATGTAATCATTATACCTGGTCAAAGGTGATTAATGATGTGTATAAATAGGAATAAGAAGAAAAATGTGTCTGAAAACAAAATTATTTCTACTTTATGTATAAATAGTGTATTTTATACTATGACATTTTTGACATTTGGTTTACTTGTTACAGTATTGTTATGATAATTACCATTTATTTCTTATATTGTGTTGTAATTTTAAGTCTTAAATCAGTGGTCCAGAGTTACCATGTGAACATCGTCATCAGAAGATGAAACTGAAGTGACAAGTGTCTGTGGGACATTATTTCTTTCTTTTTTTCTTCTTTTTTTTGTAATTTATACATTTACATAAATATGTACTTAGACATAAAAAACCCACACAAACACAATACAAAAAAAAACAAATTATACAAAAAACCATTTAAAAACAAATAAAACAAGGCAAACTCATACAAAAAACAAAACAAACTACAAAAGCACTCAGAGCGCAGACCTCCGCCAAGGCAATCCACCCCCCCATCACCACCAAAATTTAAACATTTGTTCCTTGTGCCATTATCAACATTTCCTGACAGTTTCATCAAAATCATTCCATAATTTTTTGAGTTATCTTGCTAACAGACAAACAAACAAACAAACAGACAAACACCGATGAAAATACAACTTCCTTGGCGGAGGTAATAAATAATATTATTAACTTGTCTTTATGATACTCAGGGCTGATTGAGAGTTAATATAATGTATACTAACAACAAATTTCTCCATCAAAAGGACATAGGAGACAGCAGGACATTATTTTTTATACTAAAAATACTGTATATTTCTGCGTTTCTGTATGTGGTGTGGTTTATGGGAAACACTTTACTGTTGTTACAAACAATAGAAATACACAGAGTTTAATGCTTGTTAGAAAACAGACCTCTGAAGAGCCACAAACCTGGATTTAGTCCACAGTTTGACAGAGGTGGTAATTCTATTTGCAGGAAAAGTCTTGGCTAGTGATTGTACTAAACTGTAAATGGTGAACAGACTTACACTAAAACAGTTTCTAGCTTAAACACTTCTACACACAAACACTGAACACATTCACACACCATTGGAAGAAACATGGGGTTCAGGGTGTTACTCAGAGACACTTCAACATGTGAGAGGGGTCAGGGATCGACTGACAACCTTCCAGTTTGTGGATGACCCTCCCTCCCAACTGAGCCAGATCTGACCCTGACTGTTCACTGCCCAGACACCTGCTGAGAACCAGATTAAAGTCTGACTACAGCCCCAAACACAAAATAGGACACTTGGTCTGGAGTAAAATACTAGACTGGTGAAAACTATGTCATAAGAACAAATCAAATACAGCAAATTTCTGGTAAAAGATCAGGAATAAGAGGTGAGCAGAAGCTGGACCAGGTGTTTCTTCTTCTTTTTTTTATGTTATTGATGTATATTATTAGGGCCCGAGCACTATATTTCGTGTGTTTATTATTTTGGACCCATCTTCACATTTTTGAGGGCCTGATCATGTGTGGAAAGTCAGTTGTGTTTTTTTGGGGTTTTTTTTTTTTTTGCAAAATCATGAGTGGCAGCAAAATTCTTTATATTTTATAGATTTTGTCAACAAACCCTCAAAAACAGCTCTGTAGCACCCCCTAAAGACCACTATTCCAGGCCACATTCTCCAACTGGAATAAAATTTGGTACATTCAGGTTTTTTTTTTAATGAGATCTACAAAAAAGTCAGAGGGGCAAATGATGTCAGACCAACAGGAAGTCTGCCATTTTGAATTTTGCATCCATTTTTGGCAATTTGCTGACCTATTTTGTCCAACACCTCCTAGAGATTCTGATTCTGATTTTTATTTATGCCTCCAAACTACTGAGAACGTCATCATGTTAAAAAAAAAAAACTGAAGTTCTTAAATATAATGCATGTAATTTTGTTAAATATAAAAACAAAAGTAATATGGTCACCGTTGTTTGCTTTCAATACCATGCATCTTCTTAATGAAATAATTTACAAAAAGGTCTGAAACTGTCAGAACATGTTACTTTGGAGGAGTTTAAGTCTGATTAAGAAAACAATAAACTCTATTGTCTTGATCTTCTGTCGTTGTATAGTTACTTGATATTGCATTTATTCATCATTCATTCATTATTTGTTCTGATTATATTTATTGTTGTTACAATATGGATGCTGCTATCTGGGTCAAGTCACTTTTAGAAAATAGATTTTTAACCCCAATAAGGATTTCACTTGGTTAAATAAAGGATAGAATAATAAAAATGATTTGATTTGTTAATTTTGGTTTATGGTCAGTGTTTTAAGCCTCACTAACCCACTCCTGTGCAATTCACAACTCACAAAAAAAGAAAAAAAAAAACAAAAATAGAAATAGAAATAAAAAAGAAAATGACTGCATTCATTTCTGAGAAGTTTTACCATGGAGACCATGAAAGAAACACAAAGTTACAAAGTGCTATCACACGTTTAAAGGGATAAAAAGACATTTAACCAGACTGAGATGTAAAAAGAGTGATTCATAGCTTTGATCCTGGAATCCCCAGGTGGTTGGGATGGGCTGAGCTGTAATCTGGCTGTTGACTGAAATCTAAGATGAGTCAAACGCTGAACGGTGCAACAGCCAAACTGCAGAGGCTTCAAAGAAACCAACTTCACCCAAACAGGTTCCTCCAGGACAATACTGCTGTGATTTGTTTTTAGAGGCAAATGCCGGCTTTACAAGTGGAAAATGAAACCCAACACAACGAACAGGAATTCTCAACTCTCAGGAGAAGTAAAAGATATTCAAAATCTTTTATTCCTTCAGCTATCACACTTTTAAACTCTGACAGCAGCCATTTTATATGAGATTATTTTATTATTTTATTTATTTACTTATTTTATTTATTTATTTATTTGTTAGCACAGGGGTGTCAAACTCATTAAAGTTCAGGGGCCACATTCAGCCCAATATGATCTGAAGTGGGCCGAACCATTCAAGTAACAACACAATAATATATAAATAATGTCAAATTCAAACTATTTTATGTCTAACTTCTATGTTTTACAGTGGAAAAAAAGTTAAATTACTTTATGAAAATGTTTACATCTACAAACTATCCTTTAAAAAACTGTGAATAACATGAACCCGGAATTTCTACTTAAGAGACACAAGTGCAATTTTGAGAATATTATGTCACAGTTTAGCATTTATACATGTACATTACTACTTACAGATCACAGTGGTTAACAGCAGAATATGGCTAAAACTGCACTCTTAAGACATTTCATGTTCGTATTTGTTCAGGTTATTCACATTTTTTGTGAAAGGATAGTTTGTAAATGTAAACACTTTTATATAAATTAGCTTTTTTCACTTAAACAAAGAGATGTTGTCAGTGATTATATACATGTGCATGTAGTGGAATACATTTTGTTTGATTAGTTGGTTGGGCTATTAGTTTTATTTTGTTTTCAACATTTATTAACTTGCATACATTGGCATTGCTGTTTGTTTGCTGCATGTTTTTCTGATGTGTTTAGAGAAATATGTGAAAGTAGACTGTAGCTATTAAATAATCAGAACAGAAAGTCTGAGTTGTTCATGCTGTAGTTTTAACAAATGCCTTGAATACATGAAGTATTACCTGATTTTACCTAAAATTGCCCTCTATATAAAGTGTAACGGATAGGCTACACATTTTATATATATATATATATATATATATATATATATATATATATATATATATATATATATGTATATTGCAGCCGCTAAAGCGCAAAGCGTTAATTTCGCACTATGCGCAAAATTTTTTTTGTCTGCCCCCCCCCCCCCCCCCCCCCCCCCCCAACATTTTCTTTGCCCTCCAGTTGCCCCCCCACTTTTAAAATCCTGGTGCTGCCACTGCAGAGTAATTTCATTGCTTTTTCTATCAAAAGAGAGAAAACTGAAGAAAAACTGACTTTTTTAAAACCAAAATATATTATTAACTGAACACAAAAACAAGTATCTACAATTACTTCCACTAGTCAAACTACTTGTTTTTTTTTTTTTTTTTTCATGAATCAATGTTGTAATGTTGAAGCTGAGAATCTGCATTTACCTGAATTATTTCAATATATTGATAAGATTAGTGGTGCAAAAGTTATTAAATATTTTAAATCAGTACATGTTTCGGTTACCAGTGGCTGTTTGAGGATTAAAGGATGAAAAAATTAATAAAACCAGGTCAGTCTTAGCATCACAGTCTAAAGCTGACTTATTATTTTATTTTCACCGAGTAAATAATGAACATCCGTATAATATTAGAAAGATGTGAATAGATCATAAGAAAAGTTCCAGAATAGATTATGGTAATTAAGCCTGTTATTTCACAAATATTTCTCCATGCAGATAGCTAGACGTCTAATGAGCCACGCTGAGCTGCAGGAACAGTTCATTGCACTTTGAGTGAAGTGAATGATTCATGCCTCTGTTCTCAGTTCTTGCATTTTAGCTCCTTAAGTCTTCGCTGCACATCTTGGCCCCGCCCACTAGAGCTGTGAGTGGAGTTGAGAAAGAAACTGAAGGATATAGAAGCTGAGGAAACAGATGACATACCAGCCTCGGAGCCTTCATTTTTCATAAACCTTGGTTAAATATCACATGCGTAACAACTACATCATCTGTATTATGTTGTTGTAGTTACTAGGGGTGTAAGAAAATATCGATTCTGCAGTATATCGCGATAATTCATTTCACAATACTGTATCAATATTAAAAAGTACTGTATTGATATTTTTAGGTATTTATTCAAATGCAGATATTGGGGAGGTTCGTTTTTGTTTTTCTTTTTTGTTTATAATTTATTTATTGTTATTTAACACTCTTTTATTAAATAATGTTAGTTCCTTTGTTGGGATTGCACAAAAACACAGAACTAATAGAATATGAACATTTGAACAGGATCTTAATCTGTCATGTCTGTAAAATATAATTTAAGTTTGAACACTGGAAAATTTTGTGATATAGCATTAGATCCTGTTCTGATCAAATAAATATTGTGTTTAGTATTTGTGCATATTTCAGGTGTAATTCAATTCTTCAAGGAAATAATAATTTAAAAACAAGAAACACAAAAAATTACCTTTTTAACAGTATCATGATATATCATATTGTGATCCTAGTATTGTGATTCATATTGTATCACCAGATTCTTGCCAATACACACCCCTTGTAGTTACTAGTGTATGTTATGATTTGTCAGATGAATATTCATGTAAATTCAGGATCAACTCTTCATTTAGTTCATAATGTCTTATGTTTTCGTAGGTGATTATTTACTTAGGATCCCAATAGTTATCACATTAATAACTATGTAGGGGTGTCACAGTTTTGTTTTTTTTTTACCCAACATGCACATGGTTGATTGTGAACTTGATCAGTTTAACCCATAAAAAACCCAAACATCCACCGGTGACCAAAACTATCTACTGATCTAAACTGTTTAATACCTGTTGATCCACTAATCCTATCAATACATGTGAATAATTGGTGTAAAATGCAATTTGTTGTCTTTACATGGTCATCAGATATGACCTGTTTTGGACGTTCAGAGGCTCCGTAGTTACTGTGGAAACACCGTCATCTTCTACAACATTGATTCACCAGTAAAACCCATGGAGTCGGATCAATGATAGTGGATGGAGACACTTGGTTTATGCCCAGTTAAGAATGTATCTGCTGAAAAAAAAAAAAAATCCCTTTTTCTTCAGTTTTCTCTTTTGTGATATAATAACCTTTGAATTTACTGTGAGTTTTTATGAATATCTAAATTAAATATGGGAAAATAAGTGATTCATAGAGGGGAAAAAATGCAAAATAGAGAGGATAATATCGTAATAAATGGTGATAAATCACTTAAGAAAGGTTAAATAAAAAGAAAAATTTCATTCACAATCATTTGGGAACTGCCAGAAAAGTAGCGCTGGGTCTCTATGGGTTAAGTAGCTAATACAACTTAAAATAAGGACAACATTTATTTATAAAGTCCCATTTCTGCTGCAGTTTGTATAATTCCGATGTGTTGCTAAATTGAGTAAAACTAAACCTGTGTATCCTGAGTCATAGCTCCTCTACAGCCTAGAAGGCCTCAAGAGGCTCTTCTCAATTTGTTATTTTTCACCTCCTTGACTTCTCGATACTCAACTGTGACCCTGAAATTGATTTTGGTGCATCTTATTTAAGAATGGCCCAATTCCCTAAACTATATTTCCATCCATAACACAAAATACATAAGCATAGTGTTTGCAAAATATTTTTTCAGTGACGTATATGTGTATTATATACCCACATGTATGCCACTGAATCAACTTTTGCAAACAATGCACTTGTGTATTTTGGGTCATGGCTCCTCCTTGACTGGTTGATCTTCAGTTCTGGACCTTCTTTAAAGCTCTGGGCCATTTGTTTCCAGTTGGAATCATTTCAATGTAACAAAAAACTATGGATTAGCTGATAGCAGAAGCTTCATTCATATAAAACCAACTCATGATCGGAAAACTGCAAAAGACAAGATTTTTCTTCTTTTGCATAATGTGACCTTTATTTTTGCTCTTCTTTGTCTCATTCATTAAATTTTAAGAGGAGGAAGTTTTAACTTCTACTGTTGGATCTGTTCAGTGTTAGTTTAATGCTGCAAAGTTTGTCATATTGGTCTTTTGTTTTATGAAATTATTCATGGACATACGCTGGTCTCAGGCTCTTGGCTCGTCTTAGATATTTGCCTATTTAAGTGCTTGTTTGAATTATGTTCCGTTCTCCAAAAGTTGGTTTCATTGAGCTTTTAGCTGATGTTCTTTGGGTTTCTTCGGGTGTGTAGAACGTGTATGTTGTTACAAGCGCCATGGAGCATTACCATGGCAACAGAGACAAAGTGTGCTTCCCTCCGGTACCGGGGCAACCAGGCAAAAAAGCCTACAGATGTCTCAATTCCCTGAAAATACTCTAAGGACTTCCAAAAGTTTTTTTCAGCAACATAGATCTGCATTGTATAAACCATGGCAGAAGCCGGAGTTAAAAGTTTTCCTCATTCTTACGTTGTAGTAGTTGATTAAAATGATCAAACAACAGCCCTGCATCACCTGCTGACACTTTGTGCAATGACGCAAGTTGAATTAAAAGTTAACAAGTGGTGCCAGGCACAACAAACTCTGCCCCTCATACGTACTGTAACTTATTTTGGCATCGATCCAGCTGATGTCATCATGTCTATGTATGTGCTGATGTCAGCATATCAATTGCCTCCATATATGTAAGTAAATTGAAACAAAATTGATGTTTATTTAGATGTGGAATTTCACCCATTAAAAGGAAAAGGGAAAAAAAAAGATTTAAAACTTTATGAAAAAATATATAAACTTTGACCTACTTTAACCCAAATATACTCCCATCTATTCTGGGTCAGTGGGAATCTATAAACCCCATTAGGTCTGAATTCAACCAATAGTTTTGCTGCTAGAGTGTTAACAAACAAACAAACCAAATTAAAAACAATACCCCTTGCCTCCCCTTCGGGGGGCAGGGTAATCATAAGTTTACAGGAATAATCATCAGACAGATCACAACATACAGTACCAACTAACAAAATAGCCAAGTGATGATGCAGCTGTTACTAATGTCATATCAAACAGACATTTGTTTCACCCATATAGACCCAGTGCTACTTTGGTGGCAGTTCCCAAATTAATTTCTCTGTATTTAACCTTTCCTAAATGATTTATCACCATTTATAATAATATTATCATCTATATTTTGCATTTTTTAGTGAAAATCAGGTATTTTCCCATATTTCATTCACTGATCATATAGATGTTCATTAAAGCTCAGAGTAAAGTTGAGAGTTAGTATATCAGAAACAGAGAAAACTGAAGAAACAGTGACTATTTCAATAAAGATATCAATAACTGAGCATAATCAATCAAATTTTATTTATATAGCGCTAATTCAAAACAAAATTTACCTCATGGCACTTTACAAATTGAGCTGATCGAAACCAGACTCTCAAGCCAATTTACAGAAACCCAACATAAACCAACTGTCTCAATGGGTTTTACTGGGGAATCGATGTTGTAGAAGATGATGGCGTTTCCATGGTAACTACAGAACCTCTGAATGTCCAAATGGGTCAAATCTGATGACCATGAAAAGATGACAAACTGTATTTTACACCAATTATTTACATGTATTGATAGGATTAGTGGATCAACAGGTATTAAACAGTTTAGATCAGTAGATGTTTTGGTAGATGGTGGATGTTTGGGTCTTTATGTGCTTAAACAGAACACACACAACCTGAAATACATTATACATTACTTTATTCCTCTTATTTATTGATTTTTTTATGTCAAGATACTGTATTTGTCCTCTTTATTTATCTGTCCTATCTTATTTTAGTGTTTGTGCAATGACAAATTTTGCTCATAAAGTTGCTACAATATGAACTAGATTATCTTAATTTGTGGCAGCAATATGATTTGACAAACTGTATTTACACCAATTATTTACATGTATTGATAGGACTTGTGGATCAACAGGTATTATACATTTTTGATCAGTAGATAGTTTTGGTCACTGGTGGGTGTTTGGGTCTTTATGGGTTAAAATGACGGTTAAAATGACGAGGTAGGTCTGTCTCAAGTTGTTAAATGGCTGTTTGCTCGGCTTCTCTCTCCTCTGGACTCAAGGAGTTACAAGTGGAGAACTGAGACGAGAGGGGAGGAGGTGAAAAAATGGAGAATAGAGAAGAAGCCGCTGATATGTAACAAGGATATCAGATTTATTATTGTACCAAAACCAATGAGGGAGTGAATGAGGGATATAGATGATATGATGAATAGACATATTTTACCCCATGAGTCACATCTACCTGGACACCCTGGAACCCCACAACTACTGATCTGTACACAGTTAATATGATGTGCACGAGTACGTTTGCACTGGCAGCCTATGCAGGTTTCAGGGGATTCTTAATTGGAAGTTAAGTTTCCTCCTGTTTTAACTCTGACAACAGAACAGACCAAAAGTTCAGCAGTAGATGTGTTCATCTGAGAGTCTTTGGCAGCCAGGAGTTCCACTTCAATGCCTTTCAGGTCAGGACCCAAAGAGGATCACTAACTCCCTCACAGCCTTTGGTACAACACTTTGATAACACATAATTTCACCTTCTCACATCTGTCAACCCTGAATCACAGGCAGACGCTTGCTAGCACTGAAGCACCTGAATTTTCTTACTACTTCTTAGTTCTCTGTCTCTACCCAGAATAAATAAGCTTCACCCCGACCCTTTTATTTTACCGCATGTACCGTCTACCTGCTCTCCACAAAACTGTGAGTGACTTTGCAAAATAAGAACTGAACTTATTTCCAAATACATATAACAGGTAATTATATGATGGTGTTCAGGGGCGCCACTACGAATTGTGGGCCCCATGAAAGGTAAACGTTATGGACCCTTTGCTAAAATTCAGTATCTCAGTGATCTGTTGGAGTGGGGGGGTGGGGTATGCATTTGGGGGTGCTGTCCATGCATAACGACACTTATGCTAGCGTGAAAACAAAACTTAAATACTTTCAGTGTCAGACTCCCAACTTCTACACCTCTCTTATACAGCAGCTCTTACACAAAATTTTCACAACTTCTATCCTGTATCCACTGGGCCCCCTCCACTGCTCTACGGGCCCCCCACAAATGCTGGGCCCCATGAATTTGTCATGTTTACCCCCCCCTATCGGTGTCCCAGATGGTGTTTACATGAAACAGACCTCTGCCAAGGTCAGATCAGCACCCTCCCCCCTGATCCTTGTAGTAGTATCATATTTCCTGAAAATTTCATCAACCCTCCCCCCCCCGATCACCACCAAAATGTGCCAGTAATCAACATTTCCTGAAAATCCTTCCATAACTTTTTGAGCTATCTTGCTAACAGACAACAACCAAACCCCCCCCCCCCCCCAAATCAACACCAAACTTTAATCATTTGTTCCTTGTGCCAGTATTAACATTTCCTGAAAATTTCATCAACCCCCCCCCCCATTAACCACCATAATTTAATCATTTGTTCCTTGTGCCAGTATCAACATTTCCTGAAAATTTCACCCAAATCTGTCCACAACTTTTTTAGTTATCTTGCTAACAGACAGAGGAACAAACAAAAAATCCTCTGTATTTTGCCTTTTTCTCAGTGAAAATCATGTATTTTCTGATATTCAATTTACTTTCCCAAATACATTTTTCCTTCTTTTCTTTCTAACTTTTTTAGTTATCTTGCTAACAGAGAAACCCCAATGAAAACCTAATCTTCTCGGCAGAGGGAATGATGTAAAGGCCTGGTTGACACTGACATACCTAAAGCTTCTGCATTGACACATGGTCAAGTATGAAGACATCAGGGATTGAGTTTGATGATTTTACTACAGTTTTTAGTCAGATTTATTACAGATTTCCACTCAGGACAGATATAGATGATGAAAAGGGAAAAAAATAAACTAAGCAATGTCATTGTATGTTGTGTATAAACATATGTATGTGTATATGGATGTATAAGTGAGAGTGTGTGTGTGAATATATACATATATACATACCATATATACATATATATATATATTAATATATATAATATATATATATATAGTATAATTCTAAAGAGTAATATAAAAGGAAGAGGGAAATAAATATATATTATTAAAGGGGTTATATTTTGCTAAACCCACTTTTATTAATCTTTGGTTCATTTATTTGTGTATTGGACCCTAATAGTTCATAAAGTTTGAATTGAAACCCTCCAGGTGCGTGCAAAGCTATCTTTATATTCATTCTGGCAAAAAATCAAGTGGGATTTCTACAACTCGTTTTAATTCCTGCTTAATTTGTTACGTTTTATAACTGGTTACATCCTGACATTTGCACATATAAGGTCAAGACTTCCAAAGAACATTTCTCTGAGTACGACATAATTGTTTGTCAGCAGCAGCTGTTGTAGTAAAAACTGAAAATATGTCCAAGCTTCAAGCCGATTATCTAAAATGTTCAGTTGTTGGTTGTATTAATGAACACGAGTGGCTGAACGATGGAAAGATGGATCTGTGGAGTTGAATTAATGAAAAATTCAGACCCAAGCATAGCATTTACAGTTTCTGTAGACCAAAGGGAAATCTTTTAAAATGCATAATTCCATTTTATAAAAAAGCAAAATATCACTCCTTTAACATTTTATGGAGAAGGAGTGGGATTAAATAAATTGCACTTCTTCCCACCCCTTTTCAGGCATGTAAATGAAACTATTGTGTTGTTGTTCTTCCTTCTAAGATCGTCTTGATTGTTGATTTTTGTATTATTATTTATGTTTTACTTGTTCACATATATGTTAATCAAAAAAATCTTTCCAAACCACTCTTAACATAAAATGCAACTTACTCAAAAATGTACGCACAGATTCAGTCACTGGGCTAAAATCAGTCCCACACAGACCACATGCTCCATCAGACAAAGGAAAAGGCTGCAGCTGGGCTTGATCCGTCCTCTTAAATGGTTGGGTGTGGTCTGATAGGTGAGGTCAGGTCCTGTCCCGCCTCTACCAGGAGGTGCAGTTTTCAACAACTACTCTATGTAAAATGGTTCTGTTTTTTTCTTTGCTACTACTTTGTTAAATTCCCATACTAGTCTCCTATTTCTGCATGCCATCAAATGCACAGCTGGATAGATTAACTGACTGCAACAGCACATATTGGCTCCAAAAGGAGATATTAGCTGATAAAAGTTCAGATTTAGAGGCATAACATCAATGAATTTTACATCCAATCCATTAAATTTGAGGGAAAAATATGACTGATAATAAACTTTATCATTTTACATTGTGCTATACATCATCAGTACCGTAAGCTCCATGACATTTGACACATGTATTAAACAAATAAACACCCTATAATTTAACATAAAAAAAGACAATTAGAGTATTACATAAAGCCATTGACCTTATATGTGCAAATGTCGTGATGTAACTACTTATAGATTGTAACAAATTAAGAAGGAATTGAAACAGGTTGTAGAAATCCACTTGATTTTTGCCACAATGAATATAAAGATAGCTTTGCAGCACCTGGAGGGTTCAAATTCAAACTTTATGAACTATTATAAAACTAAATGCACAAATAAATATACCGAAGACAAATAAACGTGGGTTTAGCAAAAATATGAAAAATATGACCTCTTTACGAATTATAATATGGGCGGCTGCGGCTCAGTTTGGTAGAGTGGGTCGTCCAATAACCAAAGGGTTGGCGGTTTGAATCCTGGCTCTAACTGTCCATGTGTTGAAGTGTCTCTGGGCAAGACACTACACACCCTAAATTGCTCCCATGCAATTGGGTATGAGAGTGTGTGAATGGGTGTATGTGAGGGCCTTATAAAGCACTTTCAGCACCATGTATTGTGTATAAAATATGCTATATAGTTTAGGTCCATTTACCATGTAATAATGTACAGTGATTTAATACAACATCATTGAGGATATTTATGTATGTCCGTGTGTTTTGCATTGTTGGTGTTCTGGGTAATTCAGGAAGGGAAATAGGATACGTAAAAATAATAGTTTGCCTTTAGCTTAATTCTTTTTTGGTCAATGATTGTGAAAAGTAATCATTCATTCATTCATTTTATGAACTGTGAGCGTGGTACACCCTGAATATATCACCAGTTCATCACAAGGCTGATATATACAGACGGCCAACCATTCACTGTGTCCTTCTCACCTTCAGATGGACCGGTTAACCTATAAGTGCACATCTTCAGACAGTGGAATGAAGCCAAAGTACATGAGATAATGGAGCTAATCACTGTACTGTATATACATGCAATCCAGAGAAAATTATTCATTCACTCCTTCATTACCATCTATATATATATTCCCTTTGAGGCCATAGGGTGCAATGAAGTACTCTTGTTCACAGTTGTTCACTTTCCCTGATGTATGTAAGGTTGATAAAAGCTATTCAGTCCAATCAAGAGCCATTACAGCCCAACCAGCAGATCAAATCAGACAGAGGAGCCACAGTAGTAGAGTAGTGGTGCAGGGATCAATACTGAAATATTGATACTCCACATCCCGTCATTGGGAGAATCAATTCATATATTAAAGCATCAATATCTGAACTCAGTACACATGGTTGTAATGTATGTTCTTATCAACCGAGAAAGTAAGAAATTAACCCCACTGTTGCCAGGATCTAGTCGAAATGATACCCACCTGAAACTACTTCCACATGTGAACTCTAACACATTTAGGCATTGATGTTCAAACAAGAGTTTCCCAGCTAGATAAATAAATTAATATGAAGTAAGTAATGAAATAAATAAACATCTATATTAATATCAGGGCCGCAACTTTTGCATCTAGTTTGAAATGAGCGTTGTATGCTGAAATTGCTGCCAATTCATTGCCAATATTCTCTACATTTTTAATGACACACATATGCATGTATTTTGGTTGATTATATTACAAAGATATTTAAGTATTTGTATTGGCACAGATATTAACCCATAAAGACCCAGTGTGACTTTTGTGGCAGTTCCCAAATGATTTTTTTCTCTATGTTTTTAACTTTTCTTAAGTGATTTATCACCATTTGTTTCATAATATGGTCAGTATTTTGCATCCTTAAGTGAAAATCAGGTATTTTTCTACATTTAATTTACTGATCATGATTGATGTCCATAAAAGCTCAATTAAAGTTGAGGGTTATTATATCAAAAACAGAGAAAATGGAGGGAAAAGTGACTTTTCAGTAAAATATATCATTAACTGAACATAAAAATAAGTGTGTCCATCCACTGTCATCGATCCAAGTCCATGGTTTTACTGGTGAATCAATGTTGTAGAAGATGACGGTGTTTCCATGGTAACTGCGGAGCCTCTGAACGTCCAAATGGGTCATATCTGATGACATAAAAAGATGACAAACTGCATTTTACACCCAATTATTTACAATGGATTGATAGGATTAATGGATCGACAGGTATTTAACTTTCTATATCAGTAAATGATTTTGGTCACCAGTGGGTGTTTGGGTCTTTATGGGTTAATTAGAGATAGACGAAAACTAATGAATTCATATCAGTAATTAGACATGGTATCAGCACAGTATGGTTCTGATTGTTATCGATGTGGTTGATTTTAAAGGGAAAATATATAATACAATGAAAATAGCGTAAAAAAAAATAAAATAAACATCTACAATGTACTTTAAATCAACCAAATTTCCTTGTTGGTTTGGTGGTTCAGTTCCAGATGGACTGGATTAACTGCTGAGAGTTTCATATTGATTTATTGATTTATGGATTTGGGTATTTACTCATTTCACCTTGGATGTTCAGTTCAATAAATTAAGTTAAATATTGTATAATAGAGTTAACAATAATTCATTGTAAACAGTGTCTATTTTTTATTTTTCAAGGACTGTGGTGATATTTGCCCATTAATCAGCTATACATATAACAATTAGATATTACTGTATTTTAATAACATTAAAAGACTCCAGCAACCCTGTAACGCTCTCAAGGACAAAGGATTTCAGAAAATGAATAAATGAATGAATAACATTGGAGGCTGATGTAATAATTTCATAACAGCATATATCATCGTCATCACTGTACTTCTTTCTTTCTTACATCTACTTAATATCAGCTTGGAAAAGAATCAGTGGTCAAAAAACAGCGAGAAGATATTGCTAAGATCCTGCATAATAGATGAACATACATTAATGATGAAGAAACCTGGAATAATCACAAAAATGGGAATCGCATTTGTGATTAAATGTTTGGATATGCAATCACCATTCACTGTGAGCTTCTTTGACCACCAAGACACCTCCTTCTGAGAATAATTACTTGATGTAACTTTCTTTTTAAGCCTTTACTTCTTTGGTTGTATTTCTTATAGTGTTTTTTCCACATCATAGACATGAAAGCATGGTTTATTCCTTATCTGAGTCATTTAACTAAAGTTATCAGAGAGTTACAGTCGTGGCTTTTCTCTTGGACATCTGTGCAAAACTTTACCAATATTTACTAAAAAAAAAAAAACAGAAGTGCGTAACATCGTTTTTTCATTAATCAAAAATGTGATGATTTGTTTATTTATTATAGCAAGGTGACATGAGAAGTCATTCCATAAACATGGCGACGAACGTAAAAATCATGTTGATTTACAGATATATTCCTTTATTATTATATATTACTCCTCCATCCTGTACAAAATTAAAAAATATTTGGTTTCCTGTGTGTCCACACATACCACACATACTCTTCTTCTTCTGTTGTCGTAACATCTGTTTAGCATCCTTTTTTTGTTCACGGTGACTCTAGTTGCAGAAAAAGGTCTTTCCATTGCAGTTTTGTGTGATATATCTTTGCGCTACACCTGAAAAACCACCTCTTGCCAGTGCAAAAACTTGTAATTAAAATGAAGAGTTTTGGCGAAATTGTCGTTTTCCATTAGGCAAATTTTATGTGCAAGTTACATTCGCACAATTTGAGGGTGAATGAAAATGTGACTAGTGTCACAGGCAGGCTCATGGATTAGGGATGCACCGATACCACTTTTTTCCAGACCAGGTACAAGTACAAGTGTTTACATCTGATTACTTGCCGATACAGAGTACTGATATGAATACTTAATAATCTCATTCCAGTTGTTAGTTCCTTTGAAAATGTGCTTTATCGTCGTTGTCATTAGTCTGACTGGAACAACGTGCTGCTACTGACGTTTAAATGCATTGGAATGAGTGTTTCTCAATTAATCCACCAGAGGGCGCCGCTCTAAATTTACCGTACTTGCCAAATATCACAAAGAAGAGAAAAGTTTTTTGAGACGAAGAAGATGAAAGTAAATAATAACAAACATGGCAATGACAGAGGAGGTAATACTAATGTGGATACTAATGTTGATACTGATGAGGGTATCGTCATAAAATTGTTAGTAGCAGTGGCGGCTGCTTGTCTTTCAGAGAGGGGAAGCTCATTGTCGGCTTACAATCAAAAAAAAAGTCAAGTTATTTAAACATAAATTCGGCGCTCCGTTCCTTTTTATGAAAATGGTCAGCGACCTTATTGTACCAAGTAAACAAGAAAACGTAACAATTATGTTAAATGTGAAACAGGAAGTACAATGAGTGTGTTTTATTTACAGTGCAAGAAATGAACAAGTAATTTCGTAGTGGTTCTCCTCTCCATTTCACAAGCAGAATATACAACGGTATTAAACTGAACTGTGTCAGTGAAGGAGTAGATCTCAAAATAGCTGTCAATCAAACAGGATTCAGCCTTTCGACTGAGTCCTCCAATCAGCGTGTGGAAGCCCAGCGTCCAGGCCCAGCCGAGCTCCACCCACAGCTCCATTCACACACCGAGATGCCGAGCGCCGGGGGCGGGACAACATTGTGGCATTTATCCAATAATCGTCCAGTTTTGAGACAATGAAAAAAACTGTTCCACTCAGTCCCATTGAAGTGCATGGACACTGAGTGTCTACGGGCAAATGGAACTGAGCAGAGATCGAATGAGAAAACAGCGCAACAGGAATATATGAGAAGTGAACTACATCGAGTCTGTTGATTTGTGATAAAGCTGATTCTGAACGAACTCGTCTGTGAGATGAACGTGTTCTAACACATTTGTAGTCAATAAAATGTCAACACAACCGAACATATTTAACCATTTAATTTTCATAATTTTAGGGGAAGCCAAGCTTCCCTTGCAGTCTGTGAGAAATCTCCTCTGGTCAGTAGTTTTTCTCTAACTCACACAGTTGCTCTTTGAACAGATCTGCTACCCTCCACAGTTCCCCGTGGTACTGCTCTGAATTCTCTATCTGTGTACAGCATCAGCGAGCACCCAGAAAATGGACAGAAGTTATGTACAGAATGTAAAGTTAACTGTGAACATCACACTGCCACAAAGTGGTATTGGTGTGTTTGTATCGGAGCACTTTTTCGAGTACAAGTAGAAGTACACACGTTCAGTATCGGACCGATACTGGGATCGGTATCGGTGCATCCCTACTCATGATGTCTGAGTTCGGGTGATTTGATGTTGTCAGATCTTCATATGTGTTGTGTGTAGGCCAGTGGTTCCCAACCTTTTTTTACTCATGACCCCATTTTAACATCACAAATTTCTGGTGACCCCAGACATTCAAAACAGAGACTTTTTTTTTTTTTTGCTAAAATTAATTTGTTTTTGATCATATAATAGTTTACTATACTATGTTGCAAATAAACACAAATTTAGACACATTAGTCTATATAATGTACGTTATTCTGGACGGAGGCAGAAAAGCCAGGTGTAGATTACTGCACTAAGTGAGAATTTGATTTTCCTTGGTCAGGATATGTACAGTCAGTCCAGCTTGGATTTACAAGGCTGACAATAATACTGAACAAACAAGAACTCAAACTATGAATTATGAAAGAGCTGCAGCATCTGAAACTGACCACAATGAACATTTGACAGATAAACAGTACCACAGTGCTTCAGTTTCAGCTTCAGTTTGGTCATGTCTTCTATGTATTGGGATTGTTTCTCCTCACTCACCTATATTTTTTATTGGTAAGGTTTTTTATTGTTTGTTTTTGTTTTTTTATCAATTACTAGAAATTTCAGGCAACCCCATTTGAATTTGAGGCGACCCTAAGGTTGAAAAACGCTGGTGTAGGCTCTGATGAAAAATCCAGCTGGTTAAAGAGAATATAAACTCACATTTCAGTCGATTTCAATGAAGGTGCTTTTTTTTCATCCATTTACATGTCACGTTGAATAAATAACGTTGCATCGTACCTTTTTGCAGCCACAAAGACACAACAGAGAATGTCACTTAAGTGCCAGTGGCCTCCGTTATATACATAAGTCATCTTACAAAACAATTCTCCTTTCTGTCTGTCCTGTGTCTGCAATTCACAAATGTAGAGAGAAAGATGTAGAGAGCTGCAGAAAATAAACTCTAAGCCTTTCTGCTTGGGTGCCTCATGAGACTCGAGAGGGACAATGGCAGCTTTCAATTAAATACAAGAAATTGCAGTGAGGTCTAACAGGGTTATACCAGGATGTTGACAAGCAAGTACTGTTCTTCTACCTCTGGGGGAGGAACCGCAAGACTTAAAACAACAGAGCACAGACAAAGACAGCGGTTTTCTAAAAATGCAAACAAAAAAACCTGCTGATGATTCTGCTTTTGAAGAATAAACCTTTCTTGCAGCTGGTGAACAGTTACTGCCTGTACATATTCAGAAACAATAGTAAATGTGTTGACAGGCATTGTGTGTTACTGTATATGATGCAAGACGTAAACTGCTCATTATGAAAACGGCGAGCATAAGCGAACATTTACTGTCAACATGTGGTGAATTTCAGCACATTTGTACATTTGTTATTCTGACAGTCTTCCACAAGTATGCTCCACATTGTACTGCATAAACAGAGACGAGAAACGAATTGTTATCTATATTTAACCTTCCTTAAGTGATTTATCACCATTTATTCCGATATTATCTTCTGTATTTTGTGTTTTTTCAGTGAAAATCTGGCATTTTCTTATATTTAATTCACTGATCATGTAGATGTTCATAAAAGCTCAGAGTAAAGTAAAGGGTTATTATATCAAAAACAGAGAAAAGTAACATATCATTAACTGAACATAAACCGAGTGTCTCCATTCATTGGAAAGGATAGGTCAAAGGTCAAAGATGAACCCTTTAAGTATAAAAGTACCAACAATAGAAATCATCTTAACCCATAAGACCCAGTGCTGCTTTTGTGTCAGTTCTCAAATGATTTTCTTTATTTTTAACCTTCTTTTAACCTGTATTTTCAGTATTTTCCTATATCTAATGTACTGATTATGCAGATATTCATTAACGCTTATATTACAGTTGAGGGTATTTTATCAAAAACAGAGGAAACTGAAGAAAAAGATCAATTTATCTGCAAATATATCATTAACTGAACATGAAATAAGTGTGTCCATCCACTGTCATTGATCTAACTCCATGGGTTTTACAGGTGAATCAATGTTGTAGAAGATGACTGTGTTTCCACGGTAACTACAGAGCTTCTGAACATCCAAATGGGTCATATCTGATGACCATGAAAAGATGACTAACTGTATTTTGCATCAGTTATGTACATGTATTGATAGGATTAGTGGATCAACATGTATTAACAGTTGATATCAGTAGATGGTTTTGGTCGATGGTGGATGTTCGGGTCCTTATGGGGTAAACAGGACACACAACCTGAAATACGTTATACATTACTTTATTCCTCTTATTTATTGATTTGTTTTTGGCCACTTTATTTATTGATCTGTCTTATCTTATTTTAGTGTTTGTGCAATGACAAATTTCGCTCCTAAATTTGCGTACAATTAAACTAGATTACCTTAATTTATGGCAGCATTATATGATCTCAAGATGTCAAATCTCTAATTTTAATACACTTGCCTCTATTTTGAGCTGAAAGGAAAAAAAAGACAAATAAAGAGACTTCAACATAATATTATTTTTGCAGATTTTATAGAACTTTTGTTTGAATGAATGAATTTTGCATAAATAATTTGTGTTTCAGGGTCTATGATTGGATGTATGGATGGATTGTGTATGTGTGTATGTATTTATATGTATGTATGTACTGTATGTATATATGGATGGATGGATGGATGGATGGATGGATGGATGGGATGGATGGATGGATGACTTTATATGTATGTACTGTATGTACTGTATGTATGTATGTATGTATGTATGTATGTATGTATGTATGTATGTATGTATGTATGTGTGGATGGATGGATGGAAGGATGGATGGATGGATGAATGGATGGATGCTTGTTATTCAAATTTCCCTGTTTACTGAATAATATTAAAATGCATACATTTTCTAGCATACATTTAAAATATTATCTAATAAAAACACACTTAAAGTGGTTTTCATTTTGTATATTTTTTACTGCAACTCCTTCTGCAAAGTGTCACTGAACCCAGATTAATCACCAAACATACACTAAACCTTTATTCTGCAGCCTTCTGTGATTATACGGTATAATTAGATGGGTGTGCACAGGTCAATTAATGGAGCTAATGGTTAAAAAAACCTGGTACTTGAAATGCCTGTTGTATTTGATCGGGATCTGTGCGTATCACATCAGGACTAATTGCAAAGACAAAGCTACTCCTATACACAACCCACCTCGACCATAATGCTCTAAAATCTGCGTAGTATTCTCTGTGCTCCAGGCATAAAGCTAAAAAGCTCCTTGCACATTTTGTTCCACAATTTGAGCAGCTTTTAGTGTAAAATCACAGTTTAATACACAAGTAACAACTAAGGAGATTTTATTCAGACCCAGAGTGACATTAAAAGACCCTCAGTGAAAACTTCAACTGCAATTTGCTCATTACTAAGCCTCATTAGTAAACCTTCAAAGACCGAGCGCAGCAAATGTTCTGTTGTTTAATACGTTGTTGTTATTTTGTTGTTTTCCTACATTAAAAAGGACTCATTTGCATTTCCGCTTACTGTCTTCACAAAAGGACAATGCTAACAGCAAGCTCACACAAACAGCTTTCACCATTTTAATTTTTTTTTTTTTTTTTTGAAGGAAAATAATTGTTTATAAAGAAAATCCATCTGAAAATGTTAATTGTGCACTAATACGTAATAATCCAGTGAAAGCAGTCATAGTAGAGGAGATACTGTAGCCCTGGTGTTATACAGGAATAGTGGCAGCGGTGGTTTTATTTAAACGCTTGACTGACGGGTCTCCTAACCGTAGTGGAACTAACAGCTCGATCACCCACAATCCCCTGGGCCTTCAAGCCAAATCTGTCCTCTACACAGGGAAATCAGCGCTGACAATTACACACACATTGAAAAGACTTTCTCTCTCTAACATCTACATATTTAATGTTTTAAAAAATGACCCAGATTCATTAAGAAATGCATCATGGCGGCTTTAAATACATTTGAATGAGGTAAACATCACATTCACACGGGCTTTCAGCAAACGATCGAGATTTATTTAAGTAAGTGAAAAGGGAGAGAAAATCGGTGGAACATTCTGCCGTGACACGAGAAATAATTAATTTTTGAGATTTCTGTGAATCAAATAATAAGAGAACCCGAAGAGATAAAGACTTGGATTGTAAGGTGATGCTCACAGGTATAAAAAATAAATCATTCTGCTTAAAATAGAAATGATATGAATGTAGTTGCAATGCACTACTTCTTCAAGAACATAGAAGGAACATTGCTGGAAAAATATAATTCAATTTTTTGTAACATTTAAAATAACAGCTAAATATGTGTCTAGTTTGGAGAGAATGTGGAGATATCAATTTACAGCATGTACATGTGTTTTGGTTATGTCCTAAACTTGCATCATTTTGGGATAATGCATATTCAACAATTGTTAAGATACTGGGTTATGCAATTCCTAAAACATGTTTGGGAATGTATTTCGGATGTATTATTGGTAAAAATGTAAGAAAAAATGATAGATATTTGTTTAAAATACTATTAGCAGCCTGTAAAAAGGCTAGTATGAAAACATGGCGCAGATTAGAACCATCTACAACTAACCACTGGCTACAAATAATGAATGGAATATTTGAGATGGAGATTCTGACCCACAGATTGAAGACTCAAGAAAAGCAGTGTCATGATAAATGGAAGAAATGGAAGAATTTCAACGTCACATTACTAAAACCAATTGTTAGTCACAAAGGTTTTTTTATGGTCAATGTATCCCAAATGTCCCTTATGTTTGTTTTGTATTGTACAGAAATCAAACAATAAATTAAAGTGTAAAAAAAAAAAAAAGAAATAATAATGTACGGTAGTTGCAATGCTTCTAATTTTTAATAACATGTTCATATTTATAGCACAAACTAACCTTTTCAAAATCTCCAATAGTTATCTGCATGATAAAAAGAAATCGCAGGTTGTTTCTCTTGTCTTTAGTTTTATTCTAACTAAATTATATATTTCATTTAAATAATACTCCTGCACACATTGAAGTTAAAAAGGACTTTATCACTATAATTGCTAATAATAATAAAAAAAAAAAAAAAAATGTACGGTATTGCAATGCTTCCAATTTTAATAATACGTTCATATTGACAGCACAAACTAACCTTTTCAAAATCTCTAAAACCAAACCATGAGAGTGCAGCAGAATAAAAATATGACTGAGTATAATACATATAAAGATCAGGAAAAACATCCTATTAACGCCTGCTTCTTCAGAGTTACTGTATCAACACAGCCTTCACAACATGAGTAAATCTGCAGCTCTGTGCAGAAGCCTTCAGATAATATTACACGATTCCTGACAGCTTGTATACAAAGCTTTCAACTCTGTTTGGGTATATGATATACTGTGTGTGTTTCAGACTACTTAGCACTGCATTTTCTTTTCCAGGTACAACATAAGTCATCTACTACAAAAAACCATAATGTACCTGTCAATGGAAATGTACAAGGCTGACACTGTTTGCAGAAATGCACTTACAGAAAGTGTATCAGTGCCGTGAAAAGCCTGGAGCAAATCTGCACAAATCTGTACCTTTTCTCTCCTCGATGACTTATCACATTTTGCATCAGGCACATTCTGGGCTCTTTTCTTTTCTTTTCTTTTTTTTTTTTTTTTCCTCAAAATATAATCAGCTGAGTTACTGCCAGGAGCAGAGAAGTGTGCCTCGACAGAAATTTGGCAGCCGGTCATGTGGTAAGCAAAGACCAGAATGGATGACAGTGTGCATGAATGAGATCAGACCAGTAATTACAGGAAAACATGTTCCAAGGAACAGGAGGATTTTCAAGGTTTTAATCAAACTGGGCTCAGCTAAACGCTGGTCAGTGTTTCTGGGTGTGGTTCAGATTTGAGTTGCTATTGCCTTGTGGTGCTAACCAGTGTTTGTGCAAATTACTTCCAAACTGTAATCAATTACAGATTACTTGTTACTGTTATTTAAAAGTAATTCTTTACCTTACAGAATTACTTCCTCAGAATTGTAATGCATTACATGACTCCTCTATTACTTCTGAGCTACATAAAAACTGTCCTCATAAATGGTGCATGCCCCCCCCCCCCACCCTCAATACAAGAGATAAGAGAGACTTGGGACGCATAAATTAGGGCTGTGAAGTACATGTGGACGGATAGCTCAGTAAGTAACACTACAGTCAACCATGTTCGAATCCTAGCAAGAACGCTTGTATTTTTTCCAACATTTTACACGTTGTTACGACCTAGTCTAGTGGTACTAAAAGATAACATAACGTAACATAACATAACATAACATAATGGAATATAGCATAATATAACATAACATAACATGTTTGTTTATGCATTTGGCAGACGCTTTTTTCCAAAGCGACTTACAGGGGAAAACCAATTAAATCACTCATAACATAATACATAACATAATGTAACGTAACATAACATAATATAACATAACATAATGTAGCATAACGTAACATAACATAACGTAACATAACATAATATAACGTAACATAACATAACATAATGTAACATAGCATAACATAACATAGCATAACATAACAACATAACATAACATAACATAACATAACATAACATAAAAGTGACTCCCACTTGAATCCCACTTCCAAAGAAGACCGTGACAAGACTTTTAAATCCAAAAATAAGCAGCAATTTATTTCCTTCAGGGTGAACGGTGCCAAAATAATAAACAAACCAGTCCCAAGAACTCTAAACTTCCCTAAACAAAAAAAGCACAAAAAAAAAAACTAAAATACACAGGTCTACTTCTCACCCTTACCTGGTCCTCTATAAGTATGTACAGGTTATTTACAATATTTACAGATACAGAACAACAGAAGCGCTCTCTTTCACAATGGAAGTCAGACATCAAACTATAAACTACTGCAGCGCAACACACAATACCTACATGAACACATGAACACATACGACCCTCAGGGTGTAACAATGTTCAAACAGGGGTGTGGCACTGAGGATGCTGGTTAGATAAATCCACAATTGATAAAGAATTCTAACTGGTCCATGGAAATGTTAGCTTAACTTGTCATTGCTGATCACAGGGATCATGCTAAACTAGCTTCTTGAAAGCAGGGTCACGGTTTGCTGTTTTTGTTTTGTTTTTTTTTCATTTGAGCAATTAAATTATGGGCAAAAAGTGTGTTATAATGCAAGCGCTATTGAACATATACCAAGAAAAATATTAGACTACGAATGAAAATTGATTAGTAATGCCTTACTCTACTGCATTACAGCAAAAAGTAATCATTACTGTAATGGCATTACTTTTGGTAACAACGTTACACACCAACACTGGTGCTGACCCATATCCCTTTTTGGTGAAATGACAGCGGCTGCAGTGTTGGCATGTGTGGGTGGGTGGTGGTGGGGGGCTCCATCATAGGCTCCCTGCTGACAGGTGTGATGTATGAGCTCTTATGGCCGGCACAGGCCCGTCGTCCTTGGAGCTGTCTGAGAGGAAAATACTGTGCCCTGGGAGGCTGCACCGTTTCACCCAGAGCGCCGCCCTGATGCTTAACTTTTCATCCCTGATGCTTACCCATGACAGGTGCTTTACTTTCAAAGCTGATTCAGCAGATATGCTTTTTGCAGCAGCACTCACTTCACATCTACACAGTTGTAAACAGTCACGCCAAGGAGCTGTGCAGCAGAGGAACAGCCCTGAGCAGCTGTGGAGGTTAAACACTTTGTACACGTGCATTTATTCTATTCACGCAGCCCCACTCAGAGTAGTATGAAGTAGGGCTGCAACGAATGACTGTTTTCATTGATGAGTCACTGTTTGGTCCATAATAATCTGAAAATGGCAGAAATATTTTCAATGGTCCGAGTTAATGTCCTCAAATGTTCACAACCCAAAGAAAACCGATATATATTCAAATTTAGAAGCAGTATCAGGGAATTCTTTCCTCTTTTTTCCTCTAAAATGTACAAAATCCAATAATCCATTAAAAATTAAGAGATGTTGATTAATTTAAAGGTCTATAGTTACCTGCACAATAAAAAGAAATCATCATATATCTTCATATTGCCATAAATAGCCCAATATAATGGCTTCTCGTGTCTTTAGTTCTTATTTTTACTTAAATCATATATTTATATTTAATATAATCATGCATACATTACAGTTAAAAACCAATTTATCACTATAATTGTTAATAAACTCTATTCTTCTAGTGTTTGTCATGTCCTGACCATAACTTTGTTTAAAACCATAAACAACCATGTGGTTTATTTTCGTTCAGGACTAAATCAACCACAAGTATAAATAAGGTTTCACCTTATCGCTTAAATAATCCTTAAGACTGATGTTAAAGTTTATTCATGGCTGATTTTTTAGCTGCACCACTCAGCCCTTGAATGAGGTTCTTTTCCATAGTCAGTGTGTTAAACCTCCAGGTTGCAGAGCTGACTGGAGTAAAGATGCAGAAGCAAAGCAATTGAAGCACCATTAGGGTGTATTTTAGCTGCCTACGCTAGAATCAGGATATTTTATGCTTTACCTTGGAGTCAGTCAGCTGTTTCTGACAGAGAACTTAAGCTGTTACATCAACCTCTTCATTTCCACCAGATTCCTTTGACAAAAACAATCAGTTAGCTTCTGTGCTAAATCTGGTGCATGCATCTTGTTCTTTGTAACTAATGCCAATACACACTGTCCTGTAACTAAATAAATAAATACTAAAAAACAACCATTTCACCTGCAGATTAACCCTCCAGTATCCTGTCCAGCAAGGCCCGTACTAAGCACCAAGTGTGCCTTTTTCGCACACTTGTGGAATAATATGAAAAATGTTTTCATACAGTTTGTTTTTAATTCTTTTACACTTTTTTCTATTTCATCAACTTGATCCGTAATAAAAATACCAAATACTCAATAATTGTCACATTTTTTTAACCCCTTTAAATGCCGCGTTAGTAATGTAAACAAACCATTTTTTTTGGATGCCAAAAACAAAAAAAATTTTTTTTTTTCAATATACTACATAAAAAGTGGATCACGTATTATTTGATTTTTGCAGCCTGGCATATGTCAATGATTAACTCCAACACTGGTTATTTTGCATTATTATTTTTGACACAAGGTCAAATGTTCAAAAATACTAGCATCTGTCACCAAGTGTGCGTAAAAATGCACACCTATAAATTAACTATAAATATTATATGTTGATTTATTTTTCTGCTCTAATTTGATTTCATTTTTGTAAATCAAGGTCAGTCCTAATCATACATATCAAATGGAAGAAATAGTGCGTTTTAGGCACATTTGGGAGACAGATGCTAGTCTTGTAATTTTCTTTTGTTTACAATGTACAAATTTTAGTTGGTGGCCAGAATTTAAAGCTCATGCAAAAATGAAGAATTTTGAATTCTAACCTTATTTAATTGTGAAAAATAATATGAAGTTTTTTTAAATGAAGTGCAAAGTGTGCCTAAAAGGCACACCCGGATACCGGAGGGTTAAAGTAGATGTTGGTTTCCCATTGCCTAAAATGGATAAGTTAGTTTGTGGTCTTGAGTGACTTGGGGTTTTTTGGGGGTGCCAGTCCACATCCAAACCTCACATAAACTAAATACAGTAACTCCAAATGCACTGCCAGACATTAGTTCGCAGATAATGAGTTATTCAGCAGCATCTATATAACATGGTAACACAAAAACCACCCGTTAAAATGAACTGAAACCCAACAATTTAATACAGATAATGCTGAAGAGTCACTGTAAGGACTAGCCTAGCAACATTAATGCTACACAACCCATCCTCCGTAGTTATCACCACATACACAGACCTGTTAGAACTAATTTTAAGAGAGAATAGTTTTGGACAGCACTGTGATGCTTCATGACAGGACCAGTATGATCAGTCCTGAAAAGCAGATCACATGACAAATTAAGGTCAATAAGCAGTACCATCTAGAACAGGGGTGTCAAACATACAGCCCACCAGAGGTTCCAATCTGGCCTGTGGGATGAACTTTCACACAGAAGATATTAAGACAAGGGTGTTTTTTGTTCCAAACTCTAAAATTTGAACCATTATTCTGTTTGTTACTAAATGTTTTGTGCCTTTGTAGATCCACTTTTTAATATAATGTTTTTATGCTTCTATGTTTTTATGTTTTTATGAGACAGGTAGAAAACAAATCTTGTCTTTTAAGTCTACATCTTTTTAATCTAAGTTATTCACAGCTACTTATACTCTGGATTTATTTATTTATTGTGTGCTGATGTCGTTTGGCTGTGTTTGTGGAGCGGTGACCGTATTTTGTATTTTGAATTTCCCCTAGGGGATTAATAAAGTAAATCAATCAATCAATCAATCTATCTATCTATCTATCTATCTATCTATCTATCTATCTATCTATCTATCTATCTATCTATCTATCTATCTATCTATCTATCTATCTATCTATCTATCTATCTATCTATCTATCTATCTATCTATCTATCTATCTATCTATCTATCTACCTACCTATCTGTGATCTGTAAGTTGTAATGCACATGTGAAAATGAGAAGATGAGGCATAAAAAAAGTTAAAATTGCATTTATTTTTCTTTGGAAATTACAGGTTGTTCATGGTTATTCACTTGTCTTATGAAAGGATAGCTTGTAAATGCAAATTTTCAGAGGTTAATTTTATTTTTTTGCAATAAAACACAGAGAGAATTTGTAGTTGTCATTAGTTCTAAGTTATTATGTTATTTTACTGGTTTGACCCACTTGAGATCAGATCATATTGTGCTGTATGTGGCCTAAGGTGGCACCGATCTGATATTAAGATCTGATATCGGCCCAAGATTTTAGCTGAATCGGAGCTCGGTAAAAGCAACCAATCCATAAGACCAATCTATCATCTTTAAATTTTTGCGATACGGGCTACGAGCATGCCGAACGTAATTCTAAAAGTAACGTGATGGACCTGTATGTGGAAGACGTGGTGGTTTTATAGCACGGTAGTTAAAACTGTGAGAAAGTGAAAGTGAAAGTGAGAATCATTGACTACCTGCTGCCACCCTGAAAACACATTTCCGACCAGATTGAGGTCTGTGAGTAGGGTGGGGGGTATGTGCCGAGTGATTTATACTGTTCTGATGAACAACAGTAGTCGCTAACACACCTGCACGCGCACATGACAATGTCACTCTGCTCTAAATTAACAATGATATCGGACTGGTATCGGGTATCGACCAATACACAAGACCCCAGTATCGGTATCGGCATCAGAACTGAAAAAGTCATATCGGTGCATCTCTAATGTGGCCCCTGAACTAAAGTGATCTAGAATATCCAAACATCCAAGGTTGTGTGTCTTGGGATGATTTAGCTGGAAAAAATACAGATTCATCACAGGTGAAGCGTTTTACTATTCATCCGTTGTAAGACTAATTATTGTGACTAATTCTGTAATTTGTTAAGTCTAAGCAAACTCTCCTGCTGTAGTGAGCCATAAGATATTTTGGCTAGGAGCATGATTAAACGGAAGCCTTTTACTGCTTCTATGCTCATTTAAAATGTGAACTTTCCTCCTGATGAAAGTGAATGTAAAAGATGCATGAATTAATTTATCAGCAGTCGGGGAGTCAGAAAATATTATAGAAGAAAAGGACACAGACATTTACAGATAATGAGTTTATGGATGAGTCCAGCATCTGGCTCCAAAAAAAGAAAAATCAGTATAATATGATGCTCTTTTCTTCTGTATCATACTTAATTATCCCCAGTTTACTTTGTCGCCCAGACGGTGAAGGTGCAGAGCTCTCCTTCACCTCATGAGGGATTAGGTTGGAACCTCAGAGGCCAAAACACTATCAATCTTACTCATCAGCAGTGAATGCTCATTTTCTAGTTATCAATGAGAGTCCTGGAGAGGTTCCTTCTTGCGTGACAAATGATCAGTGGGGTCGACAAAAACCCACCGTCCAGCAGGAGGACTGCTCAACAGACGTGTCACGGAAAACCTGACAAGGCAGTTGATTAACTATGTTAAGACGCGGGGGGAGGGGGGATATTTATGACCTCTGTTGGACTCCTGGTTAAATATGTAAGACATGAGATTTATAGATTACTGGAAGAGGAGAAATGCATTGGGATTTTTGTTGATTACCTATATATGGTGGGGGGGGTTATGTATGTGATAGAACAGGTCCCTAGAAACATAAACATAGAAACTAAATGATGTCCCTAAATGTGCTTTTCTGTTTTTTGGCTCATACTAGCTGTATACATGTAAGCAAATATAAGCCAATGTACAATAATTACCGATTTGAATGACATCATAGGGACTATTTGACTTATTCGAATATCACAGAGGGGCAAAAATAACAATAAACTACTTTATATTAAAAACTAATCAGTTTAAACCTATTTGCCAGAAAAAAATGTTTTTGAAAACCAGAAACATGTATAATTTCAACATGTTTGATCTAAAAAATTAACACCTTTTCAGACTAACATATGTATCAACCTCATAGTGTTGTAACTTCTTAAGCATGGATACAACATCACATGTGAGACATCCCATCACAACACATTCTGTTTGTTTTCCACCAAAAGAACCACCTACTACATTTGTATCACTTCATTGTCATGATAGAATTTTAAACTTACAGCACTTGCTCAGTTTAGAGAACATAGCAGGCTGTGGTTAGTACAGAAAAAGTCTACAAAATATGATACGTTCACTAAGTATTTAGTAATAGTTAAATCAGACCATGAGCTTTTCCAAACCCTGAAGTGCTTTTATAGACTAAACCTAAAAGTGTATCGGATGTGAACCTCATTCTCTCGTGGCTGAGCCTTGGATTTAGTTTCAACACCAGCCACCTCCTGTCTGTTCAGGAAATGGAACAAAAGTATCAGATCCATCAATGACACACTACATTGTGATTACATATATCTGTGGTCTGCACAAATGTACAACTGCAGTATTTTATTCTGGCCTCTGAGTTGTTTACGTACTGTATCACATGCCATGGTATTAAAACCTCAAATGACCCGAAGATTAAATAAACTCTTCCTTCCAATATTCCTCTTCCTGGTGCCTCTCTCCTCTCAGTGTGTTCACACTGGACAGCGTTGGAAGTTTAAAAAGCAGCCAGCAGTGATAAATTAACAAGCCCATCCTTCAGTAAACATATGCCCATCCCACCAGAGTGAATATTCTTCAGAACATAACCAGCAGCTGTTTTTTCAACAGAAAAACCAGAGGCTACTGTGTCACAAATAACTGACACAGTCATCCCTGGATCAGACCGGCCATCTTAACCACTGTGAACCACTGTGACAGGACTGTGCACGCAGCTCCACTGCACTGGAACCAGTCTGAGGCTCTTACTGTGAATGTTGCATAGCAACTGCATTAGTCCTAAAGCAACCATCAGTAGAAACACACATCAACTTAAACACGAGCTGCACAGTGAATCTGTTCATCTAAACATTCAACTGTAACATAAAGTCCTTCACCACTTTTACTTCTCACTTCAACTTTTTAACCTAACTTTAAGTAATACAATGATTTAAAGATTCGTGACTGGATGTGATTTAACCGTTTTGAATAAAACCTTATTAGTTTCTTAGTGTCATGTCTTAAAGGAGTGATATTTTGCTTTTTTAAATGGAATTATGCATTTTAAAACATTTCCAGTGGTCTACATAAACTGTAAATGCTATGCTTGGGTCTGAATTCTTCATTAATTCAACTCCACAGGTCCATCTTCAAATGTATTTCTGAGTAATGACACCAGAAAGGTAGTTTTGAGCGCTGGCCCTTTAAATGTAACTGAGCCACTTCAGGCCCCGCCCCCTCCAGGTTGTTGACTGTGCTTTCTGTCCCATTCAGCCACTTGTGTTCATTAATACAACCAACAACTGAACATTTTAGGCTCAAAGTTTGGACATATTTTCAGTATGGACTACAACCGCTGCTGCTGACAAACCATTATGTCGTACTCGGAGAAATGTTCATCACAAGTCTTGACCTTATATGTGCAAATGTCATGGCGTAACTAGTTATAGACAAAACAAATTAAGAAGGAATTGAAATGGGTTGTAGAAATCCACTCTATTTTTGCTGGAATGAATATAAAGATAGCTTTGGAGGGTTCAAATTCAAAGTTTATGAACTATTAGGGTCCAAACACACAAATAAATGAACCAAAGACAAATAAAAGTGGGTTTAGCAAAATATGACCCCTTTAATATACATGGACAGAATTTGCTGCTGCGCTCAAACCACATTAAACAGTGTTGAATTCTCACTCCTCCACGTTTGTAAGTCATTAAATCCATTGTCTCTAACATATCCAAATATCAAATTAATCAACGTCTATTAACTCACAGCGTTTTTCAACTGTGTCTCACCAATTACACTGATATTACTCTAACTACTTCCTCTGGGATTAGATTTATGCACTACATGTTGGGCCTGATATAGTGTTTGCAGAATCATCAAAGCAGAATTATTTGCAATAATAATGATTAGTCAAAATGATTGTGATGATTGCCTCCCTAACTTGTATAAAAGCAGTTTTGTAATACTAATACAAATAGGATATTTTAACATTATGTCCACATCATTTTTCACTGTGATTGTTCTTTCTTTTTTTTCTTTTAATAAATCATATCATTATTGAATCTCTTTCTTCTCCTGGCACTGAAGTGGTTTATTTTGGTTTCATACCTTGGTCCAGTAGCAACGTATTGGGCTTTGCTTATCTGAGTCATGTCATATCTGTTATATTAACATAGACAGACAGATATATCATTAATTTTATGTCTCAGAATTCCATGCCAATAAATGTCTCTTCATCTTCATCTGGCGCATATGCAAAATGTAACTATTATTAGACTACAGTGGTAGGAATAGACAATAGCAATATCATCAATCACAATTAATTTCAGTATTCTGAGAGCCCTTCTGTCAGCTCTACAGGGAATTGGTTTTATTTTAAAAGACTTTGAAGATTTGATTAAAAAGAAGGGAAAAAAATCACAATGTGTTTACGCTCAAATCAAACCACAATGTTTTTCTAATGGTGAGGAAAGTTATTTTATTGCCTAAACCTTAACTGTTAAATCGCACTGAGATTATAAACACATACAAAGGTCTGATCTTTGAAACAAATAGCAGAAGGATAAAACACACGAATCTGTAAATGTTATTCTGATCAAATCCACCTAAATCCTACAATTCATCATGTGGAGCTTAACCCTTAAAGACTCATTTTGTGGCGACATCTAAATGCATTTTCCTCTACATTCAACCTTTCTTTAGTGATATATCTCCATTTATTTGAATATGATCTTCTGCATTTGGCATTTTTCAGTGAAAATCAACATATTTTACCATATTCATTTTACTGATAATGTGTATGTTCATAAAAGCTCAGAATAAATTCAAAGGTTACTATATCAGAACTGAGAAGACTGAAGAAAAAGTGATATTTCTGCAAAGTTGAATGTAAAAACAAGTGTCATGGATTTTACTTGTGAATCAGTGTTGTTTATGTTCACTACGGAGCCTCTGAACGTCCAAATAGGTCATATCTGAGGACCATGAAAATCTGAGAAACTGTATTTTACCTGAATTATTTACATGTATTGATAGGATTAGTGGATCAACACGTATTAAACATTTTGTATCAGTAGATGCTTTTGATTGCCGGTAGCTATTTAGGTGTTTTAACCCTTAGGGGTCCACGGTCACGGCCCCGTGACTCAATCACATGACATTTTCAACGTGTTGTAGCGTCAGAAGTCGGTCATGTAGACCACTGGGGACAATGCATTCGAAAGTGCAAACTTGAAACACTCTCCCACTTTTTATGTGATGTTAGAGCAAATACAACCAGAGATATGACAGTTTGAAACTGGAGCAAACAAACGTGAGTAAAAGTATGAAAATGAGGTGGGGGAGCGTTAGATTTCTGACCATATCTTCATAATTTTTTGTCCTTTTTCAAAACGGAAAAAACTGGACGAATCTGCAGATTCTAATCCACAGACTGCATTAGCATTCCAGGTAAGGGTGAGGATGACCCCCACCTGAACTGGATGCGGAAACCGGGAGGACCAGGGGTGGGGTGGTGGGGGGGAGGGGGGGAGAAAACCGGAGAAAATGCCTATATAAAGATATGCTTTGTTAAGTCAAATATTTGAGTATAGTTTTATTTTATTACAATTTTGATTTTATATACCTAATATTTGGAACCAATATTCACTTTTAAAGTCTTTGAAAAGGTTTGTTAACCATCTTTGTGTTATTTATGCAATAAATTATATAGATTTTTTACATCAGATTTTATATTTTTTGTGTGTTTTTTGTCCTTTTGTGTTGATATAGTAGGTTAAAGTGCAAAAATAATAGGCAGATGAGATAGATGAAGTTGTACTGAAAAAAATATACCAAACATGGTTATAATAAACATTTCTTTATATAGTATATAAAGGCAAAATCAAAAGTACTCAAAAAGGGCCAAAATAGGCTCAGACCCCTATGGGTTAAAGACTACAGAACAACCATAGACTTGTTATGATTGTAATTTGGCGTCATATGAGGTTCATAGTTTTGTAAAGTCACTCTAAAATTTGAGCTGCCAGTAAAAGCAAAAAGGCCCATTTGTCTGTTCCACACTGACTGACATGAAGAATCATAACAACTATCAGTTCATTTACTTCATCATGATCCTTCCAGAATGTCTCCTTGGATGCAAACATCCCTAGACACATACTATGCACACGCAAACAGTACTAACTACACATACAAATGCTCCGTCTTTTTAATCACAGCTTTTCACTGAAGAACAGTGGGACGGTGAAGTGAGTTGGCAGAAAGCCCCTAAACCTGCAGAGCTTCATCCAAGCTTCTGTTGGCTTCCGCTGCCCTGAAGACAGTGGAACTTTATCAGCTCCAATAACCATTAGAAAATCATAAACTCCAGCCTTTGACCTCTGACCTTTACTGCCAACGGAGCTGAGCCAAGATGATTTCTCAGCTGGATCGATATCTCACTGCTGCAGGGTTTTGGTGTGTGTTTTCTTTTTAATCTCATCCAAATTACAATGGCTCCTGTGCAGCCGCTATGATCAATGTAGCAACAGGAAAACTCAGCGGTAGCACCAAGTAAGAAAATCTAAAAGGACTTAAATAAATATTCCACCTCTGGATTCGCCAATATATCAGCCAAATATCATATGACATGTGACCAATATCTGTATCAGCATATAAGACGAAGATTTCAATGACATTTATGGTTTGTTTTATATGAAAAATTTGTATGATTGAATTGTGCTCAGACTGAAAGACTGCAAAATAGTGAAGCTATAACTATTTATGTATTTATAGTTGTGAAAAAAATTATTAGACCATCAAAAGTCATCAAAAACAATGGTTATGCAATCAAGTACTAACTCCTGTGTGTATCACGTGACTAAAACAGACAGAAAAGAAAACATGGAATGCCTAAAAGCACTGTTTTTGTCAGTACAATGCCGTAGATATTGATGTAAGAACTGAAGTGATTTTGGTTATTATAAAAAAACCCATGAAAAATGGCTAGAAATCAGCTCTGAAATTCAACTCTCATGGGCTATTGTTGTTGTTATCATTATATTTGTCCAAATAAATGTAACTTTAGTTGTACCAAGCATTAAAATGAACATGAAATTGAAGAAAACATGGGTGGTCTAATAATTTTCTCCGCAACTGTATATATAATGAAGATTTTTCTATCAGAAAAAAAACAAAAAAACAAAAACAGATAGCCAGCCATAAACCAAATGACATTTGTATACATTCTTATACATATATATGGAAATTAGAGCATCAAACCACCCTATATTTTTGCAATATAAGGTGATTAATTAATGACAAACTATTTATAATGTACTGGGCATTGGGTCTTACAAGCTTCATTTAAATAGGGCTGGGATTAGAGTGCTCAACGTTGCTCAAGTGCATATTATACCAGCGGATCATGAATAAACAGCATTAGACTAAGCCACTGCTTAAATAATCATCAGTTTATATCAATACTTTTAAGTCCAAAGGTACTTTAAATGTCCGGTGTGTATGATTTACCAGAAACTCTTTGAGTGTAATATACATAATTATCTTTTTGTTAGGGTATAATCACCTGAAAATAGGTTAAAATGAGCTGTTTATATCTACAGAGGGAGCCGTTTTTCTTCCACAGTCCCCATAATGTAGCACTGTATTGTGTCTACAGCATTGGACAAAACATATTCTAGCTTTAGAGGGGGTTCTAGGTTCCTCTACAGGCTCTGTAAAGGAGGAGGGGGGGTGATGTGAGCGGTGTTCAGTTGGGTGCAATTCAGCCGGCAACTAACTATGATTAATGTGTCGATCGATCTGTTGTTTGGTCAGTGAAATGTAGGAAAATGCTGATTAATGCTGATGAATTTCCTAAAGCCTAAGCCCACAAATGCTCAATAGAAGAGGAAAGACTGAAATTAGTGCAGTAAAGACCTTTTTTTTCATACTGATTATCAAACTAGTTGGTGATTAAGTAAATGAAAATGAATTGATTTATCAAATAATCATTGCAGATGTAGTTGCAATCACCATTTTCACCACTAGATGGCTCTGAATCCTACACAGTGCACCTCTATGAAAGAAGATACATAAAACTCCAGCTCCAACTGTCTTTTGCAGCAAAGTTGGATTATTTTCTTCTCACCAAAATGGAAATAAACTAGAGGACCATATGGTAGAGCCACAGCCTTGGAGACCTGTAGTTCAATTCCAAGATTTTTCTTTCCGCTGACACTGGTTCCTCCTTGTCCCACACTCAGCTTTTCTACTGGCCTTTTGAAAACAACTGCTGCAGTTTTAACATGATCCTGCTGACAGACCAGCCAACCAACAGGTGCAGGTGAACACAAACCTACTGAGTGGAGGTAATGAATTCCATCAAAACAAGCTCCGTGGGTTCGTTAAACCTTAATCACAGTTGATTAAAGACACTTGTAATGTTTCTGGTCTGTTAGAAAGCTCTACAAGTTTAACCCAGATCAGTTTGTCTGACATAAAGTGTCTCTTATGTCGTTACTGCAGCTACCAGCTTGACTCGAACATAATTTCCTTGCAGGAAGTGTGTAATCTTTAGCAAAGACTGGTGGGATTTCCAAATTTCCCTTGCTGCACTTCATTTTCCAGTTTAGCAAACAGCTGGATTAGCAGCTGCAGGGCGTCCCAGTATAACAGGAAGCACCATCAAAAAAAAAAAAGAAAGAAAGAAAGAAAGAAAGAAAGAACCAAATCAGCCCAGTTACCAGATGAAAATTATCAAATTGGATTTTCATGCACACCACAGATAAGTATAAGCTCAGTGTTTGTAGGATTGTAGATATTTTTGGTTTCTAAACAGCGAGACAATACATATCTGTGGTTTGCAGAAATGTGCTATAGCAGTATTTTATTCTTATCATTCAACCAAAGAACAAAAGGTCATTTTTGTTAAAGATTGTGTAATTTTCACAAAAGACTGATGGGATTTCCAAATTTCCCTTGCTGCACTTAATTTTCCAGTTTAGCAAACAGCTGGATTAGCAGCTGCAGGGTGTCCCAGTGTAACAGGATGCACCATCACAAAAACAGAAAGAACCAAATTAGATCAGTTACCAGATGAAAATTAGCAAATTGGATTTTCATGCACACCATAGATATGTATAATTTCAGTCTTTTAAAAAAATAAAACAAATATGTGACGGATTGTAGATATTTTTGGTTTTTAAACAGCAAAATAATACATATCTATGGTTTGCAGAAATGTGCAATAGCAATATTTTATTCTGATCATTCAACCAGCGTATCATTTACTGGTAAAGATAGTGTAATTTTCACAAAAGACTGATGGGATTTCCAAATTTCCCTCGCTGCACTTCATTTTCCAGTTTAGGAAACAGCTGGATTAGCAGCTGCAGGGCGTCCCAGTGTAACAGGATGCACCATCAAAAAAAAGAAAGAACCAAATCAGCCCAGTTACCAGATGAAAATGATCAAATTGGATTTTCATGCACACCACAGATAAGTATAAGCTCAGTGTTTGTAGGATTGTAGATATTTTTGGTTTCTAAAAAGTGAGATAATACATAACTGTGGTTGGCAGAAATGCGCTACAGCAATATTTTATTCTGATCATTCAACCAGCACAAAGAACAAAAGGTCATTTACTGTTAAAGATTGTGTAATTTTCACAAAAGACTGATAGGATTTCCAAATTTCCCTTGCTGCACTGCATTTTCCAGTTCAGCAAACAGCTGGATTAGCAGCTGCAGGGTGTCCCAGTGTAACAGGATGCACCATCAAAAAAACAGAAAGAACCAAATCAGACCAGTTAGCAGATAAAAAAATTAGCAAATTGTATTTTCATGCACACCACAGATATGTACAATCTCAGTCTTTAAAAAAAAAAAAAAAAAAAAAAAAAAAAGTAAAACGAATATGTGACGGATTGTAGATATTTTTGGTTTTTAAACAGTGAGATAATGCATATCTGTGGTTTACAGAAATGTGCAATAGCAATATTTTATTCATTGGTTCATTCACATGTATATTTCAAACCTCGTCCCACAGTTAAACACTTAACAGACGACAACAACAGTTTAGTAAACAGCTGGATTAGTAACTGTAGAGCCTCCTGGTGATTTTTAATCAAAAATGAAAGAAAAATTTCCAACTAGTCACCAAATAAAAATGTTGCCATAGTGTGTCAATGCAAGTCACACATACATATGAGCACAGTGTCTGAAAAAAACAAAAAAACAACATTGTCAGCATTTGTCTGTGAAGGCTGATACATATTTTTGGTTTAAAAACAGTTTGGTTTGCAGAAATTCACAAAAACAACCATTTATTCTGATCAGTCCTTAGCTAAAGGTAATTTACACATGCAAAAAAAAAAAAAAGGACTAAAGACTGATGGCATTTCCATATCGCCCCCTTCCTGCACTTAATTTTCCAGTTTAGCAAACACCTGGATTAGCAGCTGCACCGGTGCCTATGAGTGTCACAGGACGCTTAATCAAAACATTAACACTAGGGCGTTAAAGGTATTAAAAGGTCACAAGCTCGAATCCGGCGTGTTGCTTGATATTTCTGAGGCACAATGAAAGCACTTTCTCCAGCTGAGCGACCAGTTTTGTTACAGAGTAAGTAGCTGAATTTTCCATCACAAATGTAACCCTAGAGGCTCTTCCTGTTTATGTTAAGATACCTCCAGCTATGACTGTAGCTGGATCACTGGGCACCATATGGCAGAGGGTTTCGAGTCAGTCTCTGAAGCAGGAAAGCATTGGAGAGCATAAATAACACCGTATTAGAAAATGACTTAAATGCAAAACTAGTGTAGGGGATTGTGCCATGATTATTGTTTCCAAACATTCTCCTCCTTGTTGATAGCACAACATTATGGGTAAATTGCAAATGTGTGTGTGTGTGTGTGTGTGTGTGTGTGTGTGTGTGTGTGTGTGTGTGTGGGTAAGTGAAAAAATAGACTAGTGTGAACACAGGCTAACGCGGTCACAAAATGACAGAGCCAAATGTGTGACAAACAAAATGTCACATATGCCCCGTGAAACATTGAGATCTGATGTGAGTGAGGCTTTGTGGTTGGTGTAGCACCAACTGTCACATGCAGGCTGCAGCTTTTTTTTTTTCCCCCTTCAGCTGTGAACGTAATTATTGGCTTGCATGGCCACCTTCTGACCTGTGACTGCATATAATCCACCAGATCCAATATTTATAATATCTCATCTCTAGTGTAAAAAGTATTAAAATATGTGTGGAGGGGAACACATGTGACACAATGCAACCACGTTATTGTCTGAGATGTACAAAATGTCCTTTGTGTAGCTTTTTCAGTATCTGAAATATAAGTTATTGAAATAAAATACATGCTACTTTACAGGGAAATGAAACTTACATGTCCAAACTGCCTTATAATACAGGTGAAAATATCAGCTTTAAAAAAAAAAAAAAAAAAAGTTTAAGCAGAAATGGCAGCATGTGCATTGTTTCAGTCATTGCTGCTAAATATTAACTCATTGTCTAATTTTGGTCATTTCTAGTAATCCAGCAACACAAATATCTACAATGTAAAAGATGCTATTCAGTTCAATCTGAGTGTGTGTGTGTGTGTGTGTGGTGTGTGGGGGGGGGGGGGGGGGGGGGGGGGGGGGGGGGGGGGCATGCCATATCAGTAGTTTAACCTTTTAGAAAGGACATTTCTCTATCCCCATTCATCCTGCATGTAATTTGATTATTCCTCAAAATAGGTCAGATTTTAAACGGTTGGTATAGATCCACAGGAATGTTAGAATATTCAGTTAAATATTTACTTTTCCCTCTCATCAGTGGGGTTACTCATGCAGGACACCACCTGTTTGGACGAAGCTGTGAGTTTCTCAGTTTAAAAAAAAAAAAAAAAAAAAAAATCAATTTAGAATCATCTTCTAATCATTCATCTTATAATAATGATTATTAGAGTCATCTTACCTTTCACAAGACGTTTATTGTCATCGTTATGGTTGATGGAAATACTCTAGTTTAGTCACATCAGTTCACATCCGTCCAAGCCGCTTCTCCGGCATTAACATCCCCGAAAAAAAAAGAAAAAAAAAAGAAAAAACTAAACACCCTTTTGAGCATCAAGTTAAAGAAATGAGCGCCGAGATGAAGGATGAGAGCAGAAACACCACATCACACACACAGCTGTACTCCTCCAGTGTTCCCTTCTTCTCCTTTTTTTTTTTTTTTTTTTTTTTATCTCATTTGGTGTAAAAAAAAAAAAAAAAAAATGACAGATCACGTTCGAGTTGAGGTCAAATGATCAGTTACTCAACCCCCGGAAAGAGCTGACGAATTTTAAGGCGAAAAAGACGGATTTCTTCTTGTATTTTCCGACACTGGTGTTGATGATGCGAGCGATGGACGAGGCATGACTGCGGCGCGCTCCCGACCGCACAGGCGCGTCCCCGGCTCAGACGCTCCGTAGCCGTGGGAGTGAACCGCAATAAGAAATAATTCATGGAAAACGAGGTCGGCATTTCGACAGAGAGAGAGAGAGAGAGAGAGAGAGAGAGAGAGAGAGAGAGAGAGAGAGAGAGTGGGCCTGCATGTTGCATATTCTGCACGAGCATAAACAGGATTTTTTTTTTTTTTTTTTGCAACTCCAAATAAACCTAATATTATTTAATGAACTGAACAAGACTCTGGATATGCATGGAATATTCTCTAAAAGCCATTTATGTTGATAATGTGCAGATGTGTGTGTATAGGTGGGCTGTTGCACGTATCAATCACATTAACGTGGGTTGTTTTCTCATGTTATTCATGCTTCTTTAAATAGGCCCTTTTTCATTGACATTATACGACTTGTTATGTAAGACTCTTTCCCTGGATGATTCTGTAAGAGCGGCTTTCTTCCCTCAGGGCTTAGATTGTACCCAGTGAGAAAACTAATAGGCCCTACATGTGAGCAGAGACGCACAAGGGTCCCCAAAGCTTTGGGGGGGTTTTTGTTGTTGTTTTTTGCCACTATTATGAGGATTATTTCCCTTTTCAATAATTCCTTGGATGGTCTGATGAGCAGCCTAGACCCTCCACACTTCCCATTCATTAAAACTGAGAGCTTTACACACAACCACACCTGGGAGCTGCCCATGATGCACACAGACAGACTGCTCAGTACACACAAAAAAAAAAGCTGGGAAGGAAATTTCCCCTGGGCTTCTCAGCTGATCCAGTCAATAGTTACCCAAAGCTACACTTGCAACTCTCAAGGTGTGCACTATTCTTATTATGCAAATCACTAAACCTGGCTGCAACAAAACACATTTTTTTATTCGCCTAAATTATTGGAGTGCACACATAAGCCTTTTTGACAGTTTTACAAGGGGGTTGATCCTCATGAAAGGTGCACAGCAGAGAAAGACTGACACTAAATGCCTATTGATTCCTTCGAGCATCACTTTTATTTATACCACAGGACTGTAGGTAACTGCGACTGGAGGACAATGAAACATGTCCCCCTCTAGGGCAGGACTGACAAACATACGAGCCAAAAGGGTCCGATTCAGCCCACGGGTTGAAGTTTTGACGTGCGAATATTACACTGAAGATACTAACAGTCAACTGGTGCAATCTTATCTCAATTCATGGGTCACATTCAGCCCAGTTAGATCTTAAGCCATAAAGACCAAGTGTTACTTTTGTAGCAGTTCCCAAATACATTTTTCTTCAGGGATTTATTACCATTTCTTGGAATATTATGCTTTGTATTTTGCATTTCTAAGTGAAAAATCACCTATTTTCCTATATTTAATGTACTGATCTTCCACTTTAAATCACTGTGCCCTGAACTGTGTAAATAGTGTACACTGATGATACATTTAGTTTCTACAGATTTTTAAATTAGCAGTGTTTTGTTTACAGTATTGTACAGGAAGTTTTTTAGAGTACGGTTTTTAGAAAGTTTTTTAGAGTATATACTAACCTTAATGTTAATGATAATCGAGTTACTAACTTGTCTGTTTTGTTTTGTTTGTTTTGTCTTTTTGTGCTGTATGCAAAGCTGCTCAATACTGAATTTGGAATAATGAAGTTTTCTATCTATCTATCTATCTATCTATCTATCTATCTATCTATCTATCTATCTATCTATCTATCTATCTATCTATCTATCTATCTATCTATCTATCTATCTATCTATGTGATTATGTAGATGTCCATAAAAGATCAGATTAAATTTGAGGGTTATCATATCAGAAAGAGAGAAAAAAAAAAAAAAAATTCAGCAAAATATATCATTAATTGAACATAAACCAAACATCTACAACCTCTGTCATTAAATAAACTCCTTGGGGTTTTACTGGTGAATCAATGTTATAGAATATGACGATGTTTCCACGGTAACTACGGAGCCTCTGAACGCCCAAATGGGTCATATCTGATGACCATGAAAAGATGATAAACTGCATTTTACAACAACTAGCAGCATTGTACCTGTGGCTAAAACACCTTTCTGTGGTGCAACAGCAGCATTGTGTGCAAACGCCCTCCCGTGCTGCAACATCGATCAGACACCGGACGCCAGACGGACACAGAACTTGCATTATAGTAGGATTATATTTACATGTATTGATAGGATTAGTAGATTAACAGGTATTAAACAGTTTAGATCAATATGATTTTGGTTGCCAGTGCTTGTTTGGGTCTTTATGGGAGTGGATTGGACAAAATAACAACATAATAACCTATAAATAATGATGACTTCAAATTTTTGTCTTTGTTTTAGTGTGAAAAAAGTAAAATTACATGATGACACTAAAATATCTTCAGAAAATTTTTAACAATATTCTGCCTGATACTAAATGTTTTATGCCTTTGTAGATCTACTGTGATCTGTAAGTTGTAATGCAAATGTGTAGATGAGAGGGTGAGATTTAATGTTGTTAAAATTGCACTAAAGCAAGAAACATTTTAGTGATATTTCAAATTATTTTACTGGTCCAGCCAGTTTGAGATCAATTTGGGCTGTATGTGGCCCCTGAACCAAAATGAGTTTGACACCCCGGATCTAAGGTCTCCACAGATCAAAGTTACTGAAGCAAAGTTTCTATAAAAATGACACTTCTTCATAAAACTTTGCTCATAAAACCTCTTCTGACAAAAACAGACAAACCATGTCTGACTGTTGTGGCTGTGTCAGGGCCCACTTGTTGGACTTGTGAGGCTTTTAAAAGGGTCTGGTATGAAACTATTAGAGGAGCTCCAGTATTTTTGGTTTTCATGAAATCTCAAAGGTAGAACAGAATCAGAGGAGGAGTTCCTTTTGATGCAACACAAGCCGAAGATGAAAACAAGATGAAAGAACAGAAGGTGGTATTGTGCGCAAGCAAAAGGTATGTGAGGGGGAAAAAAAGGCTGAGTGGGGGAAAGGAAACAATTATAATCCTGTTTTTTAAGGAAATGATGCTGTTTCATTCAGAAATCTGAGAGCAACATATTTCTGATAATAACTTGACAGAGGAAGGTTCAGTAAAAAATGCCTACAGTTTAACCCATAAAGACCCAAATATCCACGCCGACCAAAATCATTCACTGATATAAAATGTTTAATACCTGTTGATCCACTAATCCTATCAGTACATGTAAATAATTGCTGTAAAACACACGTTGTCATCTTTTCACGGTCATCAGATATGACCCATTTGGATGTTCAGAGGCTCTGTAGTTACTATGGAAACACTGTCATCTTCTACAACATTGATTCACCAGTGAAACCCATAGAGTATGAAAAGTGACAGTGGACGGAGATCCATGTTTTAACATTCAGTTATTGATAGATTTGCTGAAAAAGTAACTTTCTCTTCAGTTTTCTGTGTTTCTGATTTAATAAGCTTTGAATTTATGCTGAGCTTTTATGAAAATCTACATGATCAGTACATTCAGTATCGGGAAATAGATTATTTTCATTTAGAAAAGCAAAATACAAAGCATAATATTAAAATAAATGGTAATAAATCCCTGAAGAAAAATGTATTTGGGAAAGTAAATTGAATATCAGAAAATACATGATTTTCACTGATTAAAAAGGCAAAATACAGAACATTTTGTGTTTGTTCCTCTGTCTGTTAGCAAGATAACTCAAAAAGATATGGATGGATTTGGATGAAATTTTCAGGAAATGTTGATTCTGGCACAAGGAAGAAATGATTACATTTTGGTGGTGATGGGGTGGGGTGGGGGCTGATCTGCCTTGGCGGAGGCCTGCGCTCTCCGAGTGCTTTTCTAGTTATAATATTATCCTTTATATTTTGTGTTTTTTCATTGTAAATCATGCATTTTCCTGTATTTAAATTGCTGATCATGTTAATGTTCATAGAAACTTGTGTCCATCCACTGTCATTGATCAAACTCCATGGGTTTTACTGGTGAATCAATGCTGAAGAAGATGATGGTGTTTCCATGGTAACTACAGAGCCTCCGAACGTCCAAAATGGGTCATATCTGATGACCATGAAAAAATGACAAACTGTATTTTACACCAATTATTTACATGGATTGATAGGATTAATGGATCAACAGGCATTCAATATTTTAGATGAGTAGATGGTTTTGGTCACCAGTTGCTGTAAGTACGATTTTTAACAGGAGTATGCTGCAATTCATTTTGGTATTTATGTATATATGTATCAATTGTATTTATGCAATTCAATTTTATTTAATTACTGAAAACTTCAGTTCTTCTGATTTAAAGTCTCAGTGCAGTATTCGTAGTGGAAACTAGCCTCACCTCTCAATGGACTCAAATGATAGACAAGCTTGTTTGTGTTTTACTTAACCCATAAAGACCCAGTGGTACTTTTGTGGCTGTTCCCAAATGAATCAACCTTTCTTAAGTGATTTATCGCCAATTATTATAATAATATCCTCTGTATTTTGCATTTTTCACTGTAAATCATGTGTTTTCCTATACTTAATTTACTATATTTAATTTAGATGTTCATGAAAACTCAAGAGTAAATTCAAAGATTATTATATCAAAACAGAGAAAAGTGAAGAAAAAGTGACTTTTTCAGCAAAATCTATCAATAACTGAGTTCAGAAACAAGCATTCCTGTCCACTGTCGTTGATCCAAGTCTACGGGTTTTACTGGTGAATCAGTGCTGTAGAATATGACGATGTTTCCACGGTAACTATGGAGCCTCTGAACGTCCAAATGGGTCATATCTGATGACCATGAAAAGATGATAAACTGTATTTTACACCAATTTTTTTTTACATGTGTAACTTGAGGGTTTGTTGGCGGTTAATGGTTCATTCTTTATAAAACAAGACAACAGGATGGAGACGGATTTCTTCTTAAACAGTGCTTTACTTTTCACATACTGAACTACTGCCACAACACTTCCTGAAACATCGTCTCACATGACTGAACTAACCAATCAGGAACTAGTAGTACTTAGATCGGTAAATGTAAGTGATTTAGAAAGGCACATTCAACAGATTATTTTAGCCGCTTGTACACTACAAATGACAATATTTAACCCTTTCATACATGCATTATGAGAACCTTAGTCAGTATTTTTTTCTTGAGTGTTTTTATTCCTCTTCAGGCATGAACAAAGGAATACAATTGAATTTTTTGTTTATTAACCTATTTTTCATGGAGTTACAAAAATGTCCACTCAGCTGGACACCATGCGTTTAATTTTTGAAGCAAAGGAACATGTATTTAAAACTCATCATCAGAAAGTGATATAATGTGTGAAAACTATGAAATAAAAACATTTCTAATGCCGCTAATCTGATGTTTTCTCACATTTTATCATACTGAAATACTAGTTATTACTCATTTCATGAAGATAATGTCCTCCTGAGACCCAGGAAATTGACAATTTTAGCTTTTTTACACTAAAGAATTGTCTTGTTTGGAAACTGCATAATGCAACAGTTTTTTCAGATACATTTTTAAAATCATTTTTATTTATTGATTGATTTTTTAATGGAATGTCCTGTGCAATGAATAGCATTTAAGATAAATTGTCAAACTTTTGTCCCCTATAGAGGACAAAATTCATTGCTGGGTCTCAGGAGGATATGCAAAAAAAACAAAATAAAACAAAAAAACAACTTTTTGTTTCAGAAAACTGTTAATTACAGTCTAATAACAATCAGCAATTGATTTACACTAAAACATGTTACTGCAGATCAGGTTTATCAAGAGCAAGGTTATAATAGTTTTGGATTTTTAATTATAGTTTAGTTTTATTTAGTTTTGACTTTTTTTTCTCTAATTCAGTTAGTTTTAATTAGTTTTTAGAGCATGTTTGCTAGTTTTTATTAGTTATCGTTTTTTTCTGAATGCTTAGTTTTAGTTTGGTTTAGTTTTAGTATTAGTTTTAGTTATTTCATATATTTTATGTTCCTCACCATCCTATTCAAAGAAATTAGTGAGGCGCGGATCAGTGGGTTACCCTGGACACTTTATTTGGGGGTCGGGTTAGGGCGGCTCATTGACTGAGCAGAGACACAAACACATGTTCATTATGATGTATAAATTCCCTATAGCAGGTTGGGGGTGTGTGTGTGTGATCCATACACAACGTCACTTACGTGAAAACAATGCGAAGATGTGCAAAGCGTGAGAGGAAATGCACAAAGCAGCAGCAGTTTAACAAGATAGAAACATATAAACCAGCTAACCAGCAGTTAAACCAGATAGAAACATATAGAAACATATATAACCCAGTTCCTCATCAGTAAACCACACCATAGCAGATGTCTCATATCTTAACCATCTCCAGTTCCATTATTAGCCAACTTTGCTTCATTTCAGTTCAGCTAGCTGTAGCTAGTAACATCAAACGTTTTTTTTTTGTTTTGTTTTGTTTTGTTTTTTAACATTCTAACAGGTTCCATACCTCTGTAATTGGATTACTTTTCATTCTCCTTTTTTCTCCTCTTCTAAACTGTGCAGTTCAGGCCTTGGAAGGCCTTTTCATGGTGATAAACTCTCCAGTTTTTTACCTGGATGCTAGTTCAAATCCCTGTCTGACATTGTCTGTCGTTCAGCTCCACTCTGTCTCTGTAACTCACGCGCACACACAGTGAGCAAAAAAAAAAAAAAAAAAAAAAACCCCGACCCCACTCATTACTAAAGTAAATCCCAGACAGGACTGTGCTGCTTTGTCCCAGCTTTAGTCTGTGTGTTCCAGGTAGAGTGGGGACCAGAAGACCACTGGAAACCAGTGACCAGACATGACAGACTGTGAAGTGCAGTATGCTGCTGCCAGCTAAAATTGCTGGAAATGCCCCCCCCCCCCCCCCCCCCCCAAAAAAAAAAAAAAATCAATAAAAAATTCACTTCAAGAGAAAAAAAAAAAAAACCTACTCAGTCAAAGAAAAAAATGTTCAAATACAATTTTTTCGGATCTTAAATATGTTTTGCATTTGTCTTATTTTGTTACTTTTAATGATATTTCTGATTATTTTATTGAATATTTTACCAGTTAAATCACCCCAAATTGCTTTATTTGACTTTGTTTTCTAGTAGTGGAATGAACCACAGTACATTTACTAAGCTACAAGTACAAACCAAAAACAAATATTTTCAATCAAAAAAAAAAAAAAATTCACTTCACTCAAAAAAAAAACCCCAAAACATTTTCAAAGAAAAAAAGTGTTCAAATGCAAATTTTTGGATCTTAATTTTTTTTTTTTTTTTGCATTCAAACACTTTTTTCTTTGATGGAAAAGGAATTTTTTTATTGCAATGTTTTTTTTAAATTGAAAATATTTTTTTTTATGGTTAGAGATAAAGAAAAAAATCTACCCTCATAAAAAATAGGTTCAATAAAAAAATTCAATCACATTGTTTTTTCATGCCTAAAGAGGAATAAAAACACTCAGGAAAAAAAACTCAACAAAGGTTCTCATAATTCATGCATGAAAGGGTTAAATATGTCAGACCAGTGGATGGTTTCGGTTGCCAGTTGCTGTAAGTCTGATTTTTAACAACAGGAGTATTCTTCCATACCTGTGTTAGTACTTTTACTCATGCAAAGGATGTGAATTCCTCTCCCACCACTGCCCATCTCCTGTCTCTCCTGTGTTATGCTAGGTGACCTGGAAGTAAAATCTAACAGAAGGCATTCCCGCCCACTGGCTCTGCTGCCCCCACTCCCACCGTCAGCTTCACCATCACACATCACATCACACACACATAAACCCAACACAGCAGCACACACTGTCTTCTTGTGCATGTCCTCTCGGGGTTGTCACCTTTTCTGCGACAGAGGACCATGCGGCCTAATTTAGCAGTGGCCTACTCTGAGTTAGGTCTCCTGTGGCAGAAGAAAAGGGAGGTTCCAGGCTAGACTAAAGCTCGGCCCATCACCTACTCCTCTGTGAGGAAAGCCCTGCTGGCTTCAAGCCCAGATAACAGAGGAGTCCTGAATGTGTCTCTGCTCTCTGAAGGTGTTCCAGGAAGCACAAATAAAACCACTGTTACAAAAAACAAACAATGGGACTGTGAGTTGATTCTCTGTTTTATCTGTGTGTGTGTGTGTGTGGTTGAAGCCTTTAAGCATCTACAACTTCTGCCAAGAAACTCAACAGCAGTGTAGCCTCATACAAATATTGACATACTTATTTCCACCAGTGACCTTGATGTATAATGTGTACGTAGATCAGGTTTCTGTGTCTTGTCTCTTGTGTGGAAATAAAGCCGACGCTGTCAGAAAATGACTGACGATGAAAAGCGCTCCAGTGCCACAGACACCAGGAGTTCTAAATTCAAAACGGGTCACTTGGTGATAAAGGCTGAGAGTTTTCTCTTTAGCGTTTATGCTCCCTTCACGGTCTTTAATGGTTTTCCTCCTGGATCAGGGGATCATTCATCTTCTAAGTAGCTCCGTCAGTGTCTCTGTGCGGGGACAAAGACGAGTCCTAGTCCCTTCATTTAGATGCGAAGACACGAGAGCAAATATGAAATTATCTTTTGACCTTTGTTGTTTCATTATTATTTCATTGTTTTTTGAAGAAGGAGGGGATTAGGTCTGACATGCAGCTCCATCCTCAGTGCCATTGTGTTTACTGTCATTTATATTAATCATGTTCTGTTGCTTTTATACTGTATGTGATTTACATGTAATAAATGTTTTATGTGATAGTGCTTGAGCTGGTGTCTGGAGCAGCACCAGTGGAAGGACTTTCCAAGCTAAATAAGAAATAAATACAAATGAAATATGAATAATATAATGGAATATAAAGACATTAAATGTTTTTCAGGCACAAACAGTGTTTACATGTAGAACTGATAGATTAAATGATGCCCTGTAGATCAGAATCACAGATTTCAGTTCTGCTTCTACCTGCAAGAGAAACCTCTATTTCTGATAATGTCATCTCTTCCATTTCCAGTCTGTTCTTCCACATAAGTAACCATGGTTACCATATTGTGTCTCTATGTATAAAAGCCAGCTGCTACCAGCTGAAATGGCTGAAGACAGTAATGAACATTGTTGTGAATGATTAGAAATGATTTTTTAATGTTTTTCGGAAACAAAGGCAGTCGAGCATGCCTGCGCTGATGTTGTACATTATGCAGACGTTTTTCAATAAGCTCATATTTCCCAGAAGGCTTGTCTTGCCATCTGAGATGGATCCTGTCTCCCTGTATTGTGTTCTGCCTCCCCGTGCTCTCCTTGGCTCTCGACTTCACTGGCGTTAAAAATAGATATATCCCCCCGGTGCTGCTTGAGACTAACTTTATTTTCATGGGGGAAATGAAAAGCACACATACTGTGCTAAAGGGACAGAGGCAAAAACAATAACCTTCAAGATCCAATGACAAATCAGTTTCTGTCTGTGTACAGAAAGCACTACGAGGAGGAACAAAGGTCCAAACAAAAAGGCGGTTGACTGATACTTCACAGCGCTCACTCACCGCGCATTAATAGTTTAATGTCATTTTGGGTTTGATCTCAAGTTAGTTCCTTCCATATGTTGAATGGAGCAGAGCCTCTCTATTCCACCTGAACACTCTGATGGGATTCCAAGAGTACTCCAGGGGTGCATGAGTGAAAACAAATCCTGCCAAGTGTCTGAACATTGGAGGTTCACAATCACCTACCATCATATGGATACGGTCTTTATTTGCCAACAGACCTGCAACAGATTTAGCTGTTTTATGTTTCTACAAACCACAGATTTGCATAAGTCACTGTTTTTGATTTGAAATTTTATGCAATTCAATTTCATTTAATTACCTAAAACTTAAATTCTTCTGGTTTAAAGTCTCAGTGCAGTATTCGTAGTGGAAACTAGCCTCATCTCTCACTGGACTCAAAAGATGAGAAAAGCTGGTTTGCTTTTTACTGAACCCATAAAGACCCAGTGGTACTTATGTAGCAGTTCCCAAATGAGTCAACCTTCCTTAAGTGATTTATCACCATTTCTTATAATATTATCCTCTGTATTTTGCATTTTTCACTGTACATCCTATGTTTTCCTATACTTAATTTACTAGATTTAATTTAGATGTTCATGAAAACTTGAGTAAATTTAAAGGTTATTATTATATCAAAACAGAGAAACCTGAAGAAAAAGTTACTTTTTCAGCAAAATACTGTATATCAATAACTGAATGTAAAAACAAGCATCCCTGTCCACTGTCACTGATCCAACTCCATGGGTTTTATCGGCGAATCAATGTTGTAGAAGATGACGGTGTTTCCATGGTAACTACGGAGCTTCTGAATGTCCAAATGAGTCATATCTGATGACCACGAAAAGCTGACAAACTGTATTTTACACCAATTATTTGCATGTACTGATAGGATTAGTGGATCAACAGGTATTAAACAGTTTAGGTCAGTAGATGGTTTTGGTAGATGGTGAATGTTTGGGTCTTTATGTGATTTAACAAGACACATAACCTGAAATGTTTACATTTATTATACATTTGACATTACACTCTTATTTATTGATTCTTATGTCAAAATGCTGTTTTTGTCTGCTTTATTTATTTATCCCTCTTATCTTATCTTATCTTATTTTAGTGTTTGTGCAATGACCAGTAGTTAGATCTGTAGATAGTTTTGGTCGCTGCATGGGTTAAGGTGAAATTTACCTGCCTCACTCTGTAACACTAGACACCATACAACATAAAATGGAAAAAATTCATTCTGAGCTACTGTAGAAACACGGCAGACCTCATTGAGGACGATCTGTGGCCTATGTCACTAAGCAAGTTCAACAAACCAGGCACCGGTTTAAGTTTAACAAAACCAAACCATCATAATCATGCTAATCCACACCTGTGATTATGAGTGTGTTCATATAAAAAACCTGCTGTAGATGTCTGCCTAACCCTTGTCCTTCAGACACCCTTACTATCTGCAGCATCAACCATTTTCTCCCCTTTTATCCTTTTACGATGCTGTGCAGAAGTCTTAGGCCACCCTCAATGATGTTGTTTTTACACGTTTGTTATGAGCATAATATCAATTTCTCAGGCTCTCTAATAAAACACAACAACAAAAAAAAAGAGGGAAATATTTTGCACCGCATTAAAAACTCACTAAAAACATAAATTACATGGCATTTAGGATTTAGTGTGATCTCTGTCCCCCACAAATAACAAACATTGGATGTGTTGAATGAAACTTGGTAAATACTAGAAAAATTGTTCAGTAAGTCTCATAATATCTGCACAGAAGAGTTCAAGACATTTTAAGTATGAAGGAAGGTTACACTAAACACCAGATAATACATTTTTTGTTTTTGTTTTCAAATTCTGTTCTAGAAATGTAAATGCTGTTCCATCTTATGACAGAGACTGAGAAATGCACATGTACATTCTACTATATAATTATACTCTTGCAAAAACAACAATCCTACCTATAGCCTAAAAAAATGGTCAGTACTCATGATTTTTTTATACATTTTGAAGGACGATCTTAGATATAAATTGCTGCGGAACAGGTTAGGTTTAAAGGAGGGCAGATGGAAGAAAAAACCACATCTGGGACTCTGAAAACCTCGGGTTGAACCAGAGGTTACTTCACTTAAACCCTTTAGTCTGCTTCGTCATACAGACCCATTAGCTCCTCTATTGATGTAAAAGCCTCATTTTGAGATAAAGAAAAAAAAAGCACTGCAATTCTTATCCTCTTTCAGTTAATTATAAACTGATAAAAACATAGCTATAAATATTGTATTACATCTCTTAACCCTAACAAACAGTACCATGCAAAAGCCTTGGGTTGTCTTCAGCAGGGTCGGAATGAGCAAACCTATTTATTTCTCATTTTCTTTTCTTCAGATGCAACAAGAAAATACAGAAAATATGTGCACAGCCTTAAACGACGCACAAAAAATGCAACTAAATGGGCTCGAAAGGTTAAAGTCGCTATTTAGTGCAACCCCCTGACCCTATGACAAGAAGCAGCACAAACTGTTAGAAACATCTGACATGTGTTGAATGAAACCAGGTATAAAACATCAGAAAATGAATGCAATAAATCTCATATTTGTCTGAACAAAAGGGAGCTCACAAAAAATATGACCTCTTTGGTTTATAGAAGCTGTTATTTTGGCTGAAACATTTGTTTTTGCTGCTGTACATACTTCACATATATCAGATTGGATCTTAATACAAAGACTGAAAAATGCAAATATATGGTCATGGACTTTACTGAACCAACAAACCTAATGTTGGATTTTTGCACTGTATTGTACACTGTTAAAAATGACCATAGAATTAACACCAAAAAGTTGAAAACTTGCAACATAAAAAAACTGTCACTGAAAATACAATGCAAAGTCGCTTATTTGAAAAGATTTTTGTGTTAACGAGGAAATCAAATATAGCTGTAGTTTTTACAGGAAGTATACGTTAACAAAACTGGATTTGTATGTAGGAATTATGTATTTCTATTGTTTTGGGAAAATAAAACTGTAAATTGAAAAACATTGTGGTGCCGTTTAAATTGCAAGACCATAATGTTGAAATAACAGCCCATTAATGAAAAAGTAAATTTAACATTTTAAACATGTAAATATCACTGAAATCCAATGTTAAATATTCATGTTTAAAATGTTAAATATATGTTACTCCATAAATGTTTATGGTTTGATGTTTTTTTTTTTTTGTTTTTTTTTTACAGTATTGTGCTGGTAACCACAGCTGCCATTTTATTTCCGCAAAAACAATGGGATTTTTTTTTTTTTCCGGTATATTTAATAATATTTAAACCCAGCCACATCATTTTTCTGACTCTAAACAAAGTGTCTTATTTGCCATTTTCATGTAAACTCTTGCCTAAAATGGCAAAATATTTTATTTTTATCACATATTCTGACCACTTTATGTTCATTGAGGAAAACCAAAAAGTAATCAGTTCTTCAGTGATGGAATTAATTAAGTTTATGCATATCCATTGTTTGCAGGAGAGTATAATTAAAACTTTTTTTCCCCCAATGATTAGTTTGTACTTACTGCTCCTGACTATGAACAACTACCTGTGTTTTTTTAGTGTCGCATTCAGAGATAAACCCGTCTTATTATTATTAGTTCTTTCTTCTATTAAGCTGCAAGGAGTCAAAAAAAGGGCAGAGAAAGCCCAAAGGGAACGAAAAGAGCAAGAAACATGGTACCACAGAAGTGAATGGAGACAGATGAGGAAACAATGTAAAAAACAAAACAAAACAAACAAACAAACAACGCAGCAGGAGTGGTAAAGGGGAGCAGAGTGACAGCAAACAGTGGAGTCGTAGTGTGACCGACAGACGGACAGAGCAGAGGAGGAGGAGCACGGCGAGCTGAGGGGGGGATGGGGGTGCAGGCGTGGGAGCGATGTGAGCTGAGTCAAAGCCCCCGAGCCCCCCTGAAATCTCTGTGAAAGACACAGTGCTGAAAAGACGGATAGCGTGTGCCCTCTCTGCCAAGGCATGTCCAAGACTGTGACATCATCATCATCATCATCATCATCATCATCATCAAACAAGCAAGGACATGAGGCGAGAGCCACAGACTCACGCTTGAATCTTTTATTCATTATTATTCACTCACTTATTCATTGCTTTTCCTTGCGTTCAGACTATCACTTGGCACTGACACTCATGGCGAAGTCTTCATAAGTAGTACTTCTAAATACAGTCCAACTCACCTTGCGCTGACAGCGTTCATAAATAGTCTTCATACATCAATAAAAATATCCGGAAAATAAAATATGTACTCTGTTTTACACACAGCTATAGGCAGATACTTTGGTGCGTAGCACACAAGAGAAATAATCACAGGTTTAGGTTTAACTGGAGGCTACAATTATGGAACAAGAAACAGAGGGCTTTTATTTCCATCATGTGTTGTTTGGGGTAGATGTTGTGTCGTCATGGGTGTCACTGCTGGCCCTGGTTGTTAGACAGTCTCTTTGCCTTATTCTGGAGGTAGCGCGCTTTGCCTTCATCGAAGCGTCTCTGCTCATCCTCGCTTTCAATCTGTGGAAAATAAGAAAAAAACATGCAAGATTTTTTGATGACATATTCATCATATATAGTATCTCACAAAAATAAGTACATCTTCCACATTTCAGCAACTATTTTAATATATCTCATAAAGACACAATACTACTACTACTACTACTAATAATAATAATAATAAAACTAATAATAATAATAATAAAAATAATAATAATAAATAAAAAAAATAATTATAGTAATACATGATAAGCAGTCAGACTACAGCTTATATAGTGATATCGTTTTATTTGCCAAATAGTTTATTATTTGGTAATGACACAACTACTACTACTACTACTACTACTACTACTACTACTACTACCACCACTACTACTACTAATAATAACACCAATAATAATAATAATAATAATAATAATAATAAATAAATAAATAATAAAAATACATGATAAGCAGTCAGAGTACAGCTTATATAGTGATAAAGATAGTTTTATTTGCCAAATAGTTTATTTGTTAATAATAACACTACTACTACCACTACTACTACTACTACTACTACTACTACTACTACTACTACTACTACTACTAATAATAATAATAATAATAATAATAATAATAATAAATAAAACATGATAAGCAGTCAGAGTACAGCTTATATAGTGATAAAGATAGTTTTATTTGCCATTTGTACACATTCAGGTACACAGGAATTATCATGCAGAGGTCTCTCAGGGTGCAAGTATAAAAGATTAAAATATCCAATCAAAACAGAAGTCAGATATATAAGCAGTATAAAAGTATAATCAAAGTATAAAATCAATTAAAAGATAGTAGCGCAGTGACTTGTAATAAATATTATCCACAAATTGCACTTAAGGATATTGCACATGAGAACACTAAACATTCATTCCCATTGGTGGTCTATATTTACTATCCACTGAAAAGGACTCAACACAGCCATTATTGTACCTGTACATGTTCAAACATGCAAAGCTACCTGTCCTATTCATGCTTTTGCCTACTTTACAGGTCCACATAAATTCATTTATCATGGATTAAAGCTGTTAAATTTGGTGCCTTGGGTACAGTTCACTCATACTGGCCACTGGATGTTCAACATGGCACCTCATGGCAAAGAGAGGATTTGACAAATGGATGCTTCTATGAAACTGGGCTCATTTTGGTATCTGGCACTTTTCCAGCTTTTTAGACCCAATAATAAAAGAGGAATTCAGACATATTTCTGCCCAGGATGTACCTAATGATGACCTCAGACAACTGCAAAAAAAATTATACTTTTGCTCTGAGCCATCCCAAAATTAATGAATTTTTAATAAAATAATGGGGCCAAAAATAGGACCAGAATTGGGACAGGAAAAGCTACCTAGGTGTCAGCGCATTTGATCTGATAACATGGCTTGAAATGGTCTTACAAACCACTATAAATAAAGAGACTCTGTTAAATTTGACGATCCTAGGGGTTTTTCTAATCCAGACATGTCTCATTCCAGGTTTCATAACCCATCGTGTCTACTGATGTTACATACAGAACCTGCCCATTTAAACACAAATAAATCGTGAGTGATTTTGCAACAGCAGTCATTTTTGTGAAACACTCTACCTTGCCTAATTAGTTAAATTCCCAAAACGTACCTGTGAGAGAATAAAAAGATATTTAAAAAAAACATAGTAGCGCATAATTTCTGTGTCTTTTTTACTGTGTTACACGCGGATTTTTGTAGAAAAATCATATAAAAATGCATATTATCTGAAAAACAGTTTCTCTTATATCTCAGCAAATATTAATTTTTAAAATAGATCCAAAGTGCTTTCAAACTTGCTTCATAACATTAGTCTACATCTAGTTTGAATTTTTAGCCCTTATGTCCTGTTTTCAGGGACCAGTTTCATAGAAGCACCCAAATAGAATTGTTGCTCTCCTAAAGATGGCCAAGGCCACAGGAAACACCCTGAAAAACTCATGCTCTGCTTCATATCCAGAAGTGGGCTTCAAAAAAACAGATGCACAAATGCTGGATAACAATGGTGCTGACAAAAAACCTTGACACTTTGAGCACAATTTGTACATGTCTGCTTGTGTTGCGAGCTATTTAGACAATAATGGCTGTTTGTTGAGTCATTTTCAGTGGATAGTAAATCTATGTTGTCATACAAGCGGTAAACTGACTGTTTTAAGTTATATCCAAGTTTCATTTCTGTAGTATTGTGTCTTGAGAAGTTATAATTAAATAGTTCCTGAAATATGACAGGATGTACTACATTTTTCTGAGATAATGTACCTCATGTTTGCCTATTTTATCTGTTTTTATCATAACTTTTTGGCGTTCTATTTTTGACTAAAGCTGAGTATTTGTGCATATGATGATCTGACAGATGTTGCATGATGTGTTTGTTTAAAGTGTGTGACAACAGGAAGTAAGAGCAGACCCTGAAAAAGCTATCGATTGACTCCAGACTGAACAGAACTCTCTCTTTTAACCAGAACCAAAAGTCATGATCCCATCATTCCAGTTTTAGCCTCTTCACTCTGGCTCCTACTGGTTTTGGGAAAAGATTAGAAGGTTTTATTGATTACTCTCAAGGCTCGTTGTGGCCTCTTTTCTTGCATCTTTGACTTCTCCGTACTGTATGCAGTTTTTTGTTTTTTTTCCTTTTCTCAGTTCCATAAGTCCAACTGAAAACTAAAAAGCACTGAGATTTTTCAGTCAGGGGTCAGATCTGGAAGACGTGCCTTAAAACATAATTTCATCCAAAAACTTTTCCTGAATTTATTTATTTGAGTTTTAATTCCTTCCATTGTAAATAATGTTTCCACAGTGTTTAAATGTTACTTTTTTCATCTGTTTTCTTCTAGAAATTGGCTCTGTAAATGAAATAATGAATGTATTGGGAGAAGGATGATGAAGGTGGAGCAACCAGGCAGGAGGCGAAAGAGGAAGACCGAAGAGAAGATTTATGGATGTGGTGAAGGAGGACATGCAGGAGCTGGAGTGAAAAAAGGAGATTCAGGAGAGAGACAGGGTTAGATGGAAGTGGATGATATGCTGGGGTGACCCATAAAGGCAGCAGCTGAAAATAGCAGGAGGAGTAGGAGGAGTAATAATGATGATACTAGTAGTAGTAGTAGTAATAATTAAAGTAGTAGTAGTAGTAGTAGTAGTAGTAGTAGTAGTAGTAGTAGTAGTAGTAGTAGTAGTAACAGTAGTAGTAGTAGTAATAATAATAAAAGTAGTATTAGTATTAGTATTAGTAGTAATAAAAGTAGTAGTAGTATTAGTAATAATAATAATAGTAGTGGTAGTAGTAGTAATAGTAGTAATAATATAGTAGTAGCAGTAATAATAATAGCACTAGTAATAGTAGTAGTAGTAATAGTAATAGTAGTAGTAGTAGTAGTAGTAGTAGTAGTAGTAATAATAATAATAATAGTAATGGTAGTAGTAATAGTAATAGTAGTAATAATATAGTAGTAGCAGTAATAATAATAGTACTAGTAATAGTAGTAATAGTAGTCGTAGTAGTAATAATAGTAGTATTAGCATTAGTAATAATAATAATAGTACTAGTAATAGTAGTAGTAATAATAACAGTAGTAGCAGTAATAATAATAGTACTAGTAATAGTAGTAGTAATAATAACAGTAGTAGTAGTAGTAACAGTAGTAATAATATAGTAGTAGTAGTAGTAGTAGTAATAGTACTAGAGATAGTAATAGTAGTAATAACAAGAAAAGCATATGCATGGAGGGAAGGGAGCTCCTGCCGTTTCCGCATCATGTCTGTAGCAGCTGCCACTATCAGGTGGCTGCGCGAACCTCCATTTCCCACAATGCACGTTGCGACAAAATTCCGAAGATGCCTGATTTACCTCCTGGCTGTGATTGTAAACACATGGTTTGTTTAAGGTGGATGGCACTAAGAAATTGTTCACCATGAGGGAAGAGATTCAGGTGAGTAATCACAGAAAGACTTACAGATACTGAGGATATGACTGGGGTTTTACTGATTTGATGAAAAATTGGTCGCGAAAGTCTCCCGCAGCTTGAAGATAGTCTACGAGTCAGGATTACTTTAGCCCAGTAGCTAGTTAGACGCTATCGTTGTAATTATAACATTTTCATCCATCTCCGTTTATCAGGCCACCGGACTAACATTACTTATCATTGACTGGAACTAATACATACAATACTAGTTTGATAGCCTATAAATGGAGCTGGTTGAAGACTATAACTTGCTAGTCTTTACCCATAACAAGTCTAGTGCTCACTAACTATACCAAAGCCATTGCATGAATGTAATCATTATTGACTTGTCTGCAGCCTATATTGCTTTGAGAATTGAATCTTTTGTGTTTATCTGATGAATCAATTAGTTAAGATAATCTACAGATTAATTGATTGTTAAAATTATCGTTCATTCTCTTGTGAGGGTCTTCGCCATCTTCTTCTTCCTTGTCCCCCCCCCCCCATTCCTCCATGTCAGGTCTGGTATTGAAATGTGGTTTAACAAAACTCACAATAAAGACAGTAGAATATAAAAGGGAGCCTCATATACTTTATGAAGTTTCCCTTGGCAAAGCAAATGTGCTCAGCACCAAAAGGCAGTCAGATTACCATTCTGCTTTTATGATGCTGGACAAGACAAGTTAGAAAAAAAAGAAAAAAATTATCGTTAGTTGAAGCACTAATACACATTCCACAAACATCCAGTTTCAATATCTGAGCCCTTCAAACCCAAACAAAACCCCCTTGGACAGTGAATGACCCACCCACTCAGCATGATCCTGATTTTCCAGAAGAGTCTGTCATACATTTACAGTATTTACATCCTGTTTTTACTGTGGAGGTGAGACGGGGAAGCCTGCAAGATATACAGATGCTCTGAATCACTTGTACACTTTTGTTTTCATTCGGCGCAGCACTTTCAAGCCTGTGAAGAACAAATCCTCTCTTTCAGCTTCACTTAGCTCAGTCTGGCTGTCGCTGATTTGTGGGAGGAAACACTCGCTAGTGTGCACAGTTTAATTAGACTTCCTGACAACCTCGTGACTTACACAACAATACCAGCGCCACTGACAGTGTCAACATGTACTTTTATGATACGGCTGCTTTCCCACTCCTTCATCTCACAAAAACAAAAGCATGTGTCGTATGTGAACGCGCGCACGTATGCTTGTTTGTTGCATGTAAAAACCTTGTGTGTGTGACTGAAGACTTGTTTTAATGGCATGTTCAGATACAGGCACTTGGTTCTGTACACACCAGGTGGTTGGCAGACTCAAGTGCACCTGCTTCTCAGCCGTACTCCACGAGCGCAAAAGCTGACAGATGGCACCTTAACTTTAGGGTGGTAACGGATATGACAAAACATCGTGCCAGAGATGGGCCCAGGGGTCACGAATCAAATGTGATGAGGATACTAAAATGGTGACGCTGAGCTGGAAAACGCAGCAGCGATGGGAATATGTCGACTTAGAAGCAGGTTTAGGAAAAAAACAAAACAAAACCTCCAGCTGTAGTATTGGTCTGTTTGTTGTATGCTGGTTATATAACCGTCAACATACTGCTCAGTCAATTTTGCTTTTGCCATTCAGCTGAAAGTAATGGATAATTCCAGTTCATTGACTTTAAAAAAAAAAAAAAGACTTTCTACATACAGTAGTTGCGGTATTTTAAAACATTTACAAAACAGGCATGCTAGTACATGGATGGATGGATGGATGGATGGATGGATGGATGGATGGATGGATGGATGGATGGATGGATGGATGGATGGATGGATGGATGGATGGATGGATGGATGGATAGATAGATAGATAGATAGATAGATAGATAGATAGATAGATAGATAGATAGATAGATAGATAGATAGATAGATAGATACTTTATTCATCTCATAGGGAAATTTACAGGTTCCAGCAGTATCCACAAACTTAAAAAAAAAAAACAGTAGTAAAAATACAATCGTAAAACTGAGAATCTAAAACAGACAAAGGTGTATTTCTTTGCTTTAAATCAGGGGTCTCAACTCATTTTCTTTCAGGGTTGCTATTCAGCCCGAGTTGATCTCCAGTAAAATAATAGCGTAATAACCTATAAATAATGACAACTTCAAATTTTTGTCTTTGTTTTAGTGCAAAAAACCCAGTTAAATTATGAAAATACTTACTTTTATAAACTATGCAAAAAAAAGTGAATAACCTGAGAAAAACTGAAATTTAAATTGAAAAAAATTTGAAAATTAAGTGCAATTTAACAATATTATGCCTCAATTTATCATTTCTACATGTGCATTATGGCTCGGATCGACAAAGACACTAAACACTTAATAACAGGCAGAAAATTGTTCAAATTGTGCTTCATTTTCTTTAGACATTTCAGGTTGTTCATATTTGTTCAGGTTATTCACATTTTATTGTTACAGGATAGTTTGTAAATGTAAATATTTCCATGATTTAATGTTATTTTTTGCACTAAAACAAAGAAAAAAATTGAAGTTTGTATTATTTATAGGCATAATGTCATATTTTTCTCACATCAAAGCAAGAAGAAAATACGGAGTCATTATTTTTTGGAGGTTATTATGCTATTATTTTACTGGAGATCATATTGGTCTGTATGTGGAACCTGAACTAAAATGGGTTCAACAGCCTTGACTGTGGAATTTTTGCACTTTGCAAATTCATCCCATGGGCCAGACTGGAACCTTTGGCGGGCCGCATTTGGCCCCCGGGCCGCATGTTTGAGACCCCTGCTTTAAATCATTTTCTTTTCTACATGCTTACCAACTAACACTCGGCATGTTTTTCTGAATATGGTGCGAATTGATTGTTCTTATATTAATGTGGAAACTAACTGTGGACTGCTGATTTTGTCGATGTTATCCACATTATCACTCTTGCGGCTGCAGTGCGCCAGTCATTACAGTATTAGTAAAGTAACCCTGACACTAAACAGCTGCTTATAAATTATCCTCATTTAACCGAGGTAACTACTCCCACAAAGAACATTTATCATTTAACACACAAGACTGACTTAAAGGCATTTCATTACGAACAAAGGCAACTCCAGAGGGCTGCAGCCAAAGGTACGTAAAACACATTAGTGCATTGGATGGTGAGAGTTTCTGACCAAAGAACCCATGAAAAATAATAAAAATCACCAATGAATCTCGTGTTGAATTTGTCAATGTCTTTACAATAATTAATCATTCTAAATTATTCTACGTAAGTCATTCTAAACTAGAAAAGCACTCGGAGAGCGCAGACCTCCGCCAAGGCAGAACAGTGCCCCCGCCCCCGCCCCCAGCCCCGATCACCACCAAAATTTAATCATTTGTTCCTTGTGCCAGTATCAACATTTCCTGAAATTTTCATCCAAATCCGTCCATAACTTTTTGAGTTATCTTGCACACGGACAGACAGACAAATAAACCAACGCCAGCAAAAACATAACCTCCTTGGTGGACGTAATAAAAAAGAAAAGAATAAATCTGAATGTTTTTCTAATTGATTTATTCAGGTTCTGCTTTGAGATGTTTTTTAAGGAACATTGTTGTTACACCTTTAGTACTTTTTAAATTAATGATGGCATTTTATATGTATATTCTTTCTTTAGTGTTATATGGTTTTAGAACTGACTTTTATTGTGTTTTATGTATATTTTTAGTGTGGATGTATGGCTGTGATTTCTATTTTGTTTAACTTCTGCTGCTGTTTTGGCCAGGCCACTCTTGAAAAAGAGATTTTTAATCTCAATGAGCTTTTTTTTCCTGGTTAATTACAGGTTATAATAATAACAAGTGGTTCCAGGCACAACAAACCCCGCCCCTTGCACGTACTGTAGCTTATTTTGGCATCGATCCAGCTAATGTCATTACATCTATACATGTGCTGATGTCAGCATATGAATTGCCTCTATATATGTGCCAAGTTTGAAGTAAATTGAAACAAAATTGATGTTTTTATAGACATGTAAAATTTTGCCCATTGTAAGTAAATGGGAGAAAAAAAAAGATTTAAAAAATTCATTAAAAATATGAACTTTGACCTACTTTTCCCAAAATGTAACAATATCTTTTCTGGGTCACTGGCAATCTATAAACCCAATTTGGTATGAATTCAACCACTGGTTTTGCTGCTACAGACATGTGAAATTTTGCCCCTTAATAAGTAAATGGGGAAAAAAAAAGATTTAAAAAATTCAGGAAAAAATTGAAACTTTGACCTACTTTTCTCAAAATGGAATGACTATTCTGGGTCACCGGCAATCTATAAACCCAATTTTGTATGAATTCAACCAATAGTTTTGCCAGTAGAGTGTTACCAAACAAACAAACAAACCAAACCAAAAATAATACCCCTTGCCTCCCCTTTGGGGGCAGGGTAAAAATAGACTAGACTAGACTAGACTACTCGGTCTGTTATCTCAGTGCAAAATAAAAGAACACAAATTGTTGTAAAATCAGACGCGTAATGAATCAATCCCTGAGAAAACATGATAAATATTACAATAAACAAGTGTTCAGAGAGTGCAAACCTCCACCAAGCACCCCAAACGGTGTGCAGTTGTGGATCGACTACTTCTTTTTAAATTAAACAGTTTCAACGTTGTTCCATACAGCAGAAAAACTTGAAGCTTGGTACCAGTCATGTGTATGTCAAATTATATTAAATTCCAATCAGTATTTGTTGAGTTATAATGAAAAATCTGTTGTAAATGGGATTTTCAATGCTAAATTGAAATGTCCACAGAGTCCACATTCCACAGTGGATGTGGACAATTTTGTGCCAGATACAAGATATTTTTTTTAAGTTACAGGTGTATCAAATTGGAGGCTAATCAGAGTCGTTTTGAATTTTTTATGAATTTTCAAAAATTGCTCAATGATGAGAGATAGGAAAATGTGAGATTTTGTGACCTTGCTGTGACCTTGAACTTTGGCCTACTTGGCCCAAAATTTAATGGGTTTGTCCCAGGGCCTAGGCCTATCTGTGGGTACAATTTGGAAAAGATGGTTGTAATAGTTTTCCTGTAAAGTTGCTAACAAACAAACAAACAAACAAAGCAAAGTGATCGTAATACCTCCTAGTGGAGGTAATTAATGCTAAAACACAGGTGATAAAACTGGTAAGTAAACAAAGATAAAAAATAATGACTATACATGTAAAAAGTTGAAATAATTCCACTTAAACTGCCATTAAATGAGTCTCAAGAACTATTATACAAATCTGGTATCTTATTTAACAGTGCTATGGAAGTTAGGATGAAACAGCACTTGTAGTGTTTAGTTTTGTAATGTTTCCCTGAGGACGATAACTCATATTCAGAATAAAGGAAACTGAATGCATCTTTTACATGTCTATGAGTCTGACAGACAATAGTTCTCTCATATATGACTTGAAATGTCTGTTATTCCTTGTTTTGTATTATTTTCACAGTAATTTGAAGCAGCTTCTCAGTCTTAGTCTTGGACTGGACAGTGAGAAAACCAAACCAGGCTGCCATCCCATATCTGTAAGCCTCTAAGCATAGCATTATAAAAAGTACACATGGTCTTAAGGCTCGTGTAAAAAGAATTCGATTATATAGATTTGATTTTAACATACCAAATTATGCCAAAAAAAGTATTATAAACTTACAAAATTAGAATATTTGACATGTTCTAGATCAGAGTTTGTTTATTCAGTGATACTGTGACTAAATGTAACCATGTCACATCCTCAGGGTCTTTGAAGGTAAACCAGAGGCTGATCCGTTTCAATGCAGTGCTATGGGAGAAGAGGCTCAGTCCCCTGAATAAACACCTATTATGTGCAAACTGCTGGTTCAATCAGACGGTCTCTGTGATGACCTTTAACATCCTATCCATGGACTCGGCCACACTGAGCTACAATGGCACCAGATAAGACCTGACATTAGAAAATGGATCGTTTTGTGAGACAGTTCGAGGTGCTACGACATTTACAGCAGCTCTACAGTCTGTCCCCAAGAGGAAACACGATCTAAACCACACACACGTGCATTTTTATATCTTTTTTTTTCTTATTATCATCAAAAGAAAAAACTATCCAAACTCACCAACATGTCACTAACCTGTAAGAAAATATCGGTTGTGCAATATATCACGATATTTCATTTCACGATACTGTATCGATATTAAAAAGTACTCTATCGATATTTTTAGGTATTTATTCAAATGCAGATATTGTGGAGGTTCAATTTTGTTTTGTTGTTTTTCTTTTTTGTTTATATTTTATTCATTATTATTTAACACTTTTTTTTTTATTAAATAATGTTTGTTCCTTTGTTGGGATTGCACAAAAATGTTATGATGATAGTTATGAACTAATGGAATATGAACATTTGAGCAGAATCTTAAACTATAATGTCTATATAACATAATTTAAGTTTTAACAGGGAAATTTAGTGATATAGCATTAGATCCTGTTCTGTTGAAATAAAAATGTGTTTAGTATTTGTGCATATTTCTGGTGTAATTCAATTCTTCAAGGAAATAATCATTTAAAAAAAAGAAACAAACAAAAAATTGGGATTTTAACAGTATCATGATATATTGTGATATATCATATCGTGATCCTAGTATTGTGATTTGTATCTCATTGCCAGATTCCTGCCAATACACACCCCTTCTAACCTCCCATTGGGTGAATAAATGCAGTATCAGTGGAAGTGGAGTTTTATTATGATTATAACTTCCCATTATATTTCCTTTTGCTGTTATTTTATTTATTGCATATATTTAGTATTTTTAAGTGCACCTCTCAGATTTCTCTGACAGTTTCGTTGTGCAATCATGTGAAATCATGAGTAAAATTACAATAAAAACTATTCTTTATTCTACTAGAAATCCACTCTGCTGTACCATAGCACTGTGACAGGGAAATGAATGCCATTAGATTTTCATCAACAGTGAAATAGACCAGATTGGAATCTGTCAGCTTTAGTCTAAATACAGTCTTGGCCAAAAGTTTTGGCGATGACACAAATCCTCTTTGCATAAATATGATTTATTCGCCAACGAAAGTCTTTGAAACTTATAAAATGCTTGTAACTGCACCTCAGAAAAACATGGGAATAATTTAAAAACAAAGATTTTGGCCACAGCTAAATGTCTAAAGGGGTTTTAGAATGAGTAGAATAGAATAGAATAGAATAGAATAGAATAGAATAGAATAGAATAGAATAGAATTGAAGTGAATAGATAGGTATTGTTCTTACCATTGCTGGTGTGTGCTGTTCTTTACCATTAATGGTACTGCAGGGTTTTTTTTTTTTCCCTACCATTGTTGGTATGTAATTATTATAATGTAAGTTGACGGTTAACTGTTACCCGTGGTAATACCACCAGGAATGTACTTTGTTTCTATTTTTCACACACATATTGGTTCTATAATGTTAATACTGTCGAATGAGTTCATTCTAATTTGGTATAGACCTATTTTATTCATTGCTCTGGTTTGAAGTCAAAGGACAGGAGTGAGTATTTAAAACGTTATCATGTTAAGTTATTTAATGATGAGAATGGGGGTGAGATTAAATAAGTTTTTCTTCTTCCCACTCCTTTTTGAGTGTAGATGAATGATTGTGGAATTTTGAATTTGCATGTATTCTGTAAATGCTTGAAATACAATAAATAAATAAAAAAAATAAAATAAAATGATAGAATAGAATAGATACAATGAAATACAAGGACATTAGGAGACATGATCATGAGATCAAATCAATTTGTGAGATGTGTTGATTGAGAAAAAGAACAAATGCAGTTCAGCTCTTAAACATTAGGAGTAAACATCCAAAATCCACCTACAGACACATATTTGTATACATATTATACAAAAAGCACACATTATCAGGGTTGCCACTCTTTCCCTGAAACTCTTTTCCAGGACATTTTCAGCTGCTACAGAGACACGTTATCACATCATACACTAATCCATTCCCCTCATTCTTTGGAAGTGTTCTTTTCTCCAGTTGTAACTTGCATTTACCCGAATTGTTTCTATGTTTATTACTCAGACATTTGATGTGCAGTCTATGGCTATAATTTATCTATGAAAAAAAATTATGACAAATGTATCATAGAATAATGCAAAGACACCCACAGATTACAGCGTAGCACTTCATCAGCCTGACAAACTGGAGTTACAATGTTCAATTAGACAATTCCCAACTCAACTTTCTTTTTTCTCTTACTTCCTCCAAAAATATTTGTGTTTTCAATAAATCACTGAAAAACAATTCCCTTGGTTTAATCTCAGTTTAGGCACACAAGGTCAGAAGGCACGGGGAGGATAAATTATTTTCCAGTATAACTTAACTGTTTCCAGGACATCTGACCTTTTTTCTCATTTTCCATATGTTTTCCAGGACTGGAGAATTGGTCAATCATTTTCCAGGTTTTCCAGGATGCATGGGAACCCTGATTATCTTCCTCCAGTTGGTAAAAGTGGGTTTTTATCTCTTATTTTTCCCTCCTCAACTCTACTGAGATCCTTTAATCACTTACTATTATTTAACTTCACCTTAATAAGCACGATGAGTTACAGTTTCGAGGTGTTTTAATGAACATGTCAATTAAACCGGACTAATTCTAATGAATAACGACAGCTAATAACGATATGAGACATGGTGCGTCCTTTTTTAAGACAGAAGAACCAGAGCATTTTGGCAGCAGAAAGTGTGAGTGGTTTATCTGAGCACCGACTGTGAACACTCACTGGCGTTAATTTGGCCGCTTTCATTTAAACTTTACTGAAGTGCGCTTTCTCCCGCTGTCCTGGGTTTTTGAGTCATTTCTTGTTATCGGCTCAACATACTCTCTCACTTCTAATGAGACGGTCTGTGAGGTGGAGGAGTTATTTTCAGTGTTGTGCGCTGCCATCTGGTTTCATATTATATCAGTCCTATCTCAGCGGAGAAAATTAAACACTACTAAATATCTAAATGCATCAATGCTTAATTGAGTTGAACTAAAAACACTTTTTGTTGTCTCAAATCTGACTTGTATCCACAGGCGTAAAGAACACAGATTCATTTTACTGACATTAAAATAATATTACTGTCTTAAAATTGCACCAAGCAACTAAAAACACTTATACGCAAATTTTATGGAAATTAACACATCTTCACTGTAATTATTTACATATTTTTTTCATTACCAGTGTACCAAATACGGTAACTTTATCAAGTTTTACCCTCCATTTTGCATTCTCATTTTTATGTATTGCATTTTTTCTTTTATTATTTGTTTACTTATTTCTATTTTATCCTCTGCTGTACAGTGTCCTTGGGTGTCCTGAAAGGCGCTTATAAATAGAATTTATTATTATTATTATTATTATTATTATTATTATTATTAACAACCCTGATTTTCTGCATAGCAATAAAACATTTAGGAACATTTCACACAAGTAATAACATCTTGTTATGTCCTCCAATAACACACTGAGGTTGAAATTTTGAATTTCAGAGTATTTCTATGAGTGACCTATAAAGGGTTAAGGCAGTGTTTTTCAGCCTTGGGGTTAGGACCACATGTCGGGTTGCCTGGATTTCATATGGGGTCGCCTGAAATTTCTAGTAATTGATAAAGATAATTTTAAAAAATTACTAATAAAAATATATATGTTGAGAGAGACAATCCCAGTCCATATAAGACATGACAAACTGTGAAGCTGAAACTGAAGCACTGTGGTACTGTTTATCTGTCAAATGTTCATTGTAGTCAGTTTCAGATGCTGCAGCATAATTCATAGTTTGAGTTATTGTTTGTTCAGTATTAATTGTCAGCCTTGTAAATCCAAGCTGGACTGACTGTACATATCCTGACCAAGGAAAATAAAATTCTCACTTTGTGCAGTAATCTACACCTGGCTTTTCTGCCTCCGTCCATAATAATATACATTATATAGACTAAATGTGTCTAAAATTAACGTTTACTTGTAACATAGTATAGCAAACTATTAAGACAATCCAAAAAAGGTTGGGAATCACTGGGTTAAGGCCATTGGATGGGGAGAGGAAACCTGAAAACCCACACAAATACAATGAAAACAGTGAAAACACACAAAATCCACACAGAAAGACTCCCACTGGCATTAAAGCCCAGGACCTTCTTGTTTTGATGAATTGGCTAAATTTAGTTAAACCTATCTAATCTAATCTAATCTAATCTAATCTAATCTAATCTAATCATTTCTAACTCCCTAAAAGTACTGTAAAATCCTTATTTCAGTGGTTCCCAAACTTTTTTGGTTCGTGACCACATTTTAACATCACAAATTTCTGGTGATCCCAGACGTTCAAAACGGAGACATTTTTGTTGCTCATATTAATTTATTTTTGATCATGTAATAGTTTGCTATACTATGTAGTAAATATACATTAATTTTAGACACAGTTAGTCTATATAATGTATATTATTATGGACGGAGGCAGAAAGGCCAGGTGTAGATTACTGCACAAAGTGAGAATTTGATTTCCCTTGGTCAGGATATGTACAGTCAGTCCAGCTTGGATTTACAAGGCTGACAATTAATACTGAACAAACAAGAACTCAAACTATGAATTATGAAAGAGCTGCAGCATCTGAAACCGACCAAAATGAACATTTGAAAGATAAACAGTACCACAGTGCTTCAGTTTCAGCTTCACAGTTTGTCATGTCTTGTGATTGTCTCTCTCAACTCACCATATACGTTTTATTAGTAAGTTTTTATTTTATTAATTTTTTTTTTTTATCAATTACTAGAAATTTCAGTTGACCCCATTTGAATTCCAGGCGACCCAACGTGGGGTCCCGACCCCAAGGTTGAAAAACACTGCCTTATTGTAAGATGGATTTCTCTTGCTCAGGTTGGATGGAAATGTTCTTGTAAACAGTTTTCTCCAGAGCTTCCACAGCCAGCGTAAAGATGCTTTGTTTGCTCTGACACTTGAAGTAAAGTGGGTCCATTACATGAGAGGATTTTCTTTATTTTGATAAGGATTTAGATTCAATTATGTCCTCACTTAGATTTCTGTATTGATTTTCTTTTAAATTTACTCCATCTAAATTCCGTGGCATTTCATCTCGACTGCCAGGGGATCCTGTCATTTCCTGGTGCGTATCTATCCAACACTGGCTTATGGGACTATTTTAATGTATATATGTATGTATGCAAATACTTGTTTGCAGCTTATACTTTGTGTGCATTCCTGGTGGACGTGCATGCATGCATACATATGTTAATGTGGATTACATTTACATAACTTAATGAGACAATTCAGTGCTGGGCTCAGAGTGTCCTTTTGGCGTCCCCATGTAATTTGTATTCCCACAGAGGCTACAGTCTAATAACAATGATTATGCAGGATCATCAACCTCGGCTGGTGACTCTCTGATGCAGACCCAACCTTGTGAAAACCACATGGTTATTTGTTTTTAAACTGATGGTCTCCAGTCATGCTCATTCTCATGCAGAAAATCTGTAATTCTTGAACCAAACGTGTAAAATTACATTGTTTGAAAATAAGCTGTGCTTTATTTTAGCTGATAAACCAATTTTAGGATCAATTTGGCTTGGATATGAAAGCAAGACAAGTTGTTTTCCATTTTGTAAAGGCTGAGTAATTACAGTTCTGAACTTTTTTCTCTTTACTTTTAGTCTTCTCACAGTTTGGTTTTAGTTTTACTGCATAAATAATGAGTGTCTTATTTAAGGAATTTACTAATTTAGTTGAGGTTTTCTTTAGTGTTTCAGGTATTATGATGAAAGATTCAGGTAGAAATAAGGACTAAACAAAAATACACTGCTCTTTTCAATTAGTTTCTGTGATTTTTAATTTCTTGCTACAAGTTTTAGTCATTGTTTTCTTTATATAAAAGGTCCAACGATCGTTATGCACTTTACCAGACTTGATGTCTTCTTAGCAGTTGTTTTTCTTTAAAAAACTCAGATAAGATTTTACTTTTTATATGCAATACTGTGGAAAAGTCTTAAATCACCTTTAGCTTCACAGTTTTTGCAGGTTTTGAAATTAACATACATATTTATTTCTTATCCTCTTTTTTCAGATACAGCAAGAAAATACAGGAAATATGTGCACAGCACTAAAAGACACACAAAAACTGAACTAAATGGGTTGTAAAGGTTAAAGTCACTATTTAGTGTGACCCTTGACCCCATGACAAGAAACAGCACAAAGAGTTAGAAACATTAGACAAGTGTTGAATGAAACCTGGTACAAAACAACAGAAAATTAATGCAATAAATCTCATATCGTCTGAACAAAAATGATAAGTGCAAAGGGAGGTCACACTAAATACTACCACTAAAAACTGTTTTTTTCCCCCTGAAACTGTTTGTTTACTCATTGTTTTTACAGAAACTGAGAAACCAACAAACCTAATGTTGAATCAGGACTATCATATAGTATCATGGTGCTGTATATTTTTTACCCCGTCCACCAAATGGGAGGCAAGGGGTATTGACCCAGAATATATGTTATTACATTTTGGGAAAAATAGGTCAAATTTAGAATTTTTTTAATACATTTTTTAAAATCTTCTTTTCCTCCATTCACTTATAATCAGCGAAATTTCTCATGTCTGTAGCAGCAAAACTATAGGTTGAATTCATACCAAATTGGGTTTATAGATTGCCAGTGACCCAGAATAGATGTCATTACATTTTGGGAAAAGTAGGTCAAAGTTCAAATTTTTATGAATTTTTAAAATCTTTTTCCTTCTCCCATTTGCGAATAAATATATATAAAATGTCATGTCTATAACACTCTACTGGCAAAACTATTGGTTGAATTTATACCAAATTGGGTTGATAGATTGCCAGTGACCCAGAATAGATGTCATTCCATTTTGGGAAAAGTAGGTCAAAGTGTCAAGTTTTTATGAATTTTTTAATGTAGTTTTTTTTTTTTTCCCCATTTACTTATAATGGGCAAAAGTTCACATATCTGTAGCAGCAAAACTATTGGTTGAATTCATACCAAATTGGGTTAGATCGCCAGTGACCCACAATAGATATGGTTACATTTTGGGGAAAGTAGGTCAAAATTCATATTTTTGATGAATTTTTAAGTTTTTTTTTTCCTCCCATTTACTTATAATGGGCAAAATTTCACATGTCTATAAAAACATCAATTTTGTTTCAATTTACTTCAAACTTGGCACATATATAGAGGTAATTGATATACTGACATCAGCACACACATAGACATGATGACATGAGCTGGACTGATGCCAAAATAACCTACAATATGTGTGGGGGGCGGGCTTTGTCGTTCTTCCCACCACTTGTTTTAAATATTTTATATTGTTAGATATTAAATATCTAAACGTGGCATCAAGGCTTAATATTTATTTATTCATCTATTATTATTATTATTATTATTATTATTATTATATTTTCTCTTCTGTGATATCAAGAAGTTGTTGAGATGATGCAAATCACATTTCAAAGAAAAAAGATGGAACAAAATTGAGGTCGGAACAAACTGTACTACACAGACATGAATATTTCATTTCATTGTTGTCTTCCAAGACAAAGTGAGCACTCTTGGTGTCGGGTCAAACTGCCAAAAAAACAGCTGTTTCACCTGATGAGCGGCGTGTTCGTTAGATAAACAGATGAATGAAATGTGACAAATGAGCTACACTTGGAAAAGGGACAAGGCCCTCAAAAGGGACTGGCTCAGATAATGCCAGCAAAATGCCTGAGGGGTTCCTTTGTATTGGCACAAGCTGTTATTAGAGTGGGCACGGGGCATTGGTGGCACTGCCAAATGCCACAGTCTCAATAGAAGCAGGAGGCTTTCAGCAACCTGCTCAAGAAAAAGAACGGCTTTGTGGCCCGGAAACAGTGTGAGCACTCAACTATATGTGTGACAGAGAAAGAAGGAATAGATATAATACAAAGGATGGCATTTTGGACAATACTAAAGCTATGAAAAAGTGACTAAACAAGTGCAATGTTTAAGAAAAGTATATAGTTTATGTAAGTGTTGCAGTTTCTTTTGCTGAAATGACACATAAAATCGACTTATGTGGACATGTTTTAAATCAGCATCAATTCTAAACACTTCTACCCTAATTATATGACTTTTAGACCATATTTAATGACATGTAAGTGAACTATCTCTGTGGAATTGCTACAACTTCCAGGATCATTGGAACTGAACTTTTCTCCATGAACACAATATATACACAGTGGTGTCAAAAAAGAGCAGAGACAATCATCAGAGACACACGACCTCCAGCTCATTCTCTGCTCAAACACAAACATTGCACATACAACCTCAGACACAGACCAGCGGACAGCATCATCACACACACAACACACTTCTACAACAGCTTCTTCCCTGCCACAGTGAGGCTCCTGGCCAATGCAAAATAAACTGGGCATAGTACAATATAATGTATGTGTACATGTACGAGGGCTGTTCAATAAGTTCATGGCCTCACCCAGAAATACTGGTTGTTATAATACAGGATGTTACATTCTTTTGTGATGGGATAGTGATGCTTGAACATTGATGGACCAAGTGCATTGCTGTAAATGGAGATTATGTTGAAAAATAAAATATAAATTATCAGTCTGTGTTGTTCTGTTCTGGGTGAGGCCATGAACTTATTGAACGGCCCTCGTACATGTGTATATGTATGTATATGCATGTGTGTAGGTGTGTATGTATATATATGAGCTCGTTGTAGACTGACTACCTCCTTGGGATTTATTTATTTATTTCATTTTATTGTCTCCTGGGTGGGTTTTTATGCAATATATATATATATACATACATACATACATACATATATATATATATATATATATATATATATATATATATATATATATATATATATATATATATATATATGAATTCAACCTATAGTTTTGCTGTTACAGACATGAGAAATTTCACCCATTATACTATGTAAATGGGGGGGAAAGAAGATTTTAAAAAATGTATAAAAAAATTCTAACTTTGAACTATTTTTCCCAAAATGTAATGATATATATATTCTGGGTCCCTGGCAATCTATGAATTCAAACAATAGTATTGCTGCCCAAAAAAAAAAAAATCAATACCCCTATATCTATCTATCTATCTATCTATCTATCTAGATATAGATATTTAATCCTTTATCTGACTCCCCGAACGACCGCACAAAAGTTCCTATGTGTATATGTATGCACAAATGGCAAATACATTTTTTGAATCTTTTAACTTATTATGGAGAATGAGTAAGGTAAAGTAAGGTAGCAAAATCCAACAGTGGGTATTAAAGTATCATTTATTTACCATTCAAATGAGTATTTCTAAATCTACAGGGTGGGTGAAAAGTAACTAGGCATTAGAAATTTCTTAGAATTTTTAGTATCAAAACATTTTTTTTTAGTATCATCCTTCTTGTAGCCAAAATAATTCCAGATAACTGACATTGCTGTTCTTTTCAGCACCAAGTCTTTGTTTATGCTGGTTTTCTCTTGTTCGTTGCTCATTTTTTGATGTTGTTACCAGCGACTCACTCCAAACTGATTAAGAATGATTGTGATTGGTGGATCACTGTGCACATTGTGTGTTACATTCCCTTGAAATTAGATGAGAACACGTTGAGTTCATTTGCCTCCTACATTGCAGGTCCTGCGATGTGACTATTGCACACACATACATCGCGATGACGATGCTCAAACGATATATTGTGCAGCTCTAGTACCAATCTGTTATTTTATTCAGTGTGAACTATTTAATCATAATAACATGAGGTAATATGAATATACACATTACCTGTTCTGTAAACATGACTCAGTTCATATATATTTTCATCAGCAGTTACGGTGAAAATTACACCTTCCATGATCCTACGCTCTTTTACATGATCCACTGCTCCATCTTTTATTATTGTTTTGATTGAGAGGCACCCAGCAGCTGAAATTACACACTGCGTATTCAACTACAGCTGTTTTCAGGTAAAATGGTCCCAGTGCCAAATAAAAGACACATGTTCTAAATCACCATCAGTCCTTTTGTGCTCGTTATATGACTCTAAGCCCATATTTAATGAAGTGTGCGTGAACTACCTCCCTGACGACGTTGAGAGCCATTAAGGGGAATGAAACCAAACGCCAGCTAACGATATCCAACAGTGTAGGAGTATAAAAAGATGAATTATTTACAATGCAGATTCATATTATGAAGACTATCGCAACTGGCCGCTAACATCGAGTGTGTGTTATTCAGATCAACTAAGCTCAGGCTCTTAAGAGTGAAAGATTTTTTATGCAGATTTCTAAATCCGGCTCTTTCGTTAACCTTCCTGGACAGACTCATGAACCGAAGCGCTTTAGTCTGCTTCGTGCCGTGCTTCAGAGTCAGAAATATCTGCAACTCTGGCACAAGTGTACCCGTTAACCCGTTGCTGATTGTCTTGAATGGGAGGCATCTAAAAATAAACGTGCATCACTTCATGTGGACTACAGGAGGTTGCCATGACAACCGGGCTTGTTTTCGTGTCAAGGGAGGCCAGCTGAGTCTCTGCCAGTGAGGAGGAAAGAGAGGGGGGGTGGGGGGGGTGGGGTGGAGATGGCGATGGAGAAGGAGAAGGAGAAGGAGAAGGAGAAGGAGAAGGAGAAGGAGAAGGAGAAGGAGAAGGAGGAGGAGGAGGAGGGAGGGAAGAAAAAAAAAAGAGGGAGGAGGAAGGTTTGACGGATGAAAAAGATGGAGATGGTAGCGAGTAGAAGATTAAATGAAGACGGGAAGAAAGGTGAGATGTATCATGAATCAAATTAGCAGAAATTAATTAACCTTAACTGTACACTCACTTACTTCAGCCGCTACTAATCTGCGGAGGGCTTAGTGAGCAGGCGCACAGCGTTGAGCAGCAGCCAGATTTTCATTCATGCCATTACACACATCCATACTCAGAGTGGTCACAAAGAAAAAAAAAAAAAAAAGAAAAAACAGCATCAGAAGCTTTACCCAGGCTGCAGCTCAAAAAACCCTGCTTTTCTAGCCTCGAGGTATTACAACACCTGAACTGATACAAAAGAAAAACACTCCTTTAATACGTTTCCAGGAGCTTTTTGATTATCTCCATGGCAGCCCCGGTGAGAACATATATTTTTTCAGTGCTTTTCAGAGACAGGTGAGGCATCCCCTTGTTGTCCCTTCTCTACATGCTGTCCTCTTTCCCCACTTCAGTGCTAACATTAGCGATAGCACATCTACAATACAGACACTCACACATACACACAGTCCCGAACCCCCTCTGAATCCCCCACCCCCACCCCCACTCTGCTGAACTAAAAAGGGAAAATATAAAAATAGTAATCGCAATGGGCTCACTTGAGAGAAAGGGAGGATGAGAGAATGAGGGGAAAAGCACCTGCATGTCAAAAATAGCACAACATATCCTTTCGATCGGACTATTTCTAGAACGCAACTGGAGCGAAATCAGTCACAATGTCATGAAAATTTCATTAGTGGAGGTCTGATATTTATTTTAAGATATCAGGGGTGTTTTTATAGCAGAATGTACTGCACGACTCAAATCATGTTTTTGTCCTTTTACATATTTCACAATTTACGTCTGCTTTTGTGTAAAACACAGGGGATTTTCTCATTGCGAAAGGATTATATCGCAAACACATTACTAGATAGACCAGAGGAGGAATGTCATGTCCACAAAATATAATCTGCGTATTTGATCCTTTCATAAAATTTGCAGACTGCAGGCAATGAAGGCATGAATGAACCTCTTTCTGTTTTTTTTTTTTTGTTTTTTTTTTTAAGAAGGCAGGGCCAAGTAGGTGCTGCAGATAAAAAGGATGAATAAGAAAGAAAACACTTGTATCATGTCAGCAAAGACGGAATAAGATGCATGCCGTGAAAAGGTCGAGTTGCTGATACAATATATTTTACACATGCAGATATGTAGTTCCTGTAAATCCCCAAAGTATGTCTTAATTGGGTATTTTATGACACTACATGAGAGAATTACATGTCATCAATTTAACGATTCATAGGCACTGGAGTTACGCAGGGTAGAATAATGACTAGCACAAAAACCTGCAGGAGAAATTAGAATGAGCATGTAAAGATGGTATGAGACAAAGATGGGATTTAGAGTAAAGTAAAACCACAAAAAAAAAATCTCTACATTTTTGTTCACCTTCGTTCAGACAAGCCATTGACTCGACTAATAGACTTTAAAGCATGGACTTGATAAGATAATACTAGAGCAGTGGTTCCCAACCTTTTTTGGCCTGTGCCCCATTTTAACATCACAAATTTCTGGTGACCCCAGACATTCAAACCAGAGACATTTTTTTTGCTAAAATTAATTTGTTTTTGATCATGTAATAGTTTGCTATACTACGATGCAAATAAATGTTAATTTTAGATGACATTTAGTCTATCCATCCATCCATCCATCATCCACCGCTTATCCGGGGCCGGGTCACGGGGGCAACAGTCTAAGCAGGGATGCCCAGACTTCCCTCTCCCCAGACACCTCCTCCAGCTCTTCCGGGGGGCGTTCCCACATTTAGTCTATATAATGTATATTATTAAGGATGGAGGCAGAAAAGCCAGGTGTAGATTACTGCACAAAGTGAGAATTGGATTTTCCTTGGTCAGGATATGTACAGTCAGTCCAGCTTGGATTTACAAGGCTGACAATTAATACTGAACAAACAATAACTCAAACTATGAATTATGAAAGAGCTGCAGCATCTGAAACTGACCACAATGAACATTTGACAGATAAACAGAACCACAGTGCTTCAGTTTCAGACTCACAGTTTGTCATGTCTTTTATGTGTTGTGACTGTCTCTCTCAACTCACCATATATTGTTTATTAGTAAGTTTATTTTTATTTTTATCAATTACTGGAAATTTCAGGCGACCCCATTTGAATTCCAGGTGACCCTACATGGGGTCCCGACCCCAAGGTTGAGAAACACTGTACTAGAGTGTAAGCAGGGTGCGATTTGTCAAAAAAACAGAGAGGGAGATGGTTTTTTGTCAGACCGGGGGGGAGGGCGCAGCAGCAATATCCGTAGGGGTGCGGTCCATAAGTAAGGTAACTAACGCTGATGTGAAACAAAAGTGAAACTTAACATATTTTCAATGTCAAACATGGGGACGTTCTTGAATTCTGACACTGCCAACAGTTCGGTTCAAGTGAACGTTAGTGCCGGTAATGTAGGATATATGTGTAAGAAAACTGTCACAACCTGCCTGTTATTTACATTGGCTGGTTGTCCCCCCCCCCAAGGATGAAATTCATTCCCCCCATCCCCCCTAACAAATCACACCCTGAGTGTAAGTGTATCCTGTATATAATGTAGATTTCAGCACAACACTGATACATGTGAGGGTGATGACATCGACCTATATTGATTCTGTAATGTGTCGACACAGGTCTAAGATATTTAAATAAACATATCTACACCACTGCTTTTAATTGGTTTATGTCTTATGGACAGAATGCACAAAAACAAATACTCATATGGTTTGAACCTGTCAGTTTTTTTAAATCGAACGTCGTTTTTAGCCGATTTCGACAGCATTAGCAACATAGTCTGTAATAGTGCACAGATACCAGTAGAGTCCATAGTATCACACACATTCTGATTGATGTTTATGTTTATGTTTATGCATTTGGCAGACGCTTTTTTCCAAAGGAACTTACAGGGGAAAGATTGATTGATGATGATGATGATGAAGAAATTAGGTAAAATGCGAAGGTTACGTGCCCCCATGAACAGTGTGTCCACAGAGATATAGTCTACTGATGTTGAACTATGCTGAATGGTGTAAGTGATGCATATTATGGGATTTCAAACAGACCCCATGTGCTTTTTATGTTGTTGTTGTTGTTGTTCCAGTAAATCCAAGAGGGTATTCAAAGATGTTTTTCTCAACTTTATAAAACACTTTATTGATCAGTTTATGGCAAACATTTAAAATCCACACATTTAGAGATCAGTGGTTTTCAATGGATAGAAGTGGGTTGAAAAGTCGATAGTATAAAAAATAACTAAAAGCTCTTAAGCCAATGGGTGCTAAATGTTTTTGTCTAAATACCAAGAAGAGAAATATGAAGCTTCACTGGGACCCAAACTTGCAAAAAAATATGCAATGAACTGAATTTTATGTCTCAGATAGTCTCTTTCATTAGCTTTTTCCATCGATAATAGCCTTTTAATTTAGTACAATCCATTAAAATGTCCATTAAACGCTACTTGTATGGTTTGAACATGTCAATTTTTTTTCTATCTAATGAAAAATCAAATGTCATTTTTAGCCAGTTTCAGTTCTGTGCCTTCCAGCAAATCCAAGAGGGTATTTAAAGATGTTTTTCCTCAACTTTATAAAAAAAAACTTCATTCATCAGTTTATGGCAAACACATTTAGAGATCAGTGGTTTTCAATGGATAGAAAGGGGTTGAAAAGTTGTACAATAAAAACTAACTAAAGCTCTTAGGCCAACAGGTGCTAAAATTTTTCATCTAAATACCAAAAAGAGAAATGTGTGTTTCACTGGGATCAAAACTTGCAAAAAAATATGCAATGAATTGAATTTTTACTGACTCTTCTAATGTCTCTTTTACTTTTTCTATCTATAATACCCTTTTAATTTAGTACTATCCATTAAAACATTTTAGTCTTGTTACATTTGAGCCTTCTAGTCAGTATTCTACATTTATAAATTAAAAAACAGTAACTCACATATCATGCTGTTGCTATATATATTCCCCTGACATATGGTGACCCAATAAAAACAGCCCTGGAGCCCATGTTGGGTTCTAACCCTAAGCTTGGGAAACACAGTCTAAGAGAGAAAAAGTGGAATAAAAAGTACAATATTTATCCCCCTGAGATCTAGTGGAGTACAGGTATAAGGATGCAGAAGTAAAAGGACTTAATTATTCCATCATTCTGTATCAGTTGTCATGCCAACACAGCGGAGACAAGTCTTTGTTTAACTGAAAGATTAACTTTAGTAACAGGATTTTTGTTCTGACAGACTCAAGAGCATTTAATGTAATATAAATCAGTCAAAATGACATTATTGTCCTTAAAAGATTCAGTGCAAGATTTTTTTCTTTCTTGTTGTGTTACGTAGGAGGCACAAAAATTAATGCTAAAACCCAGCCAGTCGCCTCAGGTGAAATTTAATTTGAGAGGCCTGGATGAAAACGCTCAAGTCGCTGTTATCTGGCTTACAATGCTAATTAATGTCACAGTTGTGTTTCTCACTGTTTCGGAACATTCAGGTGTTAATTGGACCGACATGTTCGTTGTGTGTGACGCATCTCCACACACCCAGCAACTGCGGTGACATGAATAGATCTACCTCTGTCTGTAATTTGAACGGGCGCTCTCTCATTTTACGTCAATATCATCCTGCGTTTTAAGCCCTCGGTTAATAGTTAAATCCACAAATAGCCCAGATTGAGCCTCGCCCTCGTTCTCGTATAAATAAACATGCGTGCGTTCGTGCTCGGTGATGTGTTGGAGCACGTGCGCATCTACACGCTGAAATTACAAGCACGAACCGACATGCATGCAGGAGCTTTATTTGTCTTTTTTCTTCCACACAAATCCAAAGAATCTACTTCTGTCAGTACTGTATTTACTCTGCAACACACACTCCACTCTTGTCTTTGTTTATCTGATATGCTACATCAGAGCCCTGACAGTAAGGGCTCCCATTTAGATTTCCATTTATAGTGTTAAGGATGAATTATTAAAATCACCAGGAGGATTTTTATGTGTGTGAGAGTGTGTGTGTGTGTGTGTGTCTCCTTTTCATAAAATTGAGGTGAGCAGAGAAATTACAATGACTCTAATCATCACAGCTATCCCCTGCCATTAAAACAAAAGCTATGAGGAGCTCATGTGAGATGGAAAACCAGGTAATGAATGCAGGGAGAGAGGAAGACAATGGGCACAACGCAGGTTTATGTGAAATGGAAATGAGGCTGACGGGTGATGCTGAAAAGGCCAACCAGTGGTGATGCACGTTTATGTTTGGCAGAAGAAGAAGAAGCAAAGTCAGCTTACATCAAATAGACATATTATGGTTTTTAAGGGTGATGCTGCATAACGATGTGTGTGGAAATATTATTGTTTAGAGGTGCCAGTATTTGGTGATATTGTAATAAACCAACAGCAACACTGTAAACTGGGATAAGTAGAATCTGCTTTAAAAAAAATCAAGGTAACTCCTGGCCTTAAAATTTTTAAGTAATGGAGCATTAGTTGAATAAGAGAAGTGGACTTTGTTCAATGTACAGGGTGTCCCATAAGTCTCCATACATAGGAGACATAATACATTCCAAACATATATGGTTCTAACATGTATTTCTTTATATTTCAGATAACCCAAAGAATGCATTTGAATAAAGAGCAACGAATTGAAATCATCCTGATGGCCGGTTCAGCAAGCAGTCGTATGGTTGCAAGCGCATTTAACAGAAAACATGGGACGAGTATCACACACGACACTGTGGCAAAACTTATTGTCAAGTTCAAAAAAACAGGAAGTGTTTTGGATCAATTTGTTCCAGACAAAATGGCAGTCATATAGAGCATATTATATAAATAAAAATGGTTTATGTCAAGAAACGTTTATTTTTCCTATGTATGGAGACTTATGGGACACCCTGTACTTGAGCCCGCAATGGAAGGGAATAGAACATTTAAGTTGAATGTACTAATAACTGAGTTACAGTAAATGAAGATAGTTTATACCAGGAGTTCCCAAAGTGAGGGTCGGGAGCTTATTTTCAGAAACCTCTTGATGTAATCCCTGACATAGCTAACTAAAACTGATTCAGGGCAGTGTTGTTACACCTGTATACCACAAGAACGATATTGACATTTTCAAGATGCATAAGTAGTACTTTTACTTTGAAAGAGCAAAGGTGTCATTAATGCAGCATAAACAACAGACTGACAGCAGCAAACAGGTAAAGGACTGCTGGACCTACAGGTCTGACTCATGGTGTCATATTAATAAAAATAAAAATAAACATAAAAAGGCCAGAGAGTGTGAGAGTGATTGTTTGTCTCTATATTTCAGCCCTGCGATGAACGGGCGACTTGTCCAGGGTGTACCCCACCTTCACCCCTATGTAGCTGAGATAGGCTCCAAGCGACCCCAGTGACCCTAGTGAGGATAAAGTGGGTTCAGAAAATGAATGAATGGATGAATAAAAAGGCCAATAAACACTGTAAAACAGATATAAATTAGAAAAACATTCGGAGAGCACAGACCCCCCCCTCATTACCAACAAAATTTATTCATTTGTTCCTTGTGCCAGTATCAACATTTCCTGAAAATTTCATGAAAATCCATCCATAACTTTTTGAGTTATCTTGCTAAGACAGACGGACAAACAGACAGACAAACCCCGATGAAAACATAACCTCCGCTGTTACACTTGGCAGAAGTAATAAAACAGTAACATAACCCCCCCCCCCCCCCCCCCCCCCCCCCCCCCCCGAACCCCTGCACATAAAACAGAACACGATGAGTTCTTGGCGGAGGTCTGCGCTCTCCAAGTGCTTTTCTAGTTTTCTGTTTTCATACAAAAACCTTTGAATTTACTCTGACCTCTTATGAACATCTACACGGTCAGTAAATTAAATACAGAACTAGAAAAGCACTTGGAGAGCGCAGACCCCGCCAAGGCAGATCAGGCCCCCTCCCCATCACCACCAAAATGTAACCATTTGTTCCTTGTGCCAGTATCAACATTTCCTAAAAATGCCATCCAAATGCGTCCATAACTTTTTGAGTTACCTTGTTAAAAGACAAACAAACAAACAGATAGACAGACAGACAAAGCCCGATGAAAACATAACCTCCGCCGTTCTTTAGCAGAGGTAAAAATACCTGATTTTCACTAAAAAAATGCAGAATGCAGAGGATAATATTATAATAAATGGTCATGAATCATTTAGAAAATGTTATATGTTGAGAAAAAAATCATTTCGAAGTCTTTATCCTAGTTCTAGGTCTTCAAAAATGAAGACTAAAAAGAATAAAATGACTTTGCTCAGTATGGAACTTTGATAGGTAAATCATAGTTCATGTCATACTGGTTATACATCTAGCCTTTTCTAATAACATATGAAAAACTAAAGTACTTAAACGAATCACTTCTTCAAAAAAGTAATATATTACAAATGTCCAACCTAAAACAGCTGGTTCTCTCGTATCTCTATATATGCCTTACTTCTCCATATGCTTCTTTCTTTTTCTGATACTTTAACCCAGAAAACCACTTATGTAACTTCAGATGCTCCAGCCTGGTCTTGACTTTTAAGGCATTTTCCCAGGACATGCACTTACTCCGTACTCTGCACATACTTAAAGTTTAATGATTAGCTCAGGTGCAAACTCTGTGAATGCACTTGAGAGAATAATGACCTGCTGTTAAACTTTACTGCCCACTCAGCTCAGGACATTGTTAGGGAGTTTGCTTGACCTAAAAGCAAAAGAAATGCTTTCAAACCAGGATTCTAGTTTCCATGATGTGCAGAATGAAAAAAAAGAAAGAAATCAAAGCTTAGATGTATTCAGTCATTCAATCAAATATTAAATCGAGAACAAGACGTTCTAGTAAACAGAATAATAAAAGTCACTGAATATTAAACATTCAGGCTATAATTAATTAATTATAAATCTGCCAGTTGTTTCTACAATAACACTAGGAACTAGAGGCATTTGGACGGAGCAGAACTCAACAAGAACACTTTGCTTCTCATTGCACGTTATTAATAAACCACAAACTAACCACAAATGATCAACTATGCTTTCCACATTTTTTATCACTTCGTGCACTAGTTGATTTAACTGACTATTACTAAGGAAAAAGACTTCTGAGCCACCAGTCACACCAACATATTCAAATAATTCAGGTAAAATGCAGTTTCTCAGCTTTTCATCGTCATCAGATATGATTCATTTAGATGTTCAGAGGCTCCACAGTGAACGTGGAAACACCGTTATATCCTGCAAAACTGATTCAGCAATAAAACCCACATAATTTGACAAATGACAGCAGTTGTAAATGTTTGTTTTGAGTTCAGTAAATGATATATGTTGTTAAAAAAAATCACTTTCCCTTTGGTTTTGTCAGTTTTGATATAACAACCTCTGAATTTACTCAGGTTTTATGAGCATCTACAAGTTCAGTAAATTAAATACAGGAAAATACCTGATTTTCCCTGAAAAAGCATAAATGCAGTCGATAATATTTAGTGCTGTCAAATGATTAAAAATTTTAATCAGATTAATCACAGGGTTGTGTTGGATTAATTTTGATTAATCATGATTAAATATCAATTTTAACTGTTTTTAAGCAAAACCTGCAACAAATTTTAGTTGACTGTTGCACCTGTTGAGTATTTGTTGCTAACATGTCTCACTGCTATTGTTGTAATATACTTATTTATTAACTGTTTGTTTCTGTATATTGTTACCTCCGCCAAGTGACACAGCGGATGTTATGTTTCATCAGGGTTTGTCTGTCTGTCTGTCTGTTAGCAAGACAACTCAAAAAGTTATGGACGAATTTTCAGGAAATTTTCAGGAAATGTCGATATCAGCACAAGGAACAAATGATGAAATTTTGGTGGTGATCGGGGGGGGGGTTTGTTTGTCTGTCTGTTAGCAAGGTAACTCAAAAAGTTATGGATGGATTTGGATGAAATTTTCAGGAAATGTTGATACTGGCACAATGAACAAATAATGAAACTTTGGTGGCAATGGGGGGGGGGGGGGGGGGGGGGGGGGGGCTGATCTTCCTTGGTGGAGGTCTGTGCTCTCTGAGTGCTTTTCTAGTTTAATCTTGTTTTTACTTCTAGCCCTCCCACCCCCTATCCCTCAACGAACCACTGCTCTTTGATCAGGCTGCATTTGTAAATAAGAATCTGCTCTTAATTGCTTACCTGGGTAAATAAAGGTAAAAAAAAAAAAAAAAAAAAAAAAAAAATCTATATATATATGTGTGTGTGTGTGTGTAATCTATATTAATTGAATTTCATTTTACAAATAGACTCAAGAAAGAAGGGAATATACATGCAGTTAAGATGCTTATTAAACACCTTCAACAGTTTCAACAAAACAACATGAAACAACTGCTCCATCTTGGGTTTTTTGTCCTCATATTTCCATCCAGAGGGCCAATGCACTGTTTAGTCTCGTCCATCTTTATGGGTTGGTTCTGCTGCCTGTCACTACCGGATCAACTGCCCATTTGTTCATGTGTGATGCTAACTCTACTTGCACAAACTGACCCAAATGCGTTAGCAGAGACATTCAGAGTCATTCTACACTGCAGATGAGTTAATTGTGTTAAAATTTTTAATCAGATTAATCATGATGATATACTGATTTGCGTTACCGCATTAATTTTGATAACTCTAATAATGTTGTAATAAATTGTGATAAATCACTGACACAAAGTTAAATGTAAGGAAGTTGTCATTTGGAAGTCACCACACAAATAGCTGAGGGGATAAAGATTCCAGCAAGTATTCAATAAAATGCACCCATGAAATAAATATAGGAAAATATCTCATTTTCAGAGAAATATAAAGTATAAAAAAAAAAATGTGGGATTAGAGAAAAATTAATTTGAAAGTCACCACAAAAACAATTCTAGGTCTTTAAGGGTTAAAGTCTTTACACACAAGTTTTTTTTCCCCCATTTTTGAAATGTACATGTCAAATTTTTCCCAGCCATTGTTAATTTCCGTTCTTTTAGATAGAATTTAAATACTGTGTTGTGTAAAAAGTTATGTTTTTTCCTCAGAAGTAGGTTGATTTTTCTACATTTTCACAGGGTGACGAAGGGCATCAACCAATCATTCATTCATCTTCTGTAACTACTTAATCCTCTGGAGGATCATGGAGGAGCTGGAGCCCAAACCAGTGGAATCAGGCAAAGGCAGGGGAACACGGTGGACAGGTCACAGATCCATCACAGGACTAACCTCATGTGACAATAGTAATGATGGAACCAGACGTATTGATTTCTGTTGTGTCTGACACATATAAATGATAAAGACAGCATCAGCAGACATCTAGATGAACAGGTGAATGTCTCATGAATCAAATATTGCACCGTGTGTGTGTGTCTTTTCACCTTGACACTGGATAGAAAACCAAAGAAAAAAGAAACTGCGCAGGCTGCAAACGAGACTCAAGGTGATTCTGAGTCCATTAAATACATTCACATGAGGCCATTGTCACAACTTTCCCACGCTTGCATCACCACTAGTGTGAGTAGTTTTGACACAGAATATTTGCTGGTGAATATTTTGTACTTTTGTGTTGTTTATTCAGTATGTCCCAGTGTACAAAGGCCTTTAGCATATTCCTTCTCACTAATTTATATACATTTTTGCCTGTTTACCACATTTCAAAGCTTATAACTAAAGAAAAAAACATAGGACCACTGGCCCTGTAGCTTACCGGCCAAATGAAAAGCTTTGGGAAATGTATCCAGATGCCATTTATTATCACCCAGTTATGTGTACTTGTTATATTACAGAAATAGCCCATGTTTTGGTCATATTCCAATCAGATCTGTAAAAAATTAAAATTCCAACTTGATATCATTGATACTGATTTATTGGATCAATCCACTTCCTATCTCTTATAATGGGAAAATTTTTCAAAGTTGCACCAAATCCAGAATCAGATCCAGATTGAAATAATCTCAATACCTTGTGTTGACATCATCATACAGAAGCTGTATACCAAGTTTGAAGTCAATCAGAACTGTAGTTTGGGAGAAGAAGACGATTGAAATGTTTTCCCCAAAACAGCCCATGTTAAATTTTCCGTAAGTTCCCGGATCCAGAAGAAGATCCTGATCAGCATGTGGACATTATGTTTTGGTCATCTCCCCATCAGGGCTGGACTGTAGAAATTTACACTGGATATCATTTATATTTACTGAGTTATTGCATCGATCCACTTCCTATCTCTTATAATGGGGAAATTTTTCAAAGTCGCACCAAATCCCGAATCAGATCCGGATCCAAATAATTTCACTAACTTTTGTTGACATCATCATAAAGAAGCTGTATACCAAGTTTGAAGTCAATCAGAATTGTAGTTTCGGAGAAGAAGACAATTGAAAGTTTTGTAACGGACGACAGACGACAACGCCGGACGCCACATGACAACAATAGGTTACGGCCTAAGCTAAAAAAACAAAATATCACTCCTTTAAATGATCAGAGGAACTCAGACTGTGAAAACCGTGCTGACACACTGACCAACAAACAACAGTCATGGCCAACAGTTCTGGCAGATGCACATATCTGTGTTACAATGCAGAACAATTATAAGCCTTTTATAAGTTTCAAAGACTTTTATTGGCAAATAAATCACATTTTTCCAGAGTTGATTTGTGTCACTGCCAAATCTTTTGGCTATGACTGCAACAGATTATCACGCCTGATCAAATTTTAGAAAATATTACTTCCCTGAGCCAAAATGTGTTTAAGTGGCATTCATTTTCATTTAATTGTGCTGCATGTAGGATTTAGGGGATATATATTAACAAAAAACAACACAGCCTATGTGCCTTTAATATCTGCAGAGGAAACAGGTCCTATTATTTTAACACAGTAGGTCAGAATGAACAAACCAAATACTGGCTAAACATTTTTTTTAGTTTAGTTTATTCGAATATGCAACAAGACAAAGTAATCTTACTTAGTCCTTAGAAATAAAACAGGTAGTAAGAAGTCATGGAAGAAAACAAAATCAAAACTTATACATATACATGACTTCATCTGCGCATTCGAAAAGGAGCGGGAGGACGTAAAACTTGTTTAATCCCACCCCTTCTCAACACAACAGTCTATCCTTTAGCTTCCTATTAGCAGAATATATGACAAGTCCCTTAGATCTGAATATTATTCATTTATTATTCATTTAGACATTTTTTTTAAAGGTGAGATGATGAATACCGAAATAGTTTTAATCTGCAACATCCCCCACCGGATGCTAGTGAATGTTACGCAATCAGTTGTCAATAATCAAAATGTTATAATGTATAAAAAAGAATGGGAAATCAGTCAAAATTAGGTTCTTTTCATAATCTAATTGCAGTGCTAGAAAACTCCTCTACTCTCATAATCCTTCATGTAGTGCTAATTTCATTGGTTTCCTGTTTACTGGTGAGCAGACAACAAGACAATATGGCCAAAAAATTGGAATGTGCAGAGTTTAACAGATGGCCTATGTATACAGCATTCAGATCTTTGTGTTCCGCAGAGTGAGATCAAACAGCAGGCGTCTCTCCTGTCTCTGCAGGTAAACAAGCACACTTTACAGCCTTAAGGTAAGTGCTGAGTCAGCCAGACATCACCACCCAGGGATGCTGCAGGAATATTAACACTCAGCCTTTAGTTCCTACAGATAACACTCAGACAAACACATGTAAAGCTGCCACATCAGGGAAAGCACTGACTGAAGGAATGAAAATAAAATATATATATATATGAAAAAAATTACTGGATAATCCTAAAAAGAAAAAAGTGCCTATGAAGAGGGTGGTGGTGTGAGCTAAACCAACAGTTTGTGGTTTCAGAAGACAGTTTCATTACCATCTTTATATCTCTTTTAAAGCTTTAAATGGCCTTGCTCCAAAGTACATAAAAGATTTATTAAATCCGTATGTGCTGCTCAGCTGGTTGTTCCTCGAATCCAGCTTGTGAGCCTGGCTGGGCCTTAACTGTTAGAGCATCAGAACACACAGTCTATTGAAATCAGACAGGCATCTTCAGCACCGTATAAACCCCCTCCAACAGATATAATATCAAATATGCATGTTTTAATTCCTGTTTTTTTCTGATTTGTGAATGGATTGTAATGTACCTTAACCCTTTATAGAACACTAATAGAAATACCCTGAAATTAAAAATTTTAACCTTAGTGTGTTATTGAGGACAAAAGAATGTCTTCATTTTAGAGCTGCACAATATATATCGTTTGAGCATCAACATCGCAATGTACGTATGCGCAGTAGTCACATCGCAGGTCCTGCAATGTAGGAGGCAAATGAACTCAACATGTTTGTGTCTAATTTCAAGGGTACCTGACCCACACTGCATGCAGCAATCCACCAATCACAATTGTTCTTAATCAGTCGCTGGTAACAATATTGAAAAATGAGCAACGAACAAGAGAAAATCACCGTAAACCAGGGGTGTCAAACTCATTTTAGTTCAGGGGCCACATCCTCCCAATATGATCTGAAGTGGGCCGAACCAGTAAATTAATAACATAATAATGTATAAATAATGCCAACTCCAAACATTTCAATGTGTTTTAAAGTGAAAAAAGTGAAATTACATTATGGAAGCATTTACATCTATAAACTGCCCTTTTAAAAATGTGAATAACATGAACAACCATGAAAAAACTGAAATTTATCAAGAAAAATGAGTGCAATTTTAATAATATTATGCCTCTGCTTATCGTCTGTAAATGTGCATTACAACTTACAAATCACAATGGATCTGCAAATACACAAAATATTTTAGTAACTGGCAGAATATTAGCAAAATTGCACTTACTTCTCTTAGGACATCTCTAGTTTTTCATATTTTTTGTGAAAGGCTAAATTTGGAATTGTCATTTGTAGGTTTTTATGGTAGTATTGTACTGATCTGACCCACTTGAGACTAAAGTAGGGCTTTATATGGCCCCTAAAGTAAAACGATTGATTGTTAATATCTTGAGTGTAATTTTTGTATTTCACAAATTCATCCAAAGGATCCTTTGGCGTGCCGGATTTGGCCCCCGGGCCGCATGTTTGACACCTGTGCCGTAAACGAAAACTTGGTGCCAAAAAGAAAAGCAACGTCAGTTATCTGGAATTATTTCAGCTACAAGGAAGATATTGAAATATATGTTCTGTGTCGACAGTCTTTCCACCTTTTGCCACAACGAGAGGAAACACAACTTATTAGTTCGACCATTTACATTGGCACCACACAGCTATTATACACTGCTGAGTATTTTTTCATATCGTAATATATATTGCAGGGTTGAAAAAAAATTGCAATGTCAGTTTTTTCCAATATCGTGCAGCCCAAATTCATTTTGTGAAAATTTTCAAAATGTTTTATTTTTACATAGAAAATCAAGGTCAGTGAAGTTACCATATTTGGTTCCTTACCCATAAGTGACGTCCAAAAAAAAAAATCCATGAAGTATATAAAAAATACAAGAAAAAAACATGTAAGGTGAAAAGAACATCACTTTTAGAACATTAGACCAACATTAGTGCTGATCCAGACCCCTGTCACATCCACATTCTCCCTTTGAACCTCATTCCTTACATTAGTACCATTACTTCATGGTACCTAACAGAGCAGGTACACTCACTGTTCATGCAGCGGTGGACCTTACAGACCCTGTAGACCACATTGGACCTGAGATTGTTGACTCACTGTCCTCACTGTTACTGTCACTGTCTTGTAATGTATGTGGAAATGACCAAAAATAGTCAGTTGCCCGATAAAGGGTCAAAAATAAGTGCTTGCTTTGTTCTCTTGCATACATGATAACAGCCACTGTAAACTAATTTCTATGATAAATGTTAACTCACTTTATTATCCATGCAGGGAAATTCAGTCTCTACAGTTTACCAATCCTAATATATAGTGCAGGAGTGGCCAACCCTGGTCCTGGAGAGCCACAGTCCTGCATGTTTTAGACGTATCCCTCTTCCAGCACACCTGATTCAAACGATAAGCCAATCATCAAACTCTGCAGAAGCCTGATAATGACCATCAGGTGTGCTGGAAGAGGGAAACATCTAAAACATGCTGGATTGTGGCTCTCCAGGACCAGGGTTGGCCACCCCGATATAGCACCTAGCATTAGCATTAGCATTAGCATTAAGTGCACATTGAAGGTGCTCAGAAACCTGTCAAGGGATGATGTGAGTCTCCAGATGATGTGAGTCATGCATGTGTAGAAGCATTTATCTCTGTTGACCATCTTTTATGACTAACTACGGCAACCTCGCCAGGACAATCCTTGGCATAGAGCCGTGATTACACTCCATCGCTTATGTTCCTAGATATAGATCCAAACATTTGTCAGCTGGATAGGCTTTAAGCTGTGAAAGAAACTCAAAGTTGGCATATAAATTGACACTCAAAATCACTTCTGATCGCTAGAAAGATACTCCTTGATGGTTAAGTCAAATCTCTGTACTTTTACGTAATTTGACTCATACAACAGTGATTCGTCCTGGCAAGGTTTCCGTAGAGAGTCCTAAAAGATGGCTGACAGAGATAAATGCTTTTGCGCACGCGCGACTCGCATCATCCGAAGACTCAAATCGTCCATTGACACCCAGGTTTTCATCAAGACCTGGGCACTGACAGAGGAACTAACCTTCATATACCTGTTTTTAACAGAAGACACCGCGGACACTCAACACACGATCAAACTGACCACAGAACCTTCTAGCTGTGAGGTGGAAAGTGTGAAAAATGTGGAGGACTTGGGTGGATTTTCTGTGAAAATCATCACATTCATGAGTCTTTCAGTGCTTCAACTCTGATCCTTTACACCTGCAATAATGTCTGACATTAGATAACCTTAGAATAGAAATGAAGTCAACTAAAGACTAAGGCTAAACTGCACATGAGCACACAAACAGCTGCAAATCTTACATATTGCACCTTTGTTTTTAGAAATGTGTCTATGAATTCTCCAATACACAGTACAACACTAAGCTACTTCTACTCCCATGGAACTTTTTTATCTACAAAAAGGTCTTTCTGTTGGTTAGTCACTCACTGCTCATTTAGAGAAAAACACAGTATTTCAGGAATGGCCTAACAGAATGTCACATATTGTACAAACGTTTTCCTGCGAACAAGAATGAACTGAAATGATTTTAGGGGCAAAATGGTCAAAGGTTGACGTGGCCTCATGTTTTCCCATTCTATTATCTCTCAGGAACACCTTGAGGGATTTATTTTCTTATTATCCGGCAGAAATGTTCATTTGGACTCAACGATGAACTGATTCGATTTTTATGGCAAAGTTTTAGGACAATGCGACCTCAGAAATCATGGTTCTGGCCATGACTGACTGCACCAATATGGACGGTTATTTTATTTTTAATTTTATTCTCCATGCTTTATGCTCCATATGGAATTTATATTTGGTTTCATCTGCTGTTTTATATTTATTTTTCTGTGAAGGATGTTGCAAAGAAAATGATGATATAAATAGACTTATTTAAATTGAGTACCTATTTATAACTCCATGATTTTTTATGTGATTCGTTACCAGAGGACAAGCTTCTAATTAAATCTTTATAAGCTCCTCAAAACATTAAAAAAAACTGTCATTAGCAGTAAAGCCTTAGCAGAACGTCTGTGCACTGGCAAGAATGTGGCCATACAATAAATGTCATGATGCATGGTTTATGAGTCAATATATTACATTCTTAAATTTAATTTTAACAAGTGGTGCCAGGCACAACAAACCCCGCCCCTCACATATATTGTAGCTTATTTTAGCATCGATCCAGCTGATGTCATCATGTATATACGTGTGCTGATGTCAGCATATCAATTGCCTCTATAAATGTGCCAAGTTTGAAGTAAATTTAAACAAAATTGATGTTTTTATAGACATTTGAAATTTTGCCCATTATAAGTAAATGGGGAAAAACAGAGATTTTAAAAATTCATAAAAAAATTGGAAGTTTGACCTACTTTTCCTAAAATGTAATCACATCTATTCTGGATCACTGGCAATCTATAAACCCAATTTGGTATAAATTCAACTAATAGTTTTGCTACAATAGACATTTGAAATTTTGCCCATTATAAGTCAATGGGGAAAAAAAAGATTTTAAAAATTCATAAAAAATTGGAAGTTTTGGAAGTTTGACCTACTTTTCCTAAAGTGTAATCACATCTATTCTGGGTCACTGGCAATCTATAAACCAATTTGGCATGAATTCAACCAATAGTTTTGCTACTACAGACATCTGAAATTTCGCCCATTATAAATAAATGGGAAAAAAAATATTTTAAAAATTCATAAAAAATTTTAACTATGACTTACTTTTCCTAAAATGTAATCACATCTATTCTAGGTCACTGGCAATCTATAAACCAATTTGGCATGAATTCAACCAATAGTTTTGCTACTACAGACATCTGAAATTTCGCCCATTATAAATAAATGGAAAAAAAAATATTTTAAAAATTCATAAAAAATTTTAACTATGACTTACTTTTCCTAAAATGTAATCACATCTATTCTGGGTCACTGGCAATCTATAAACCTAATTTGGTATGAATTCAACCAACAGTTTTGCTGCTAGAGTGCTAAAAATCAAATAAACAAACCGAACCATAAACAATACCCTTCGGGGGGCGGGGTTATAAAACTGACAGAATAAATAAGTCACCACATCAGAGCTGAAACAATAAACTACTATTTATGCATCAAAACAGAGGGATCTACATTTGGATTTAGTTTAACACCTATAACACTTTACAAATTACATATATCAGTCAAAAAGATCAATTATTTGAGATTTGATGCGGTATAATAATAGAATTGCTGCAAGAATAATACTGATAATACTATGGTATTAGAGTGTATTGATTTTTTCTTACACCTACATTTAATATAATATATCTGTATGGTGTGAAATCTATTATTTAAATTAAATCCATAAACAAAACCTGTTTTATGGCGGATGTGTCAGTCAATCATCTTGTGTAAATGTGCACAGGAGGGAGGTGTAAAGATGTACAGCACAAAATAAATCCTACCCTGAGGATGTAATAAATTTCACAGAGCAGACTGTGGAGTGCACTGACCTTAAGAGAAGGGACAGGTAGAGGCTTATTGTCCTTGTCCAGTGAGATGTAGGTGAAGAAGGCTGTGACGGCGCGATATTTCCTCATCTCCGCCTCCACCATCGACGATGCATCCACCATTACCTCAATCTCCATCGACTTGTTACTGATAAATGTGAGTCGCCCTGTCACTGTCAGCACACAGCCTGAGGGAAATGACAAGAAAAATATAGTGGATGTTATGAAATACCTGTACTGTATTGTGATATCATGAGTTGTTGCTTCTTTTAAGTGTTTTTATATTTTATTGGGGGTTTTTTTCCTGATATTTTAATCCCGTAAAGGAAAAGTTGTTTTTAAATTGTGCTATATAAATAAGTTTGACATTGAAACTTTTCTTGAAATAATTGCTTAATGTGATTCAAAGATTAATTAGGTAGAAATCACAGAAAAAAACACCAGATGATATCAAAGAAATATTGAAAATAACGCCTTTCCACTGCAGCTTTCTGTCTTAAACATACACTAAATATTAAGGTGCTACTCTTTTATGACAAACTAAACCAAAATATCACAGACTTTGCAGTGATTCACCTTTTTTTATTCCTTGTCTACACTGAAAAGATATTATGGAGTTTTACCTAAAGATGTCAAAAATAATAAATGTTTCACGTGTAATATTTACAGTGTGGAGGCCTGCCTGCTCAACAGAAACATTTGATTCTATAGTAACAAATTTATTCCTGCATTTTAATTTATAATATATGAAATCAATAAAAACAAAGATTAAAATACAACAAATTTTGATGGTGAGACCAAAAGCTTAATTATCTAACCCAAATAAGAATAAATAATACAATAATAACCAAAGACAGCAACTAAAAGACAAACAAAAGAGACTGAACTGTAGGAAGTGTATGTTCATTTTTATTTTTATTTTTTTTATGTATGTATGGATGTCAAAGCGAGGTCATAGAGATAATGATGTCATTTCCTTACACGTTAAGCAGGGGGGTCAAACTCATTTTAGTTTAGGGTCCACATTCAGCCAAATATGATCTGAACTGGGTCGGACCAATAACATAATAAGAGTGGAAAAAGTAAAATTACATTATGACAGTGTTTACAGTTATAAAGTTTCCTTTGAAATGTGGATAATATGAACAACTTGAAATTTCTTAAGAAAAAAAAGTTCAATTTTGTCAATATTATGCTTCAGTTTCTCATTTACACATGCTCATTACAATTTACAGATCACAGTGGATCTAAAAATACACAAAACATTTAACAGGCAGAATATTGTTAAAATTACAAGTACTTCTCTTAAGATATTTTAGGTTCTTCATATTTGTTCGGGTTATTCACATTTTGTGTGAAAGAATAGTTTGTAAATATAAAATTTTTTTTTTAGGTAATTTTATTTTTTACACTAAAACAAAGAGAAAATTTGGAATTGTCATTATTATGATGGTAATTTACTGGTCTTATTCCCTTCAGATCAAATCGATCTAAAAAGAGTTTAAAACCACTGATTGTTAATTTCTTCAGTGTAATTTTTGCATTTCACAGATTCATGCCACGGCCAGATTGGACCCTTTGGCGGGCCAGTTTGGCCCACGGGCCATATGTGTAACACCCATGGTGTTAAGGAAGGAGTATTTAATGTAATTTGGTGAGATATACTTAATGCTGTTTTTCTTTAACATAGTGATTTTTAGATAACACTGGTCAACAACAAATTTATTGTTTAAGTTTTTTGAGCTGATTTAGGATAATTTTGATGTGCTGAATCCAAAAATCACATTAATTTTGCTCAATCAGGTCAACTTTCTGAACTATGCTACATATTGGCTTTTTAACATTTTTGCTTACATTTATGGGCATTTTCACATCATATGATACAAAATTCTTTCATATTTCTTGCAATAAACGAGTTCTGAAGATTATACTTTCACCAATTTATGATTAATGTTTTTTTTTAATATTACAGGTGAATGAAATGGCTTCGACTAGAAGATCTTGCAAAAATAAGCCTGACGTATTCTGCTACATCTGCGGTGAATACACCATTGTACCTAACAGGAATCCTGTTAGAAAATGATTTTTTTTCTCTTAAAACCTATTTTGGGTGAGAACTATATTAAAAATCAACTGATAAAGTCACAAAAATGTAATCAATTTTGTCAGAAGATCAAATTTTTCAAAATCAAATTAGCAAAAAAACCTGACCTGATTGAGAAAAACAGATGTCATTTTTGGATTTAGCGGTGCAAAATGGTCCTACTTCAGTTAAAGAAACCTAGACAACTTGCAAAAAACATTTTTTTGTAACCCAGTGTAATTGAGGCTGTTCCGATGTACATGTATGGAAGTGTTATGATGCTGCCCACACACCTGATGAAGGTCAAACTGTTTGAAACATTATAATTTCATGCATTTTTCAGCAGTAAGTAAGACTGTGCGTGGATTTTTCATTGTGTTCTAAAAATTTATAGAGGAAAGAAAAACATTTACCAACATAAAAAGACAAGACATTATGTCAGTCTACATACTTACAGTTTACATATTTGTATTAATATTGTACATTACAGTAAAACCAGTATGAACAGCTGCAGTGGGCATCAACTGGACAAAAAAATAAGATAGTGACACATTGAGCCTTAGAAAACAGGATGTGCTCTTGCAAACCTCTTCAATTTCTTGCATCATGAGTTTTTTTTAAAAATCTGGTCCCGGTGAGAGGACTGAGCAGACACGTCATCTCACAATGTTCATTTAATTAAAATACAAGACAAATACAAGATTCTTCTGCTGCAAACTCCTCAGACTGTAGTTTGTTTCATTTATTTACTCATATGAATACATGTATGTAGAAATGTGATTTTATTCACAAAAGTTAAATTGCATTTTAGCAGTAGCTGACATCTTTTTAAAGATATTAATGATGATGTCTGTTTGTCTTTATATAATCAGATAAACAATAACTCACTTCTATTGCTGCAGAGCTTTTGTAAATCTTTGATTTCACCTTGAGATCTAGTCTGAAACTGTGTTTGACTCACCAGAAACTTTGTGCTCTCTTCTTGTCACCGTGGGGAGGTGTTAAAAAAAAAAAAAGTCAACTAATAGTACTGGGGATTGCTGATGTGCATCTTTATTCTGTTTGATGTGCCTGTACTGTATTATTACTTCTGGTTGCCATAGAGACAAGGAGAGAAGGTGTTATGCAGCCTGAGACGGCTCTCAAGTACATGACTGAGATCTTATAAAACAGTCCGTCTTAAATAATAAAACACCGACATGAAAAGGAAAAGAGCTTCTTATCAAAGTATGTGCCGCTCTGACGTTATGAGCACAATATCTGGTAGGAAGTGAAACTCTCGGCAAAATCATTAAAAAAATCCGTTCACGTTTTTCTGAAAAGACACTTGCTGTAGTTGTGCAAATAATTATTGTTCCTCTTGTGTACACATGTCAAAATGCAGACACAATAAACAAGAAAGTCTCACATTTTGACACTGGAGAACATGGTTTGCATCACTAAATTAAGAGTTTGTCCTAAAGCAACGTGATTTGGTTCAAAAATCTCATTGTGATCAGCCATAACATTATGACCACTGACAGGCAAAGTGGAATTAATGTTGATTATCACATTCCAGTAGGACCTGTCAGTGGGTGGGATATATTAGGCAGAAAGTGACCATTTATCCTTTAAAGTTGATGTGTTAGAAACAGCAAAATGGATGGGAGTAGGGATCTGAGCAACTTTGACATTACAATTGAAAAATCACTGGGTCACAGCATCTCCAGATGTTGTTCATTTCTGGTGGAAAGTGGTTAGAACCTACCAAAAGTATCTAAAGAACAACAAAATCTCAACCAATCCAGCATCTCTAGGAGCAGAACATTATTACATCTGTCTAAATATGGTGTAGGTTCTTCTTTTTCCACAAAACCAGCTCTGATCCGAAGCCTAGACCCCACCAGACCTCTGAAGGTGTGCTGTGGTATCTGGACCAAGATGTTAGCAGCAGATACCTGAGGTCCTGGAAGTAGAGAGGTGGGGTCTCCATGGATCAGATTTAATTGATGTTCAATTGTCATGAGATTAGGATGTCCTTCTTTAGTCCATTTTTGGTGCATACTAACTACTGCAGACTAGGAACACCCAACAAGACCTGCAGATGTGGAGATGCTCTGACCCAGTCATCAGTTACAATATGGACCTGGTCAAAGTCAACCAGTTCCTTATGTTGATCATTTTGCTGCTTCCAACTAGGGCTGGGCGATAAAACGATAATGATATATATTGCGATATAACTTTTCCTTGATAGACATATGAGACATGCTCAATATAATTTCGATAGAATTCATTTATCTGTTTTTACAGACGTGAGAACAGCCAATCATAATTAAGTAGCACCGCACCAATCATGCTAGAGCCATGTCAAGTAAGGTTGATGCACACAGCACGGGTGTAAGAGCCAGCCACAGCACACACGCTAATGTTTGGGCTACAGCGGGAGGCAATGAGTGTTCCCTCAGGAGAAAATATGACAGAGAACTTGGGTGACTGGGTTACTGAAAAGTAGGGTGTGAACCGTTTCGATTCCGCTGTACAAAGCATGTTTTTTCACTTCCGGTTTATGGCAGTTATGGCACGGAGGTATGCATGGCTCGGGGGTGGGGGTGAATTCTGGGAAGCGGAGGTTCGTGGAGTCGCCTGGCAGTGGCAGCTGCAACAAACACGACACGGAAATGGCTGGAGCTTCAATTCCCTCCATCCGTTTCCGCGTCGTGTTTGTTGCAGCCATATATTATCAAATGGTTGTACTGCCGCTGTCAGGTGGCTGCGCAAACATTCACTTCCCACAATGCATGACGCGACAAAATTCCAAAGATGCCCGAGTTACCTCCTGGCTCTGTTTGTAAACAAATGGTTTGTTTATGGTGGATGGCGCTTTGAAATTGTTCACCGTGCAAAAAGACATTCAGGTGAGTAATCACAGAAAGACTTACGGGTTCATGATACTGAGGATATGACTGGGGTTTTACAGATCTGATGAAAAATTGGTGACGAAAGTCTTCCACAACTAGCATAAAAAATAAGGCTTTAATTTTGCACGTTTTACACAGTACTACTCTGCTTAGTGTCACCAAATCCAAAATATTACCATTTTTCCATTTCTCACCAAAAATTGGTAAAATCAAGGAAGGTGCTCATTATTAAAGTGCATAACAGTTCATTCACACATGGGAAATAAAGAGGTGATCAACTCAAGTACTTGATACAAGCAAAGTTCTTCACAGTACACAAGGAACATTTGAGGTTTCTTGTTTTCACAAATGTTTTAAGAGCTATTTTAATGTGAACCTCGATATGCACCTTGGAAGCAAACCAGGTGGACAGAAAACTCTTGGCATTTGTACTGAATAAGCAACTTTCACTGGCATTAATTGGTGCCATCTAAGAGTCAGAAATCCAGTTCCTGTAATAAATCTACTGCTCAGCTAAACATAGATTTCTCTACTTCAGCCAATAATGGATAACACATAATCAGTCAGGACACAGTCCAGAATGTCTGGACAATAGTGGAACCACTGGTGCCCATAAAGATTATTAAGGTAAAATGACTGTGACTCCTCTGAGCACTGGTAATTGCAGCTCTACATTCACTTTTTGGAGTGTCATAAAAAACTTAGTGCATTTAGGTTTGAGAAAAAGCATCAGGGTGGTTTTGGAAATTGTGCACTGTAAAGTATTGTGAAAAGGTGACCATTTTTGCAGAAATAAGTGACTACAGGTCGACTGATAGTGGATTTTTGAAGCCAATAAGGATAGTTTAAAACAGGAAAAAGGTGATGCCTGATGAATGAATCAGTGTCCCCCATTTTTTACTTTATTAGAAACTAGTTAAGGTGAAAGAACTGAAAAGAAAAATGAAAAAATGGGTGTGATTTTTTAGTTTTTGAGCAGTTTTGTTACCATCCATTGGCCACAAAACTACTAAGCCAAACTCTACTAATGCTGATAATTTATAAAACTTCCTAATAGATAGATTGATCACTCTATCTTTGTTCATTTCTGTGTTCGTATAACACCTAAATTAGGTTTTTCCACTTAGTTGTGTTGATGTCTAACCCTTTGGTTACTGTCTCTGCTCAGTAAATTCACACCAAAATGCCCTGTAAAAAAAAAATGGGTGAAGTTTTTAAAAAGACTTGCATGATTAATAATTGATTAAAGCAGAAAGCAGATCCTGGACTTGTGAAGGTCAGACACTGTGCAAAACTGGCAGCAAGTCGGAGCCTAATCTCCGAGGAGCTGTTTGATACAGCTAATCTGCGGAGAGGGGAGTCCATGCCAGGACTCCATGCAGTAATCTGCCTTTGTTACACACTGGAGCTATTTTAACCATAGTCTATTGCACAAGTTTAGGTTTTTCTATCATCCTATCTTTCTTTAGCGCATAAGAGCTGTATTCAATAGGCTGTGAAAATAAACAAAAGACTGGAATGGCGTCGTGTTTGTTGGTGTCCTTTCCTTCTCTTTTCACAGAGCTTCCTGGAAAATGCATTTGTCAAGTGACGGGTAGAAAAGAGGGATCCAGACAGTAATGAAGTGAAAAAGAAGTTCTGACAACTCATCTAGAAACAGTCAAATCAATATTTTTACTTTGTAGAGGAATAATTTGACACGTGCAATGTCGTTAAGGTCTTTTAAAATGTGTAATGTTTGTTTTTTTGCGGTTGGTATTTTATCCTGTCACTGCTGCCACTTATTATTATTATTACTTACATATTGTTGTTATGACTACTATTACTGTTATCACTATATTATAACTTTTATCCTGTGATTATTAATATATATATATACACACACACACACACAGATATATATATACATACATACATACATACATACACACACACACACACACACACACACACACACACACACATACACACACACACACACGCATATATATGTGGAAAAAATTAAGAGACCACTGCAATTTCCTCTGGCATCAGCATGTGTGCATGTATGACAGCCATTTCATTCCTGTATCTGTTGAATTCCAACACAAACACACCTTATTCTACTGAATAAACACCTGATCCATGCGTTATTTAAGAAGGAGAAGTATAAAAACCACTACTGTGGCCATCACTAACTTCTTACCATAGGAAAAAACAGTGCTCTTAGTACTGCAAAAGTAATTGGAATCCACAAATAACTAGAAAAGCGCTCGGAGAGTGCAGACCTCCACCAAGGCAGATCAGTCCCCCCCAACACCACCAAAATGTAATCATTTGTTCCTTGTTCCAATATCAACATTTCCTGAAAATTTCATCCAAATCCATCCTTAACTTTTTGAGTTATCTTGCTAACAGACAGACGAACAAACAACCCCCCACCCCCCCGATCACCATCAAAATGTAATCATTTGTTCCTTGTGCCAGTATCAACATTTCCTGAAAATTTCATGAAAATCTATCCTTAACTTTGAGTTATCTTGCTAACAGACAAACAAACAGACAGATTGACAGACAGACAAACCCCGATGAAAACATAACCTCTGCCGTTACACTTGGTCGAGGTAACTATTGAAAACTACTGGACTGCTCTGACAATGTTCCCAAACTCTGAGGACTGGTTTTTCTATCAGGACAATGCTCCTGGCCTCAGCTAGGTCCATAAAGGTGTGGATGACAGACCACCAGATGAAGACCCTGTCATGGCCAGTCCAACATGCGGACCTGAACCCACTTTGAAAACTTCTGGAGGAAGATGGATGGTCACAAGCCATGGAACATGTCTGAGCTTCTTGAATTTCTATGCCAGGAGCTGCATAAAGTCATCCAACAGAAATGGAGGAGAGCCAAGACACGTGAAAGCTGTCATTGAAAATCAGGGTTATTCCACCAAATATTGATGTCAGAACTTTTCCCAAGATACAACATTAGTATTGTGTTGTTTAGAAATGAATACGAACTGGTTTTCTTTGCATTATTTGAGGTCTGAAAACACTGCATCTTTTTGTTATTTTGTGTTGTGTTCTGTAAATACATGCTCTAAATAACAATATCTTTATTTGGAATTTGGGAGAAATGTTGTCAGTAGTTTAGAGAATAAAACAAAAATGTTCATTTTACTCAAACACATACCTATAAATGGTAAAATCAGAGAAAGAGTTAATTATGCAGTGGTCTTATATACATACATACATTTTGTGAATATTAGAATATCATTAGAATACTATGACATAAGCAATTTATTATTATTTATTATTATTATTACTACTACTACATTATTATCACTGCTTTTCTACTTGTTTCTACTAGTACTTTCCAAAGTGCAATTTAAATTTTTCACAATGTGTTTTTATAGTTATTATATTGCTATTTCCTTGTGTGTATATTCAGTGTTGTGCTGCTATTGGAACCTCAATTTCCTGAGGGCTCTGCCTAAGGGATAAATAAAGTTTTATCCAATCCAATCTAACACAAATATCTCTATTTACTCAATTAAGTACATACTTGTACTTAGATAAAGCCCTTTTGCTCATGTGATGACAGTCCAACCATCAGTCTGAAACATCCACAACCTCCTTGAAACTGAAATAACTCTAGCTGTAAAAGAAACCTCTAAAAATTTAATTATATAGAATTATATTGTATGTCTGTGTGTTTTTGTGTTCATTTTTGTCTGTTCATTTCATGCATTAACCTATTATTACACCTGGATGTGAAAACTATCCTCCAGGCTTTTAGCTTTGCCATTAATCATGTGAGTGAAAATGGTGAGAATGTATTTTATCGACTGTGATAAATACGTGGAATATTTCTCAGCAGAAAAAATGCCATGAATGTAAAAGTCTGCTTGAAAGTTCTTGTGACAATACATTATAATGCACGTCTTGTACAGTTACTTTGTGTGGATGGCTGTTCATCTAAGTGAATGTTTTGAAAATAATAATACTTATTATTCTTGTTGACTTTTTACTACGCAAAACATTATCTGACCTATCTGGATCTCACCCCTGATGAATATATAAGCTAACAAATACAGCATGATGATGGTGCCATGTTAGAATGTAAGTGTAAGAGCCAAAACAAACAAATTATAGATGCAATGCACGCGATTCAATTATTTCACTACACTTTTTAAGGATTTAAACTATTTTTCTGGTGATATTTTTCCCTCTGCATTTAACCTTTATTTAGCCCTATTTATTGTAACATTATCCTCAGAATTTTTTTGTGAAAATCTGATATTTCTCTATATTTAATTTACTGATCATCTAGATGTTCATAAAAGCTCAGTAAATTCAACTGTTACTGTATCATAGAGAGAAAATGGACTTTTTCAGCTAAATCTATCATTAAAACCACTGTTATTCGTCAAACTACATGGGTTTTACTGGTGAATCAATGTTGTAGAAAATTCCAGTGTTTACACATTCACTGTGACGACTCTGAACATTCACATAAGACACATCTGATGCTGAGGAAAAGCTGTGAAACTGCATTTTACCTGAATTATTTAACTGTATTGATAGGATGAGTGGTTGAAAAGTTCAAATATTTTAGATCAGTAGATGCTTTTATTCACTGGTGGCTGATGTATGGATCAGTTCAAAAATAAAGTTTAGAATGTTTCTCAGCATTTTACTCCTTACCCTTCCACTGCAAATACACTGAACAAAAATATAAACGCACCACTTTTGTTTTTGCTCCCATTTTTCATGAGCTGAACTCAAAGATCTAAAACTTTTTCTATGTACACAAAAGGCCTATTTCTCTCAAATATTGTTCATAAATTTGTCTAAATCTGTGTTAGTGAGCACTTCTCCTTTGTCCTTTGCTGAGATAATCCATCCACCTCACAGGTGTGGCATATCAAGATGCTGATTAGACAGCAGGATTATTGCACAGGTGTGACTTAGGCTGGCCACAATAAAAGGCCACTCTAAAATGTGCAGTTTTACTGTATTAGGTGGTCCAGGGGGGTCAGAAAACCAGTCAGTATTTGGTGTGACCACCATTTTCCTCGCACAGTCAAAACTTTTGACATCTGTGGTATTGTGCTGTGTGATAAAACTGTACATTTTGGAGTGGCCTTTTATTGTGGCCAGCCTAAGGCACACCTGTGCAAAAATCATGCTGTCTAATCAGCATCTTGATATGCCACACCTGTGAGGTGGATGGATTATCTCAGCAAAGAAGAAGTGTTCACTAACACAAATTTAGACAGATTTGTGAACAATATTTGAGAGAAATAAACCTTGTGTGTACACAGAAAAAGTTTTAGATCTTTGAGTTCAGCTCATGAAAAATGGGAGCAAAAACAAAAGTGGTGCGTTTATATTTTTGTTCAGTGTAGTAATAACTGCACCAAGAAGAAGAAGAAAAATATTTAACCTTGCTTTCTGCATTCTATATTTTTTATTTTTAATATCTAGTGAATTAAAAAAAAATGGCAGCCTTATGAAACAAATATATTGGCGTATGTTTTCACCATTAGCTTTTATTAATTCTACTTTCTGTGAAGTAATATGTTGTCTTCCACAGTTGTGATGAATTAAATCAATGTTCACCTTGGAACACTGAGAATGTTTACATGTTTACATTCCTCTGTTATTCTGGATTATAATGATGATAATGATATCCCTCATTTGACAGATGTCATGTAAACAGCACATTATGTTTAGATATTCTGAAATACTGATAACATTTTGCTTTTATAAGGATTCTTTTGTATACAGCATATTCAGAAAACAAATCTAATTTGTGTTTTACTGCAGGTTGCAGTAAAACACAGCCTCTGTTTAGAATCAGCTGGACTAAAGATAAAGATCCTCTCTAGTAGAGAATATACGTCCACTTTTCTGGTCATAAGGAGAAACAGACCTACTGTGAAACCTTATGACTGAGGATATCATCATATCACCCGCCAATTTTTAATTGTATAGTATGTTAATATCACCTCAATCTGTTTATTAAGCCGTTACACTGAAAAAAATGATTTTTAAGAAAGTGAAAAAAGCTTTATTTCTAGAACATTTTTATATTACTTTTCATCTAAATAGGGAAAAAAGCTTGACAGGAAATTTTTACATAAGAAAAATATTCTTATTTGGAAAAAAATATCTAACTTTTTCTTGATAAGATTTTCCACCTAATATCAAGGTGATTTTATTTCTTGTACTAACCACTGTTTGGTAAAATTCTAGCATTTTTGTCCGGTTTTAAGGCACATTATGGTTATTAAGTTGACAGACTTTATTTGCTTGTTTTAAGAAATCTAGCCAAGAATTTTTTTCTTATCCCATTAGCAGACTTTTTTTTTTGCTCATTATAAGCCAATTTGACCAGGTTAAGGAATATTAGGCTTTTTTCTAGCAGGGCATTTTTTGCAGTGTATCCACCTGCATAATATGTTCATAGTATTTAAATTGCAATGTTAATATCGCCTCAATCTATATAGTATGCCAGTTGTATATCCACCTGTATAATATGTCCATAATCTGTACATTATGTCTCTACCCATTCAATACTGTATTGCAATGTTTATCAATCTGTATTTGGGTGCTTCTATGAAACTGGGTTCATTTTGGGACCTGGTGCTTTGCCAGCTTTTTAAACCCAATAATAAAAGACAAATTTAGGCATATCTCCCCCTAGGATGTACCTAATGATGACCTCAGATAAATGCAAAAAAATACATACTCTTGCTCTAAGCCATCCCAAACTTAATGAATTCTTCATAAAATATTGGGGCCAAAAATAGGATCAAAATTGGGACAGGAAAAGCTACCGAGGTGTCAGTGTATTTGATCTGGAAAACATGGCTGTAAATAGTCTTATATAGTGCTATAAATAAGACACTGGGTTAAATTTGTCGATCCTAGTGGTTTTTCTAATCCAGACATGTGGGTTTTTCATGAATTGCAGTCTCATTCCAGGTTTTGCGTGTAACCCATTGTGTCCACTCACGTTACACATAGAACCTGCCCATTTAAACACATATAAATCGTGAGTGATTTTACAACAGCAGTCATTTTTGTGAAACACTCTGCTTTACATAATTAGTTTGATTCCCAAAATGTGCCTGTGAGAGAATGAAAAGATATTAAAAAAAAATAGAAGTACGTAATTTTCACATCCTTTTTACTGTTACACACAGATTTTTGTATGAAAAATAATATAAAACAATACATAAATGTGTTTTATCTGAAAAATAGTTTCTCTTTTATCTCAGTATTTATTTTTTAAAATAGAGTCAAATTGCTTCCAAACTCACTTTATAACATTAGTCTACATCCGGTTTGAATTTTTAGCCCCTTTGTTCTGTTTTTAAGACCAGTTTCATAGACGCACCCATATAACAATCAATAAAGTATATAATCCATATAGTATATTTATATTACCCCAAACTCTATCCTGTATATTATGCACATACTGTCTACTGAATGCACTTCTGCTTAGATGTTAAATTGCATTTTGTTATCTTGTATCTGTACATGTGTAATGACAATAAAGTTGAATGTAATCGAATATTAACTGGATTATGAATAATGAGGAAGTATCGATACGGCTAATGGAACAAAAGAGTGAAGCTGAGCTCAAACAGTAGAACGTTTACCACAAGTAGAAAACAATAGGAAAGCATTATTCTTAATGGCTTGGCACAGCTGCATGTAAACAGGAACATTAGAAGAGTATTCACTTCCACTGACCATGTAAAGCTTTTTCATAATGAGGGAAAAAACAGAAGTGCATTAGTTCATGTAAACGTTGTCACTGTGCGTTTTCATTGTGCAGCACTGATCCCTTTCTTGTGTCTTTATGTCCCTTTTTTCTTTCTTTTGCCACCTGTAGCACTCTGCTTCCTTGCTCTTAAATCTCTTTTCATCTGACATTCCCCTTTTGAAGTTTTACGCCTTGCTTCTCATTCTTTGTACCTCTGGGCATTTCTGCTGTAATATATGACGGAGAAGAGCAGCGGCTGAGCGCTCTGACATCAATGACCAGCATCTGTCTGACTGACGCCTGCCGTGCCAAAGAATACATGTTATTGTCTGACACTACATCACAGATCCTGTCTGTGGTTGGGAGGGAAATAAGAAACACCGCACTGTGTAGGTGTTACAGAAGAACAGACGCTAATAAATAACTGACTCACAAGTCATGTCAGCCATTTTGTGATGTATCAAAGAACTCCACTCAGAGTCAAACTTTACTAAGACTGCAGGGTTAATGTCAGTACAAAGACGGTACAAAGATGCATGTTTACAACTAGACTGCACATCCTTGAGGATTAAAGCACCTTTGAAAATAAATTAAATAAACATGCAATAAGAAAAGGAAAAGATAATAATGGGAGAAAAGTCCAATTAAAATGCCACTGTCTGTTATTGCACTAAGGTTTTTTTTTTTTTTCCTTAATGATGAATTTAACAATTATTTACCCATATTGATGTTGTGTTGGACAGACCCTTTATTATAGAGAACTTAGGATCCACTTTTGCTCTATTTCCATGTATAATCTAAAAATGTATCCCCCTTCTCTTTTACAATGTATACAATATATGTGGTTGTATGCAGAACTAAAACCAATATGCTAAATGGTAGAGTGATTTATTTTTGTTTGTTTGTTTATTTATTTATTTTTTTTTGGGGTGGGGTGGGGCTCTCTTGGAGCATGGGTGGGAAGCGGGGGGTGGGGATTGTTCTTTTTTGTATTGACTCATGTCTGTAACATATTTTCGGTATAGTCTCTGCATAAATACCAACAAAAAGACTAAGCAAAAAACAAAACAAAACAAAATATTATTTACAAATGCTGAGGGCCATCCAAGTACAGCTACACACTATTCCCTTAAAAAGCTTTGTTACTTTGGTGTATTTGTCTGTATATAATCAATCTTTTGTAGTTTACATCATTATTAAAGTGACACTAAATGCCAAAATGTGTGTTTTTGTCGCTGGAAACAGAATCATACGACCCAACTGTGATTAAATTCATCAACTCTAGTGATAATGCACCAAAAAAATTACAAATATGTTTTAAAAAATTGCATTTTATAGGTGAAATCAGCTCAACGTGCAACTTCCTGTTTGAAAATTATTCAAACCTTGATAATAATGTGGAACTGAACATTAGTGCTTATAAAGAATATAACTCTGTCATGAAATTTCAGATATTCAGTTGTTCTGCCCTGCAGTCACATTCTGCTAAACCTCATTCATTTTCTGGATGTGTCTCCAGGATGAACTAAGGACTTGTTATTGTTTCGTTAGAAACCACCGGACTCAGACGGTAAAAAACAAAACAAAACACTGCCTTTGTGGATTCATTTGTTATTGGTTTGAATTTAAAATACCCTATTAAAACCCAGTGGCACAGCAACACAGGCTGCAGTATTGTTTTTATGTCAGCAAATCCATGAGGCTTCATGGCTGCAGTTTCCTGTGGGAAAGGACGGCAAGAAAAAGCAGCAAAAATAATCTAAATATAGCACATTTTGAAAAATATTGATTTTTAGGCAGGCTTTTCTCAAGTGGTAAAACCACCAAAAGTCAACCTTTCAGAGCCTCATATGGTTCTGCATAAGTATCGTACGATGCTCTGTTATACGGATGTACCTGAACAACTCGTCTCACATTCACTTCTGCATATTCACATACTGAACTTGTTTACGTGTAAACTAAAACTCTGATCATTATCTAATTAGTGAAGTTGTCAAATTATACAAGTGACCACATAAACAGCATCAGCTAATATGTTTTACCAGCGAAACCAGATTAACACACCTGGATTTCTCCCCAATACTCTGACGTCTTCATGCGTGTATACCTGTTAATCTGTTTTTGTTTTTTTTTGTGAGTGTGTGTGTTGCTGTGTTGTGAGGTTTCTCAGTGATAAGTGCTCTATAAATAAAATTTACTTACTTACTTAAACTGATTTATTTCATTCTTTTCCATCTGCCCATGTGCAAAAAACAAATTGTAGAAAATAGAAGTGATATAGTCAAACATGAGCAGAAGACAACAGGAAGTTTGAGTCTAACGTCACTGCATACGTACTCAGAAAGAGATCTAATAATGGACTGAAATATTTACAGTAAGGTTTTTGGATAATTGCATTTCTGAAGTGCGTGTAAATGTGTCAGATCTGATTATGACAATTATCTGTATGGTCTTTTATGGTCATGTAAACAGGCTCAAAGATCATCACATTCTCAACCTCTGTTTGACATTGTGGTAAGTTTCAGAGTCCACCATGTGTACCATTATACTCAGAACAGGGTTAAAGCTACATTTTACTTTATCTTGTAGTTTACTATTTCATGGACATAAAAAAGTATGTATGTATGATGATGAAGATGTATAAAAACCCTATTAGATGTATAAAAACCTGATTTTCCAGAGATATAGTAACACTGAACATGAGTACAACAGTCATAGTTATTGATGGTATGTAATTATTTGTTCTTTTTTTAAATTAGCTGATTAACAGTCATGCAAAATATAGGTAGGACAATATAAGCACGGTTTCTTCCTACTCATTTTCAGACATTAAGTATTGTTAAAGAACCACTATAAAATACATTTGTATGGTATTTGTTTCTTTTCTGATAGATTTATCTCCATATATCGGAGTGTCCTTTTAAATATGGAATGTCTTTTACCTACTTATGTTCGAAATAAAGTCTATTTATATCTTTAAGAAAAAAACTTAGTCACACAAACCTCACATACAAGTAAACAACAGCCAGTTTCATGTCCTGGGTTTTAACTTCTCATCCATCCTTCCATTTCTCTTAGTTGGGGTACACCTTAAATGTATCTCCAGTTCATCACAGGGCCTTTAACTCCTCATTTCAGTCTATTTTATGTTTTTTATGAGGTTGTCTGCTGCTGCGTGGACCTCTGGTTTGATGAGTTTGCCTGACTTTCTGTTCTGCAGGTGTTAGTCAAATATTTAATTCATGAGAGGCTAAAAAATCAAACACAGAAAGGCTGAGCTCAGGGCACAAAAGTTGTCTTACCATTTTGCTCTGTGGAATTGCTTTTCGTTTCATTCTTAAAAACTGGCGCAATGAAGTATATCTAAAAGTCTTTTTAATCTTAAACACAAACAGTCTAGGTTTTTCACTTTAGTGACTGAAAATCCCTCAGAACCAACAGATCACCTATTTGTAATTGAACTGCATGTGAAGCCGTAGTAAAATACTCCACAGACGCTCAGCTCCGTCAGCATTACAGCGCCCATGCAATTGCTTTAAAACATCCAATTTGGTTGTGAAATTGGATTTACTGGGTGAGATATGTGAGAATGAGGGGGACAGGATTGAGCAGGAGAATAAAAATTAATAATAAAGGAGCAAATTGAAGCCACAAAATCACAGACTCTGTATTCCATATGTAACGATGGGCTGTGTATTTCATACCTTGGCCTACAGTGGGGTTCTACCTGACTTCAGCATCTGACAAAGCATCTGCTGATATAAAATATTAAATACCTGCTGATCCACTTATCTTATCAATACATGTAAATAATTGGTGTAAAATGCAGGTTGTCGTCTTTTCATGGTCATCAGATATGACCCATTTGGACGTTCAGAGGCTCTATAGTTACCATGGAAACAGCGTCATCTTCTACAACATTGATTCATCAGTAAAACCCATGGAGTTTGACCAATGACGGTAGATGGAGACACTTGGTTTATGTTCAGTTAATGACATATTTTACTGAAAAAGTCACTTTTTCTTCATCTTTCTCTGTTTTCAATATAATACCTTTGAGTTTAATCTGAGCTTTTATGAACGTCTAAGGAAAATACCTGATTTCACTGAAAAAAATGCAAAATACAGAAGAAAATATGATAATAAATGGTGATAAATCCCTTAAGGAAGGTTAAATATAGAAGAAAAATTCATTTGGGAACTACCACAAAAGTAGCACTGGGTTTTTATGGGTTAATACATCTTCACGGAACAAACATTAACCCTTTTATGCATAGTGGTCACTGCAGTGGACAGCTATTCAAAGTTGTTCTCTAGTATATTCATGGATTTTGTTGTTTTGCTTGCATATCAACCAACACAGTGGACGTTAATGCACCATCCCATACTTACTGTACATACTTACATACATTACTGTAACTTTCCTGTTCTTGATCAACCTGATCTGCAGTAAGATATTTGAGTGTAAATCAATTGCTAATTGTTATTAGACTGTAATTAACAGGGTTTTTTTTTAAACACATTTTTTTGGGGGCATATCTGAGTAAGTAATAACTAGTGTTATCCTCCTGAGACCTAGGAAAGGAAAAGTTTTGGCTTTTTTACATTTAATAATTGTCTTGATTGGAAACAGCATGATGCGACAGTTGTTTCAGATAGATTTTTTTTGCTATTATCTAAGGAATGTCCTTTGCAGTGGACAGCATTTTTTTTTTTTTTATAATAAAGCTGTAAAACTCTTGTCCCCTACAGAGGACAAAAATTGCATTGCTGGGTCTCAGGAGGTTCTAGTATGTTAAAATGTGAGAACAGATTGGCAGCATTTAAAAAAAAAAAAAAGTATTTCATAGTTTTCACACAGTATGTCAGTAAATGATCATCAGGCTGCCTTTGTAAATAAGAATCTGTTCTTAATTGCTTCCCTGGGTAAATAAAGGTTAAATAAAAATAAAAAATGCATGGTGTCCAGCTGAGTGGACATTTTTGTAACGCCATGAAAAATAGGTTCGTAAAAAAATTCAATCACATTGTTTTTTTCATGCCTAAAGAGGAAAAAAATCTTGATTAAGGTTCTCATAATTCATGCATGAAAGGGTTAAAATGTAGGATGTAAATGTAACTCAGTAATTCTGATTCTTAAGGCCAGAAGACCCTGATGATACCACCACTGCCCACATGTTATAACATAATTAATTTTGTAGTATATAGACAGAATAGATAGATTGCCTTTATTGTCACTATACATATGAACAATGAGATTTAAGAGCAGCTCCTTCAGTGCAAACAAATACATAGAATAAAAAGCATAAAAACGATAGATTTCAATAATAAATAAATGTGTGTGTCTTAAGATAAAATAAGTTATATATACAGTATATTTGTTATACTTTCCATTTAAAAGTTCAGTTTATAATTTAACGAATATATGACCACGATGCTAATGAAGTGCATGTTGAGCCGCATTATGTAATAAATTCCCATTATGTAATAAAAGTTCAAAATGTAATAAGAATGTCACGTCATGTTGTAATAAAGCCGCATTATATAATAATCTGATGCATTTTGTAATAAACTACGTCAACGCATAATATAGTAAACTTTTCCCATTATGTAGTAAGTCATTACAATTTGAGAAATTTATTACAAAATGCACTTGACACATTTTTATTTAAAAAAAAAAATGTAATAACATGGTTCATTATGTAATAACAATCCAAATCAATATAATTTCAGAGCAACTTAGAAGAAATTAGTTACAGGAGCTATAGGTAATGTAATCCAAACTTTAACCACACAGTTTAAAGATTAATTTAGCACATTACATTTTCCTGAAAATAAAAATGTGTCAAGTGCATTTTGTAATCAATTTCTCAAATTGTAATATCTTACTACATAATGCTAAAAAAATTTACTACATAATGCATTGAGGTAGTTTATTACAAAATGCGTCAGTTTATTACATAATGCGACTTTATTACAACATGACGTGACATTTTTATTACATTTTGAACTTGTATTACATAATAGGAATTTATTACATAATGCGGCTCAACATTGCATGTGTTATTTTCTGTTTGTCAAGTATACTCGTAATATGTGGACGTTTTAATTGTGACCTGACAAGTAAAATGATGTAAAGTAGGGTCAGAAAGGGGATGATTTCTGTTTCCATCCTGCAACTAGTTTTCTAAAGCGCTCTGTTACTTTCTTTTTGTCAGACCACCTTAAGCAAAATGGGGAAATCTACTGGTGACACAACACCTAAGACTCTGTGGAAGCCAGGGGAAATCATGTCAACACCACCTAAACTCAGAGGACAGATAAAGGCAGCGACCGGAGTGACCAGAAGCAGAAGCAGAGGCAGTGGACACAGATCTGAGCCAATCTGTGCTGTTCAGTTTTCTGTCACTCCCAGACAAGTCTCAAACATCTCCTTCCCTTCATGCTGTCACTCACTGTCTCTCCAGGACCTGGGACACGTATACAGTGGATTCAGTCGACTTCTAGCTGACCTGGAATGGCGGTGCTGAGCTGTGGTGTTTAAATTTGCCTTACCATTTCATTTTTCACCAGGAGAGAGAAGTGCTGTACTTGGCCCTTTGTTAACATCATGTCCTGAGCTAATCATAACATCTGAAAGTCTGGATCACATCATGTCCACAACATGAACAGATGAAACACGGAGATGATTTATAACTGCTTTTCACTCATCTCAGTTTGAAGACACCACTCCCAGTTACTCTTTGCAACATAAATACATTAAGACGAACAAAAAGCAGTTTCAGTGTTTCTCAATAAAAACATTTCTCTAACTTCTCTAATGCGATAATTTGCTGTTTTTCTTTGTCTTAATGATGAGACTATGATGTACAGGGTGGGGAAGCAAAATTTACACTGAACATTTAGTTGTTTTTTCTCAGCAGGCACTACGTCAATTGTTTTGAAACCAAACATATATTGATGTCATAATCATACCTAACACTATTATCCATACCTTTTCACAAACTTTTGCCCATATGAGTAATCAGGAAAGCAAACGTCAAAGAGTGTGTGATTTGCTGAATGCACTCGTCACACCAAAGGAGATTTCAAAAATAGTTGGAGTGTCCATAAAGACTGTTTATAATGTAAAGAAGAGAATGACTATGAGCAAAACTATTATGAGAAAGTCTGGAAGATACTATTAAAGAAGAACGGGAGAAGTTGTCACCCCAATATTTGAGGAACACTTGCGCAAGTTTCAGGAAGCGTGTGAAGGCAGTTATTGAGAAAGAAGGAGGACACATAGAATAAAAACATTTTCTATTATGTCAATTTTCTTGTGGCAAATAAATTCTCATGACTTTCAATAAACTAATAGGTCATACACTGTCTTTCAATCCCTTTCAATCAAAATATTGTAAATTTTGCTTCTCCACCCTGTACATGGAATAGTGAAGATGTTACTTTGTCGGTACCATTATTTTTAAACAATTAAGCAGTACATTAATCAGCTCATTAATCACTAGTAACAGCACTTATTAATTGCTCCATCATAGCGGTGGGGTAGGACGATGCGGAAGAGTTACACTGAAATTGCTGTATAAATTGTATAAAAAGAAATTTTCTTTTTTGGTCGATTTATTTCCATTTATTGGAATGTCCTTTTGGATCTGGAATTTCTTTTGCCTACTTATGTTTGAAGTGAAATCTATCTATATGCGTAATATGTAATATCTATATGCATTTTATTTGTTCCATTGGTAGACTTTTTTGCTTAATTCAAGATTTTTTTGCTTAATTCGAGCAAAAAAAAAAAATCTGTTGATGGATCAAGTGAAAATTATCTTGGTAAGATTTCTTGAAATAAGATTTTCAAGATCTATTGCCTAAAAATAAGTTCTTACATCTCACTGAAAAGTTACTCTTTAGGTGATTATGTCTTATTTTAAGTTTGTTGAGATATTTTGACTAGAAATGAGAAAAATACACTTGGTAAGATTTTCATTTTTTCCAGTGTAATTTTCAAGTCAGAACTAATGCAGATTAGAAGAAATCTCATTCCCACCTGACAGAGTGTTAGCATCAGTCCAGTTCCATATAAAACAGATTTTCATTTTCATCGTATTATTTCTTTTAAGCCAGAGGAAATATTCAGAAAGATACTTTTACATCTGACTTCACCAACAACAACATAAACTCTCTTGATTCCTCACACTGATCCAATGTTTCCGTGTGATTGTGTTGACAATAAAACCTAGTGTTTTACTTCAGAATGGAAAGTAAGAAAACTGGTATCAGCTATTATTAGAGAGCAAACTCTTCCCATTAACATGTCACTAAGTGGATAATCGTGCTCGGTGGTACCCTTAATGGAGTTCAGATCAGGAATTTATTCATATGATCTAGACTGACCTCACAGACGTGCTGGAGGAGCATAGCAAATAAATGATGCCAAAGTCTAACAGTGAGGAAACAGTAATCTCAGAGACAGAGCTAGGTAATGGAAAAATGGTTAAATCATAATAACAATGATGTGTTTTTCCAGATGTAGCAGCGGTCCCTGAAAACACAACTGGCCCTGATTAGCAACAATGTGACAGCTGTTAACGTTACTCGGCCCAATTTAAAGCGGCGGCGTCTGCGGCTAAATTTATAGACTGCTGGGTTTTTCCACATTATTGTGTAATTGGGTTTTTTACAAAGAAAGCACAGTTCATTAAGGAAGCAAAAGCAAGTGAGAAGCAGCTTCACAGCCCGTGGAGGCACAGCGGTGGTATCACACACACACACACGCTAACAAACACCGCTAGTGCTGCTATTTGATCAACTTCAAACCTGAGGATATTTCTAAGGATCAATGAGTGAGAGCTCTGGCCCCGATCTGTGTGTCATCCTCACTTTTCTTTTTTTTTTATAATTCAAGTTTTTATTAGAGTTTTCACTTGGATCACGACATTCATACAATGCTGCTTAATGTTAACATTGAGGGCTTCTCTACATACATGAAAAGTATAAAAAAGAAAATGCTACAAAGCGTGGAAGGTCTCAAAAATAAATAAATAAATGATAGATAGATAGATAGATAGATAGATAGATAGATAGATAGATAGATAGATAGATAGATAGATAGATAGATAGATGGATGGATGGATGGATGGATGGATGGATGGATGGATGGATGGATGGATGGATGGATGGATGGAGGGATGGAGGGAGGGAGGGAGGGACAGACAGACAGACAGACAGACAGACAGACAGACAGATAGATAGATAGATAGATAGATAGATAGATAGATAGATAGATAGATAGATAGATAGATAGATAGATAGATAGATAGATAGATAGATAGATAGATAGATAGATAGATAGATAGATAGATAGATAGATAGATAGATAAATAAATACATGAGGGAAGTAGTTCAGCTATAATCCTGCTGACTATCAGTCATAGTTATGTAAGACCAGAATGGTTCCCAAACTGGTGCTGTGGTTCCATCCCTATTGTTAACCTTATAAAGCAGGGGTGTCAAACTCATTTTAGTTCAGGGGCCACATTCAGCCCAATTTGATCTCCAGTGGGCCAGACCAGTAAAAAAATAACAGTGAAAAAAGTAAAATTATATTATGATCAGGTTTACATCTACAAAGTTTCCTTAAAAATCTAAATAACATGAACAACTTGAATTGTCATAAGACAAACAAGTGCAATTGTAACATTTTACCGATATTCTTCCTCGTTTTTATCAGTTTATCATTTACACATGTGCATTACAACCGCACAAAACATTTAGTAACAGGCAGAATATTGGTAAAATTGCATTCACTTTTCTTAAGACATTTCCATTTGTTCATATTTGTTCAAGTTATTCACATTTTTTGTAAAAGTATAGTTTGGTAATGTAAACATTTTCATGTAATTTTACTTTTTTACACGAAAAAAACAAAGAAAATTTGGGGTTGTCATTATTTATAGGTTATTCTAATCATATTTTACTGGTCTGACCCAGTTGAAATCTAATTGGATTGTATGTGTCTGTATGTGGAGCCGGAATTAAAATGATTATGACACCATTGATTGTTAAAAGTTTCAGTGTAATTTTTGCATTTCACAAATTCTTCCCGCGGGCCGGATTGGACACTTTGGCGGGCCGGATTTGGGCCCCGGGCCACATGTTTGACACCTGTGTTATAAAGCATACATTCATATGAAGCAGTCTGTATCATCCTGTTGACCCATTCTTTAAACTGTGGGGCTTTAGGTGTTTTCCAGTGTTTAAGAATAATCCTGACTGCTACTGAAACCCCAAACATGATGACAGAAAATTTTTCATTTGATACGTTAGCTATTTGTCCTTTTTCACCCAGTAAACACAGCCTTGGACAGAGAGGGATGGTTCTGTCCAACCAGTTATTCAGAGTATGAACTACAACCATCCAGACACGTTTGATGATTGGACATTCCCACAAACAGTGGATCAGAGTACCATTATCATTCTGACATTTCCAACACAGTGAGTTATTCATCAGACCTAATCTATTCAGTCTTACAGGTGTCCAATAATATCTTTGTAATATCTTATATTGTGTAAATTTGCCTTTACCTTCCCTTAAAAATTTACCACATTGCGAAATTATTTTCATCCATTCCTCATTCCCAAAAAACCCACGTGACTCCCCATCCTCACCTTTCTTGATCTTGCGGTGGAAGTTGATGGCATCCACAGACGCGGTGACAATATTGGTGTTGCAGTGTCGGGCTGCCACGATGCCGGCCACTTCATCCATCAGCTTCATGGTCGCACCTGTTCAAACACAAAATACAGCTGTTTTTAGCACAAAACACTATAAAATACCCAAATTTTAAAGGACATTTTTCACGTTTTTTTTTGTTGTTGTTGTTGCCAAAGTCTGTTACCGCATCAGACAAAACACAGTGGACGCTCTTTTCATCCAGCTGCACATTGACAACGCATCTGTGTGCTTCAGTAATGGCCTCTACATCGGTAAACCAACTGTGCTGACCCAATATAAAGGCCAATTCCAGTGTCATTTGCCCTAGTTTTTCCCTCTCCTTATCAATAAACCACCATTAAGGACCTCAGACATGATCACCAATCAATTCCTTATTGAAAGGTTTGATCATCAGGCCGTTACTGGCGTGCTGCAGGGTTATTATCATCACTCACAGTCACAGTTATGAATATACAGAGAGAGGCTGAGTGGAGTACTTGTACGGACCGGATGATTATTAGTATTGTTTTTATTTGCTGTGTTACCACTTCCACTATTTTTATAATGTCATGTAGTCTCTTTTTCTTTTATTGCATTTTTATCAGGATTGGGTGTTCATCCTGCTGATTTGTGTTTTATTTTCTTTAATTTTTTAACCCATAAAGACCCAGTGCTAGTTTTGTGGCAGTTCTCAAATGAATTTTCTTCTCTATTCAACCTTTTTTAAAGCGATTTATCACCATTTATGATAGTATCCTCTGTATTTTGCATTTTTCACTGTAAATCGTGTATTTTCCTATATTTAATTTCCTACATTTAATTTAAATGTTCATGAAAACTCAGAGTAAATTCAAAGGTTATCATATCAAAACAGAAAAAATGAAGAAAAAGTCACTTTCAGCAAAGATATCAATAACTGAATGTAAAAACAAGTGTGTCCATCCAATGTCATTGATCCAACTCCATGGGTTTTACCATGGTTTTAACATTTACTCCATGGTGAATCAATGTTGTAGAAGATGACAGTGTTTCCATGGTAACTACGGAGCCACTGAACGTCCAAATGGGTCATATCTGATGACCATGAAAAGATGACAAACTGTATTTTTCACCAATTATTTACACGTATTGATAGGATTGGGGGATCAACAGGTATTAAATATTCAAATCAGTAGATGGTTTTTTGGGTCAGTGGTTGTTTGGGTCTTTATGGGTTAAATTAGTATTTCTATTTTTGCCTGTAAAATTTTTCATTGGAAGCTTTCTTTGCGACTGTTTGGTTATCTGGTAACTGATTTATTGTTGTGATTGTCCCATTTTCTGTCAAAACACTTTGTAAACCGGTGTTTTTAAAAGTGCATATAAAGAGTGTTCTTATTTTATTTTATTTTATTTTTTTTAATTATTATTGTAAAATGAATGATTTTTTTTAATCCAGCCTGATTGCTCTGTATCAGCTACTCTGTTTTTAATCTTTATTCTTGTCTATGTATTTATAACGTAACTTTATTTTTGCAAAGCACTTTGAATGACCATCTTTATGAATTTAATGAATTGAATAAACTTGCCTTGGCGTCAATTAATCAACACATTATCTAGTTTTATAAAAGAAAAGGAATAATTCAAGTTCAAGTTCTTAAACTGCTCCAGAACAAGCTCACAAGCTTTTGCATTTAGTTAAAGTATTATTTATCTGATTATTTAATCCTGGCTCAAACTCTTCCAGGTCAACCAGCTCTGACAGTTTCAGGTCCTTCTGTAAATTTTTCCAGGAAAAAAAAAAAAAAAAAGTAGAATATAAAAGCTTTTTTATTGAAGTGTTCTGACTTCGAGGACCACCATTTGTAAGAGAGTAGAATTCATTTTATTTATTAAATGTTTTATCAAGTGTGACATGAACCGCTGAGAACATGGTAGAAATGTTTAAAAGTGACCTCAATAAATGATGAAGTGCTGAAGTGTACTCCAGCAGATTTAGTCTGAATAAAAGGCATCAGCATCCTCCAGTTTATAACGTGTTCATACAGTGTAAACAGCGCCATCCTCTTTCTTTTTTTTTTTTTTAAAGTGTAAAAAAAAAGGAAAAAATCATTACACTGGAGGCCTCAGTGGTGTTGGAGACTTTATTTCACTAATAATAAAATGATAAAATTGTTTGAAGTAGCAGCTAATGAAGGTTAATGGGTTTCCTGAAGCAATTAAAAAACTATGCACCTAATGCTGAATTATTAATAAATCTGCTTGCCAGTTCCTCAACATTAGCCTCTCATTTAGACTCATTAGTTCAGTGCTGTCAGCACATAATACCGCTACCAACAAGAAGCATTCCAAAAGACTTTCTAAAGACAAAAGGCTGGCAAAGTTCCTCTGAGTTAAAGTGGATGATGGATGGAGCTCTAAAACACTACATTATCACAACAGCCACTTGTAGAAGGTAGACTCTTCCGTTAATCTGGTTTTCTCACAATCAGCTATAAACAACTGGTCTACTTCAAACAAAACCTTAAACAATGTACAGTAAAAACTTTGTCACTGTTAGATGTGTTCTCACCAGAAAATGTATAGATATAGTCATTTGTTAAATAGTTTCAAAGACGCTCATGTTTAAATTTTCCTAGGAACTAAACCCACTAAAATAATAACTTGCAGGTAACTAGTAGTAGTTGAGATGTACCTATCATGATAAGCAGATAGATTTTTTTTGACAGTGAATATGCCAATGTGTTCTGACATAACACTAAAAAGTTAAAACACACCTCACACTCTAAGGCTACGTTCAGACTGCAGGCAAATGTGGCCCAAATCCGATTTTTTTTGCCCATATGTGACCTGTATCCGATCTGTTTTCATTTCATTTTATTTATTTATTTACTTACACAGGGACAATGCACAATATACATTAACCTTAAAAAGGAGAGATGTATTGTACCAGGTTGTAGCACTAGTGTGAATTTCCACCTGTAGTCCCTGGGCAGGCTGATGTTATACAGCCTGATCACAATCAAGGTGTACAAGTATATTTGCAGAAGTTATTAATCAGTATTGCAAAAAGATACCCCCAAAACCATTCCCAAAATGTTTCTTTGGCCATCTTATTACTAGATCTTGTAATCCTCCAAATTTGAAGAAAATTGGACAAAAACTGATAAAATGGTGACCCAATAAACGTGAAAACGTGCACAATTTTATTGTACATAATGTTTTGTAACACAATAAATAATTACTACTCAACTCCTGTGTCTTTTTTATTACAAAATACACACATCACATTGCTTTTCATTAACTGATCATTTTTGTTGAACAGCTGTTTGATTATCGATTCTTATTTTCAGTATTACGACAATCAACCATTTTGTTCTGAAAACCCTTCTTTTACAGCCCTTTAATTGTAATAATAGAATGGGAACCTGTTATTTCAGTATTATTAGGACTAAATATGCACAACTAGACAGATTTTGGTATGCTCCCTGGCTGCAGAAAATTTGGTAACAATGTGGCAAACGGATGTTTACGTCGAACCGCATGTTTTCAGTGGTGCGTTCACCAAAATTCATGTAGTGTCCGTACACCAATATACTTCCATCAATAATATCCCATATATGCCTTATAGATATATTGTTCTAACTTGTTCACAAATGTTTATTTCCTCCTGTACCAGGAAGACTTAGTTACAGATCTACCAGAGATGCGACCATGTGGTAAACCAGATTTCCATTCCAATCTTGTAGAGTCTGTACACCAACTAGTGTCCGTACACCATATTCAAAATATGTGGGTCTAATTTTATTGTTTCTGTCAATATATGGAATTTTTCAGCACGCATGCTTTGGACACGACATCTACGCAATAAACAATGCATGATTATCCTTAGTGCTGAAACATTTGTATATCTTTGTAGGCATTAAATATGGAGGCTATTAGGCTGTAGTGTCCGTACCCCCAATAATTTCTGATTTGACAGGGGTACAAGCCTGCGAAATTTTTAGTAGACACCATAATACAAAAATATTTTGGACTTTAAAAGAGAAATATCAGACAAATGGCCTGTCTGATTTTTTGATTGAGCATTATTATTTTTTATCTATATGTGCACTCTTTCTGGTACCCTTGATTGTGATCAGGCCGTATAGTTAAAAAAACAAATTAAAAAAACCAAAACAGACATTAATAAAAACTAAAACATTAAAAAACTGTAAAAATGCATTACTATAACTCCATCTATATAAAATATTCATTCACATCCAACCATTCACTCTTATTCATCCCACTGCAGTCTGTTACACACACTCTAAGCATGTTAAAGACAGTTTGAACAGCAAAAATCTGATTTTTTTTTTTTCAAATCTGACCCAGGCCGCTTTCATATGTGGTCCTAAATCCAATACATATCTGATATTTTGCAATGTGACTTGAGTCTGAACGGCCAGGTCGCATTTATCTGACCTTTACGCCATTGAAATGTGACAAACATCACAATTCTGCGTGCCTCCATATTTACTTCTGTAAACATAGTGTGTGCCTGTGTGGTCACGTATCACGTCAGGACCTCTTTTGTGCATACGGGTCACTTCAGGGTCGCATTCAGTTCATACTCAAAACTGACAGAAGTCGCATTTAATGTGTAAAATGTATGAGCACACAAAAAAATTGGATTTCACCCAAAGAATCTGAATTGGGCATTAAGACCTGCTGTCTAAACGTAGCCTAGGTTTGGGATTCTATGTTTGGATGGTACTGGCAACACATCCAGGTCTCTCGTGTGGATTAAGCATTTTAGAAAATGAATGAATGAATGAATGAATGAATGAATGAGAGGTGAAGAACTTTTATATTGTGGTTAAAGTTTAATTTCAGAGCTGATATCTAGCTATTTTCCATGGTTTTCTTGATAATAACCAAAATCACTTCAGTTCTTACATCAGTATCTATGGCATTGTACTGATAAAAACAGTGCTTTTAGGCATTCCATGTTTTCTTTTCTGTCTGTTTTAGTCCCATGATACACACAGGAGTTAGTACTCGATTGCATAACCACTGTTTTTGATTACTTGGTGGTCTAATAATTTTTTCCGCGACTTTACTATATACTGGGACCCAGTTGAGCTCAATTCCCCCGTTCCTAGTCAGCCTGTTTAGCCAAGATTTGGAGCAAATAACTTGTTTGTAAATATCTGGACCACAGTCAGCACACAAACCAAGAGCAAAGATATGGATTAAGCACTGGAATGGGTCTGAAGAAGGGAATCTGCCGACTAGGAGCTTAGTATTAGAGCTATAGGAATGGAATGAATGTGAGCCTTTTTTTTCTGGAAAGAGGATATTTAGACTTCGATGAAGAGAACATGTGTACTGGAAAGATTTTGGTTTTGGAGAAATTTCATCAAAAAAAAATGTACTGTTTACATCACAACTATAAAAATTACATATAAAAAAACATCTGCACATATGTCCTAATTCTCCACATCTGTCTTGATTTTGATGCATCTACAGACATTATTTTGTAAATATACTGAATGGAGTCAATGGCATAAAAGAATAAATTTTCAACCCAGTTAAAATTGTACTGCTAATCTTCAATATGTTTGTCAATTAAAAATGTTAAGAAAGACACAGTTTAATAGAGTAACATCTAGTTTTGTGTGTAATGATAATAATAATAATAATAATAATAATAATAATAATAATAATAATAATAATAATAATAATAATAATACATTTTATTTGTATAGCGCTTTTCATGGAACTCAAAGACACTTTACATACAGCAGATAAAAACAGAAATCCAACACATTAAAAACAGATAAAAGCAGGTGCAGAAAGCAGGTATATAAATATAAAACAGTTAAACATTAAAAGCAATCTAAAATAAGTGAGTTTTTAAAAGGGATTTGAAGGTGCTGAGGTCGGAGCAGTGTCAGATAATAGGTGGGAAAGAGTTCCAGAGGGTTGGGGCAGCAATAGAGAAAGCTCTGTCCTCTGTAATGGCTCAGTGGACTGCATCTCTCACTGCTCATATCATGCATCACCATAACATATGGTTGTTATTGGTTGAGTTGGTCCCCAAATGCTTTCAATGGCATCTCAATGCTCCCTATGTGTACTACATGCTAATGCTAATGCTAATGCTACTGCTCTGCACTGTGTGTATATTAGCATGGGTAAAATGCAAAGACTGAATTTCCCTACGGGGGTAATAAAGCAAGTTAACCTTTAACCCACACAGAACAACTGTTAAATAATCATATATCCACTTGTTCTTTAAGGGCAAGGGTTAAAAGAGGCAAAAATAACTTTAAGTGTCGTGATGTTAGGAGACAGAGATATCTTCAATAACTCTGAGCCTGTGAAAGTTACAATAACACCACTTAGGCTACTTTTGGGTGTGTGGTCATTCTATCTACATATTTTCTGATACTTCAACGGTTTCCTGCAACTTTCTTGACTTTAAAAACTACCTATTAAACGAAAAAAAAATCATAGGTGTCAATGATGGTATCATATAAAAAGGATGAAAATAACTTGTTTTTTGCCACTGACCGTCGTTCAACTGGAAGGATTTGTGTCTTCATCTTTTCTTTGCAATAAAAGTGTCAGAAAATGTCTTTTTTGACAATTCCTTTGCACCTTTGTTTTCAGGAAGAACTTAACTTTTAATATCTGGCCATTAATCATCATTATTATAAATAATGAATGGTTTAAACGGTGCATTCTAATAAAAAAGAAAAAAAAAAGGACTTGAAGTTTGTACCATTTATTATCAGAAACAGCTTTAAATGTTCTTAATGAAACTTTTTGAGATTGCAGACAAACTTTCAACAAATTTCAACATCTGCTCAAATGTGCTTTTTGGTCTTGAACATTCAGTATCCATATTATGGCTTCATATTTTTTGTTATTTCCAGGTGTGGAAGTCTCTGAAACAGTCCCTTTCTACTTGTAATAGAATCCCACATCACTGCCGTAAAGTTTTATTTAGTGTTGTTATACAGTCGCAGAAAAAATTATTAGACCATCAAATGTTATCAAAAACAATGGTTATGCAATCAAGTACTATATCATGTGACTAAAACAGACAAAAGAAAACATGGAATGCCTAAAAGCACTGTTTTTGTCAGTACAATGCCATAGATATTGATGTAAGAACTGACGTGATTTTAGTTATTATCAAGAAAACCATGGAAAATGGATAGATATCAGCTCTGAAATTAAACTCTCATGAGCTATTTTTGTTGTTATCATTATATTTGTCCAAACAAATGTACCTTTAGTTGTACCAGGCATTCAAATGAACAAGAAATTGAAGAAAACACGGGGTGGTCTAATAATTTTTTCTGCAACTGTATAGTGTAAACAAAAATAGTTTCACAACCACCAGAAGCTTCCACTTATTACTGGTGGACTTCAACAGATGAGCTATACAATGTTTTTGCAAATGCATCCTAGATAAAAAGGCATTAACTAGACAGAAATAGAAGTGAATTCATTGTGCTGCTCAAAGGCTACCCCTGCTTCTAGGGTGGAATGTTTCGTTGCCAGTGACTTCATTCAGTAAATACTTCTCAAATGTGAATAGGACAACGCTTGGTTTGATGTGTATTTGTGTCGGCTCTATTGTTCACTTCAGGTGCGACTGGATCTTCGAGCGTTTAAAAGAGCAGCTTGTATGAATTTCAGTTGGATTATACAAACTGCAGATATTCTGTTCATTCATTCACAAAAACGGCACTTACAACACATCTCTGGAGGATTTTAGAGGTTTTCATTTCAGGTCTTTAAGACACTTTAAGTTGCTTATTTATACAGAGGACAGTTTAGCAGGTGGTCTTTTAATGTGGACTTAGAAACATTTGTGTTCAAGCTGATAAAACATTTTGCCCAGACTGCGGTTATGATTCAATATGCAACCATATATAATACACTGAGCAAGGTAATTAATGCCCTGTCCACACTGACATTAACACTGTTCTAAAAAGGTATCTTCTCCCACTGTTTGTGGACAGTTTCGAACAAAATATCTGTCCACATAATGCAAAAATGAGTACAAATTCATACACATGCTAAGACAAACCATTGTTTCTATTGAACTTTAAAGCAGCATATAACTTTCACCACTATTTTTTTTTTTCAAATTTGTAAAACCCGAGTGATAGCTTCATTAGCACTAATCCATTAGTCTTTCCATGCTAATGCAACTGAATCACTTCCCTCACAGTGAACAACTTTGAAGATGACTCCATCATACAATCAAGGTTCTAATAGTTTTGGATTTTTCATTATAGTTTAGTTTTATTTAGTTTTGACTTTTTTTTCTCCAATTCAGTTAGTTTAATTTAGTTTTTAGAGCAAGTTTGATAGTTTTCATTAGTTTTCGTTCTTAACTAAATGCTTTGTTTTAGTTTAGTTTTAGTATTTTTATGTCTTTTCTCTTCTTCTCCGTTGTATTCAAATAAATCCCAGACAGGACTCTGCTGTTTTCTCCAAACTTTAGTGTCCATGTTTCCAGGTAGAGTGGGGACAAGAAGCCGACTTTAAACAAGTGACGAGAAGTGACAGACCACGAAGTACCGTATGGTGCCGCTAACTAAAACTGCTCAAGGGAAATTTCCCTTGAGCAATTTTAGTGGTGAATGGGGGGGGGGCACTGATCTGCTGATCTGCCTTGGCGAAGGTCTGCGCTCTATGAGTGCTTTTCTAGAAAAGAGAGTGCAGACCTCCGCCAAGGCAGAGCAGTGGCCCTCTGACCCCCACCACCCCCAATCACCACCAAAATTTAATCATTGGTTCCTTGTGCCAGTATCAACATTTCCTGAAATTGTCATCCAAATCTGTCCATAACTTTTTGAGTTATCTTGCACACGGCCAGACACTGATCTGCCTTGGTGGAGGTCTGTGCTCTCCGAGTGCATCTAGTTTTTTGTTTTTTTTTTTGCCATGGTATTGATTTGGTATTGAGAATCGTGTACTTTTAGTGGTATCGGTATGGATTCCTGAATTTTTGGTATCGTGACAACCCTAGTGTGGACAAGAGTAAAAATATCTGCACTACTGTGGATGGGCATACATTTTCAAAAATACACACCCTCTGAATGAAACCGAACCTTTACACGTGTCTCAGTTTATATTGTTACGTTGGAGTGAGGAGTCAAATGGCTGAGGATAAATTACAACACTATAATTTAACAGTATGTGGGGGGGGGGGGGGGTTCAAACAATGACACAAAAAGCCTTGGCATCCTGTTTCATGTGTATGTGAAGCAGTTGTTTGCGGCTGTCTTGGAGAAAGTAGAACACCTTGCAGTGGAGTGGGTGGGTTGGAGATTAGAGAGGAAGAGGGTGGCATCTGCTGAATTATGTGTTTGTGTATGTGTGTTGGTGACTGTATGCTCATTTACAGATATTCAGACCCTTCACCAGACACTCCATTTGCCCCAGTCACTCCCTTTGAGAAGCTTTTTGTATTTCTCATGCTACAGAAAATCAATACGTCTACTTGGTGCTGGCTGGTTTGGCTCCCAGAGGCTCCTACCATCTGCACTGTGTGGCTCTATTTATGACAGCCAAATGTGTGGGAGTACAAACAGAATGTGCTGCTTGCTCCCAAATGCAGCATTCAGTGTAAAAGTGGGCTTGCTGAGTTGATTAAGAATTAAACATGCTATTACTTTGACATCCTCTCATCCCGAATGGCTCCAGCTTTACTTCCATTTTATTTTGCAGATAAAACCCATACAAAGTACAAAGGATGGTGGAACTTATGGGTTTTTTCCCCCCTGGACAAGCTGAACATTTCTCAGAGGCAAGAGCAAGCCAAAAGGGGCATATCATAAATGCCCGAAATTAAAGAAAATGAAAGACTGACGTGAATTTGTGTGTACTTTTTACATGGATGCAGCACTAACTTCAATCAAAATCCTGTGCATTCTTGTAAAGCCAGTCATTTTATCCTTTTATCCCATAAAGACCCAGTGATACTTGTGTGTGCCAGTCCCCAAATGATTTTTTTTCTCTATTTTCAACTTTTCTTAAGTGATTTATCACCATGTATTCTATATTATGGTCAGTATTTTGCATTCTTAAGTGAAAATCAGGTCTTTTCCTACATTTAATTTATTGATCATGATTGATTGATGTTGAGGGCTTTTATATCAAAAACAGAGAAAAATGGAGGAAAAAATGACTTTTATAATTAACTGAACATAAAAACAAGTGTGTCCATCCACTGTCATTGATCCAACTCCATGGGTTTTACTGGTGAATCGGTGTTGTAGAAGATGATGGTGTTTCCACGGTAACTACGGAGCCTCTGAACGTCCAAATGGGTCATATCTGATGACCATGAAAAGATGAAAAACTGCATTTTATACCAATTATTTACATGTATTGATAGAATTAATGGATCAGCAGGTATTTAACTTTTTATATCAGTAAATGGTTTTGGCCGCTGGTGTATGTTTGGGTCTTTATGGGTTAATAACACAACTTTACCTACATATTCTGGCTAACACTGAGCTAGATTTAACCCCTAAGTTAAAACAAAGTTTGTCTAATATCCCAGCAGAGGAACTAGATTTTTTTTTCATCATTTCAAGAGCAAGTAAGAGTAAACCCATCGCAGGACTTCATTTTCAGCACGTCTATATATATACTTTATCTGTGTTTTTATCATTTGTAAAAACTTGTTTAAATTGGTCTTTTCCGCAGTTGTAAAGGCATTATATACAGTATTTTAAAGTCTAAATACTACCTAAAGAATCCTAAAGTTTTGCCGAAGATGCCAATGTACTGGTTTGTAGAGATATGAACTGAATTTATTCATACCAACAGATTTTTGTGACCACTAGAGGGAGTAGTGAGTCACTCTGAAAGGTTTCCCATGGTGAGGAAAACTAACACCAAGGGGCCTTTGACCAAAACACCAGAAAGTGATCAGATGGGATGAGAACTGCTAAGAAACAACTTATATGCTGTGTTTCCACTACGTGGAACCGGCTCGACTCGACTCTGGTACCAGGTACTATAGAGAAGTTTCATGTGATGTATGCGTACATTAAGTCTTACTGAGCGTGCATCTTGGAGGCATAAAAACCGCTCGGTTCCATTGGTGGCAGCGGTGGTTCTGTTTTGCCGACCGCTGTTTACAGTTATTACCGTGGTTAGCATAGCTTCTCGGTATAGTTAGCCTGCGTGCCTGTTGTGCTTAGCGGCGTGGAAAAAAAGAATTGTCATTATGTGGTATGGTGATGAAGACCCCTTTAAACCTACCAGGAGGGCTTCCCCTGACCTATCACCCTACAGAGAATGAGTGATTGTGGATCTACCTGCTCCCTTTGCCAGCGATGGCAGTCAGTTTCATCAGCTGGAAGTGGCAGTTGGAGCTACGGTGGGCGACACTGATGAGTTCAGCAGGGAGCTGGTGACAATACCCCCCACCCGTCTGTGACAGTCTGCTTTTCTACTATGGGACAGCCTTCCCGATGCCGTCAAGTCAAATTATGCAGCCGTGAAAGAGAAGATGGGATCGGCTTTTGGACAGAGACAGTTAGTGGACCGTTTTAGAGCTAACATATTGGCTGGAGAGCCTGGAGGTGATGTGAGCCGGCTGGTAGCTGGTACTCCTGTTTTGCCTCCGAGTTGCGCACGCATCTTAATGACGTCACTGTTGTTAGTAAACATTGAAACTCATCTATTCCTGGAGACCATTTCCATTACAGGATACCACCGACTTTAGAGTACCTGGATGTCATAGCGATGCTGCACGTAACTTCTGTGATAAACTTGCTTGTTGCCCGTAGCCCCGTCAAGCTCACGCTGAATTTTTTCATCAGCCACCAAGGACAGAAATGTCTGAATCTCCTTGACCGACCACGGTATAGTTTTGCGGGCTGCCATTATGTGCATTACCTCCTGGTATATTTACTGTAAACTTCCACATCTGTTTTTTTTTTTAAAAATGGCGGGTCGCACATTGATAACGCAATAATGCAGAGACAACTCTCTGACCAATCAGCGGTCTGCAGTGTTTACACATCGCATTTTAGTATCTCTTCATCCTTTTTAGAACCTCGGTGGTGCAGATACCAAAAAACTAGTACCAGGTTCCAGGTTCTTTTATGTAATGGAAATGCAAAAAGGCAGAGTCAAGTCGAGCCGTTACCATGTAGTGGAAACACACCATTAGAGTCAAAGAACACTGATAAAAGCTAGAAACATCGTTGTTGTTTTCACCACTGGACACAGCTCGGAATGAAAAAAAAATGGAGTTTGATGCTCAAATGGCAGCATTTCTTCTATATAACTGAGTTTGATGATGAGGCTTATGACGGTAAAGTTATTATGGGATGTTATTGTCTTTGCTAAGTTGCTGTCTGTTGATCCATGGTTCAGACTAAACCGTGACAGTTTTGACTTTATTTGGACGATTCCAAACAGATCTTTATTGCAGCTATTGACAACACAAACTGTACAGAAAAGAGGTGATTAGTGGTTTTACTGTGGGTGTTTTCTGTCTAAAAACAGAGCTAAGCTAACAGAGCTATAATGTAAACTATCAGCTGATGCAGAATATGAAGATTACAAGGTAGTGTTATTTTGAGTAACTGTTAAAATGCCTGGTTATGAGTTTTTATTTAAAGAACAAAACTTGATGATACCATAATACAGGTGTGTGTGAACAATGAGCTTCACACTTTCTTCAGTGTGTGATACAGTCAGTGGAAACACAGTGTTAATTTATTGGTGGTTTTCACAGTCTTAATTGTGTTCTGATTTGCACTTCCCCCTGTTGTTCATCGTTTGGAATATCAATACATCTAACCCCTTTAACAGAAAATTGTTAAAACCATTTTTATGCTTTATACATGTAAATTTCAGTATATTTAAGAATATTTTGGCATTAAATGTATTAATGCTGGTTGATGGTTGATGTGACCACAGTTCACAGGCATCAATGGTATATGTGAGGGGAAAATATCAATTCCTACCTTAAGCCTGTTGTTGAGACATTTTCCAAAACCCATCATGTTTTCTCTCTTTTTTTTTTTTTTTTGTATCTCCACTATGTTGTGAAAATTGATGGGATCTCACCTAAGATTGAAAATTTCCCCTGGGTACGAGATGCCGCAGGCTGCTGCTATTCAGGGCCTGAAGTGATCGTGCCTGAACATGTAACACTTTAATGGAGATGGATCATGACCTGGACAAGATGATGAAACTGAACACATCCACGGCGTTATTACATTAAAGTGAATCGAAAGATACCCTATCTGATTTTGGTATATTGGCACTGGCTGGAAACCTCCCCTCAGCTCACAGTTGTTACTTTAAAAGTCATGATGCTGACTTTTAAAACACAACAGTGAGATGAGAGAAAAAAGTTATGCTGGTAATAATCTGGGCTGAAAGTTGATCCCTCGAAGACCTCAAACTATTTTTGTCATTTAACCCATACAGACCCAAACCATCTACTGATATAAACTGTTTAATACCTGTTGATCCACTAGGATTAGTTGGTGGTGTAAATTGTGTGTAATTGGTGTAAAATACAGTTATTCATCTTTTCATGGTCATCAGATATGATCCATTTGGTCATTCAGAGGCTCCATAGTTACCATGGAAACACCATCATCTTCTACAACACAGGTGTCAAACATGCGGCCCGGGGGCCAAATTCGGCCTGCCAAAGGGTCCAGTCTGGCCCTTGGGATGAATTTGTGAAATACAAAAATAGATATTAAGAAAATAACAATCATTTTAGTTCAGGTTCCACATACAGACTAACTCAATCTCCAGTGGGTCAGACCAGTCAAATACTATCACAATAATCTATAAATACTCACAACTCCACATTTTTCTCTTTGTAAATGTAAATATTTTCATGTATTTACACTAAAACAAAGTATAATTTAAAAAAAAAAATGTGAATAATCTGAACAAATGTGAAGAACCTGAAATGTCTTCAGAAAAATAAGTGCAATTTTAACAATATTCTGCCTGATACTAAATGTTTTGTGTATTTGTAGATCCACTGTGATCTGCACATTACAATGAACATGTGGAAATGATAAACTGAGGCAGAATATTGTTAAAATTGCACTTACTCTTTGAGTTTGTTCAAGTTATTCACATTGTTTGAAAGGACAGTTTGTGGATGTAAACATTTTCATTGTTTAATTTGACTTTTTTCACTGTAAAATATAGAGAAAAGTTTGGAGTTGACATTATTTATACATTATTATTTATTATTTTACTGGTTCGGCCCACTGCAGATCAAATTAAGATGAATGCGGCCCCTGAACTAAAATGAGTTTGACACCCCTGTTCTACAACATTGATTCACCAGTAAAATCCATGAAGTTGGATCAATGACAGTGGATGGAGACACTGGGTTTAAGTTCAGTTAATGAAGGATTTTATGAAAAAAGTCACTTTTTCTTCAGTTTTCTCTGTTTTTGATACAAAAACTGTCTATTTTAATCTGAGCTTTAATGAACATCTACATGATCAGTGAATTAAATATAGGAAAATGCCTGATTTCCACTGAAAAACGGCAAAATACAGAGGATAATGTTGTAATAAATGATGATAAATCACATGAGAAAAGATAATATAGAGAAAAATTCATTCAGGACCTGACACAAAAGTAGCTCTGGGTCTTTATGGGTTAAACTTTCCTATGTGATTTAGGAATAAAATAAAATTATCCTCCCTGTTTTTCAGTGAAAATTAAGTATTTTTCGACACTGAATTTGCTGACCATACATATGTTCAAAACAAATCAGAGAAAATCCAAAGGTTATTATATCAGAACAGAGAAAACTGAAGAAAAAGTGACATTTTCGGCAAAATATATCATTAGCTAAACATAAAATCAAGTGTCCATAACCACTGCCATTTGCCATGTGTTTTATTGGTGCATCAGTGTTGTGGAAAATTATGTCTTTCCCTGTTCACTATGGAGTCTCTGAATGTTCAATTGTACTGTCACAGAAAAGCAGAGAACCTGAATTTTACCTAATAAAATGTATTGATAGGATTAGTGGATCTAGTAAGTATACAATTCAAAAATATATAATTTTGTTGTATGTTTTTTATTGCACAAAATATTATGTCACCTATTTGAATCTCCTCCCTGATGATTATATGACTCATATGATGATAATCCCATATCTGAAAAAAAAAGACTAACCTGATGGACTGACTCACTGAAATCTTTTATGTACTGGCAGTCTTTGTGGTTATTTTGTTGTTTTGTTTTGGTCGATATTTGGACCGTGTCTGCTGTGTCATGTCTGTACTTGTATCTTATGTTATTAACAAAAATCCTCAAAAATAAAATACTTTTTAACCCTCCGGTATCCAGGCGCGCCTTTTTAGGGCACACTTTGCACTTCGTTTTAAAAAACTTCATATTATTTTTCACAATTTAAATAAGGTTAGAATTCAAAAGTTGTTCATTTTTGCAAGATCTTTAAAATTCTGGCCACCAACTAAAATGTGCACATTGTAAACAAAAGAAAATTACAAGACTAGCATCTGTCTCCCAAGTGTGCCTAAAACGCACTATTTCTTCCATTTGATATGTATGATTAGGGCAGACCTTGATTTACAAAAATAAAATCAAATTAGAGCAGAAAAATAAATCAATATATAATATTTAATAGTCTGATTTATAGGTGTGCATTTTACGCACACTTGGTGACAGATGCTAGTATTTTTGAACATTTGACCTAGTGCCAAAAATAATAATGCAAATTAACCCATGTTGCTGTTAATCATTGACATATGCCAGGCTGCAAAAATCAAATAGTATGTAATCCACTTTTTATGTAGTATATTGAAAAAAATTACTATTTTTTTTGTTTTTTGCATCCAAAAAAATGGTTTGTTTACATTACAAACACAGCATTTAAAGGGTTAAAAAAATGTGACAATTATTGAGTATTTGGTATTTTTAGTTACGGCTCAAGTTGATGAAATAGAAAAAAGTGTAAAAGAATTAAAAACAAGCTGTATGGATTTTTTCTTTTTTTTTTTTTTTACATTACTCCACAAGTGTGCGAAAAAGGCACACTAGGTGCTTAGTAAGGGCCTTGCTGGACTGGATACCGGAGGATTAAAAAAAAGGGGAAAAAAAAGACTAAAACTATATGTAAGAACCAAAACAAACAAATTATGCAGGCACTTAAATGATTACTTAATCAACTATAAAACTTCAAGACCTAGAACAATTTTCGAGTTAACTTTTTTCCCTTCATTTAACCTTTATTTACCACCATTCATTACAATATCATCCTCTGCTTTTTGCATTTTTTAGTGCAAAGCAGATATGCAGATATGATGTAGTGAATTCAAACATGGCTATATCAAAACAGAAAAAAAAAAAAGAATAAATAAATAAATGACATTTTCAGCACAATACATCATTAAAACCACTGTCATTTGTCAAACTACATGTTTTATTGCTGAATCAATGTCACACAAAATGGTGTTTCCACCTTCACTATGGAGCCTCTGAACGTCCAAATGGGTCAAATTTGATGTCGCTGAAAAGCTGAGAAACTGCATTTTACCTGAATAATTAAAATGTATTGACAGAATTTGTGGATCAGACGTTATTAAATATTTTAAATCAGTAGATGTTGTTGGTTGTCAGCGGCTGTTTCAGTCTTTGAGGGTTAAATCACGACAACAATATAGGAGAAAAGGTTATACTTCTAACAATCTGGGCCGAAAATTTTAAGTGAAAGCATTAAATCTGCCTTAATATTTGCATAAACACCCACACAGTATGCTCTGATAGTTCGTTTAATTGAGTCTAAACTGCACAACAGGATATTCCTAAGTATTATAACACTTAGACACAGAACAGGAACAGCAAAACAGAAAATATACAGTATTAGTCAAAGGAGACTGTTTTTGTTTCCTAGACATAAGCTTCCCTTGAGCTACTTCAACAAAAATCGGAAAAAATTTGCAAAAAAAGGAACGTTTTTAGTCAAATAGCTACCAAAAAAAAAAAAAAAAATCCATCACAACACTTAGAGAAAACACTGCACAAACGTAAAAGTCTGCACCTCATTATTTTAAGCCTCATTTTAATAACAAATCCCACCGTCTTCCTCTCATGGGACTGACAATACCTTCCTGAACTCAGAAACTCCCCCAGGTTTTTCAAGTTTCCTCTGCCCTCAAACTTTTAGTAATTGTGCTCCGGGGAACGGACCACAGACTGTATATAAAGATGGATGAGGCGACAGGTACCGGAGCTGACATGTTGCCTCTATGACACATTATGGAGCCAGAGCTTGGAAGGCGGCTGGTCATTACTGCTGTTGTGGAGGAGCAGAAATCAGACATACAACATATGACTGACTGTGCTCGGTTATTTTTACTTGAATAGGTGCAAATCAGAGCCACAGTGTTAAAATCAATACTAACTTCAAGGAGTGATATTTGGGTTTTTTTAATGGAATTATGCAAAATTCACTTTTCTGATATTCATGAACTATATTTGTACACATACCATGTTCATGCAGTGGTAAGTACGGATGTAAATGATTTAAAGGAGTGATATTTTGCTTTTTTAAATCTGGTCTGTGGTCTACATAAACTGTAAATCAGTGTTTTTCAACCTGGGGGTCGGGACCCCACGTGGGGTCGCCTGGAATTCAAAAGGGGGCACCTGAAATTTCTAGTAATTGATAAAAGTAAAAACTTACTAATAAGCAAATATATGTTGAGTTGAGAGAGACAATCACAATACATAACAGACATGACAAACTGTGAAGCTGAAACTGAAGCATTGTGGTAATGTTTATTTGTCAAATGTTCATTGTGGTCGGTTTCAGATGCTGCAGTTCTTTCATAATTTATAGTTTGAGTTCTTGTTTATTCAGTATTAATTGTCAGCCTTGTAATTCCAAGCTGGACTGACTGTACATATCCTGACCAAGGAAAATCAAATTCTCACTTTGTGCAGTAATCTACACCTGGCTTTTCTGCCTCTGTCCATAATAATATACATTATAAAGACTAAATGTCATCTAAAATTAACGTTTGTTTGCAACATAATATAGCAAACTACTACATGATCAAAAACAAATTCATTTTAGCAAAAAAAAAAAAAAAAAGTCTGTTTTAAATATCTGGGGTCGCCAGAAATTTGTGATGTTAAAATGGGGTCACGAGTAAAAAAAGGTTGGGAACCACGGCTGTAAATGCTATTCTTGGGCCTGAATTCTTCATTAATTCAACTCCACAGGTCCATATTCAACCCTATTTCTGAGTAATGACACCAGAAAGGTGGTTTTGAGCGCTGGTCCTTTAAATGCCAATGAGCCACTTCACACCCCACCCCCTCCAGGTTGATGACCATGCGCTCAGTCCCGTTCAGCCACTTGTGTTTGTTAATACAACAAACAAATCAACATTTAATCTAATCGGCTCAAAGTTTGGGCATATTTTCAGTATAGACTACAACCGCTGCTGACAAACAATTATTTTTGCAACTCATGTTTTATTGGTTTGTCTTTCTTTTTTCACCCATTACACATTTTACAGTGATACAATAGGATAGAATTATAAAAAATATATATGAATAAAAATATGAAAACCAAATGTAAAAAAAAAAAAAAAAAAACCTAACCCTCAAATAACTTCTAAATACTATTTGGAAGTAAATTATTTTGTGGCTCATATATTATCTGTGCAATTTTAAAATCAACCAAGACATGAAACTTAAATGCATGTAAATTAACAAATGTTGTATTGGTTGGTGCATAATAATATGACTGATTTATAACTCAGTTTGGTCTCGTCTGTAGTAAAAATTGGATTAATGTTGGTTTTGTTTGTTTCCCAGGAGCACACATGGAACAAATGAGGTAAAAAGATAGCTCTGATTTGACATAAATGCTATTATTTTAGACTTTGTTTTTGTGTGAGTTCAACTATCACACCCAAAAATTACTTGTAATTATTGACTTTAATGTTTGCATATGCCTATAGTTTACATTTGTTGCATCAGATGGACATTCATTTTTGACTCCTCTTTGTTATCCAAAAATTTAAATATGTTGTTTTTGGAAATTTTACCAAATAAGTAAGATATTACATTTAAGGGCATGTATTCTGTAGTCTCTTAATAAACCATTTTAAATCATCATGTCCATATTATCTGTTCATGCCCTTCTTTCAGTTTCTCACAATTATGTTCAGAAATTTGTTTCGTCATGTCACAATGGCTTTGACAAATGGCCTCCAAAATAAAATCAGGTCATCTTCTCAAGTTAGAAAGAAAAAAAAAAAATTGATTAAAAAATCTGTCTGAGGTTTTGTTTTCATAAGAATGAACAGACATGAGGTCACAGTGATCTTCCGCCACAAAAATTGTTTCTTTTCATTCTTGCATCCAAGTCAATGTTCATATAAATTTTTCTGACATCCTGTAAAATTCCTGAGACATCACATGAATTTATCTAATGAAATCTACCTAAAAATAAAGAGATCACCTTCGAATTTTATTTCATTTGGGCTCACTTTCTATTGGCTAACATAGAGGGAGGTGGGATCTATACTACAGCTGGCCACTAGGGGGCGATGGGAATGATTTGGGGTCACATGGGGAACTGACATATCTTCTGTTTACAGTCAATGAATATTCAGTAATGCAATGTAAATGTAACTGTTTAAATGTGGAATTTTGTCTGAAAATATAAACACATATATTACAAGTTAAAATTACATTTAAGAGATTTTTTGTCACTAGAGTGTAGAAACTTAGAATAGAATAGAATAGAATAGAACAGAATAGAATAGAATAGAATAGAATAGAATAGAATAGAATAGAATACTTCTTTATTGTTACCAATACTGGAACAGTGAAAATCAGCTCTGTTTCTGTTTAGAAGCAGATTCCTGAATTCTTACAATAAAAAGAGAATTAAAAAAAAAAAAAAAAAAAATTTGGTTGAAATGGAAATGAACAGTAAAAAAACAACAAACAAACAAGCAGATTCTTAAAGTGCAAAAAGCAACTGTATACAAAAGTATCTCAAAAATTATACTGAAAATATATACTGAAAAATGTTGACAATACAAAACCACAATAAAATACTAAAATACACAAAATGCCAACTCTGCACTTAGAAGAAATACAGTCACAGAAAAAATTATTAGACCATCAAAAGTAATCAGAAACAATGGTTATGCAATCAAGTACTAACTCCTGTGTGTATCATGTGACTGAAACAGACAGAAAAGAAAACATGGAATGCCTAAAAGCACTGTTTTTGTCAGTACAATGCCATAGATATTGATGTAAGAACTGAAGTGATTTTGGTTATTATCAAGAAAACCATGAAAAATGGATAGATATCAGCTCTGAAATTAAACTGTTATGAGCTATTTTTGTTGTTATCATTATATTTGTCCAAACAAATGTACCTTTAGTTGTACCAGGCATTAAAATGAACAAGAAATTGAAGAAAACAAGGGTGGTTTAATAATTTTTTACCACGACTGCATGATGGAGTCATCTTTGACGTTGTTCACCATGAGGGAAGTGATTCAGGTGCGTAAGCATGGAAAGACTAATGGATGAGTGATAATTAAGCTATCACTTGGGTTTTACAAATTTGAAAAAAATAAATAAATAAAAAATAGTGGTGAAAGTCATACACTGCTTTAAAGTTCGGTTTGTCTTAGCATGTATATGAATTTGTACTCATTTTTGCATTATGTGGACAGAGATATTTTGTTCAAAACTGTTCACAAACAGTGGGAGAAGATACCTTTTTAGAACAGTGTTAATGTCAGTGTGGACAGGGCATTAATTACCTTGCTCAGTGTATTATATATGGTTGCATATTGAATCATAACTACAGTCTGGGCAAAATGTTTTATCAGCTTGAACACAAATGTTTCTAAGTCCACATTAAAAGACCACCTGCTAAACTGTCCTCTGTATAAATAAGTAACTTAAAGTGTCTTAAAGACATGAAATGAAAACCTCTAAAATCCCCCAGAGATGTGTTGTAAGTGCCGTTTTTGTGAATGAATGAACAGAATATCTGCAGTTTGTATAATCAGTTGTGATTTTGGTTATTATCAAGAAAACCATGGAAAATGTCTAGATATCAGCTCTGAAATTAAACTCTTATGAGCTTTTTTTTGTTGTTATCGTTATATTTGTCCAAACAAATGTACCTCTAGTTGTACCAGGCATTTAAATGAACAAGAAACTGAAGAAAACACGGGGTGGTCTAATAATTTTTTCACGGCTGTATATACACATCATATAAAGGATACATACAACGTGAAACTAAAAATAAAAAGGAGGTGATTAAATTAAAAATAACTTGCAGCGTAAACTCCATATTCCATTATTAAATGACTATTTTATACTGGTTGACTATAAAACTTACGAGTTATTTGCCTTCATGACCACACTGTTTGATCTACATCTAAACTTCATATATCCACTCTGTTATAGTATTTTACCACCATGTACGACAGCTTTTAAGATTTACAATTTAGGATTAATCGATAGTTCTGGGAATGACTGTCAAATAAGTTACGATCCACCCTGTTGACCATTGTAGTTCTGCTGACAGCTGTTGTAAATACAGAATGCCACCAGTGTTATCGTGGCCGAACTATAAAAACATCAGCTTTCACAGCAGCAGCAGCAGGAATGCATCAGCTCATGAGCTCCACTGACACTAATCCTTGAGACAAAATGACCTCTGGTTTATGAGATTTCAGTTCATTTGATCTTCCATTTGCAAATATTAACCGGTAAGAATTAGATTACATTTTCATTGTGTTTGTTTGTCATGCTATGAGTGCTCTTATCTGAATGAGATGATCATTTGGAGGTCATCTGGGGTAAATAAAAGAACCACAGAGCAGAGGGGCCCACACTCAGCATGCAGCAGTATGTAGTGAATGCTAATGCACTAAATGGCCAGACCGGAACAGACAACAATATCATATTATGCCTTGACATGAACTCTTTAACTTTGTAAAATGGAAGTCTACTGTGGACTGTTGTTTTCTTGTTTGGACTGTGACTTCCTGAGGGATTTCAGAGTGAGTTTAGTATTAAGAGTGGACTCCTGTGGTTTTATTCCCCTGGCTCCCCAGTGTTATTGGCTCTCCAGATGCAAGGAGACTTCTCAAGAGCTCAGTGGTGAAAACTTGTGAGGCGATGTTTGAAAATGTTGTTATTTACTGTAGCTTAAGAAATAAAGGAAGCTCTGAAGGAAGAGTAAGAAACAAATAAGGACTTGGAGCAGTTTCATTTGCTTTTATATTTTTATTGCTTCAGTTTTTCTAAACCTTTAATTTTACATTCTATTGTATTTCCCTATTTTTATTATCGGTGTTTATCTAAATACATTGTTTTGTTCTTTCTGAAACTGCCTTCTAATTATTTTTACCACTAAACAGGGACTCCACTTTCAGACTTCACTACAATCCAAGATGAAATAAAAGTTATGGCAAATATTTTTTTAAATTTCGGTTCCTTATTTTTGCTTCAACATTAATAATGTGGGAAAAAGGCTCAGAAACTCTGTAAAATAATGAGCTACCATTTCCTGCAGTGTAGTCCAAGGTTATTATAGTTTTGGATTTTTCATTATAGTTTAGTTTCATTCAGTTTTGACCTTTTTTTTCCCCCCTAATTCAGTTAGTTTTAATTAGTTTTTAGAGCAGGTTTGCTAGTTTTTATTAGTTTTCGTTTTTTTCTAAATGCTTAGTTTTAGTTTAGTTTTAGTTTTTTCATATCTTTTATCTTCTTCGCTGTCGTATTCCAATAAATCCCAGACAGGACTCTGCTGCTTTCTCCCAACTTAAGTCTCCATGTTTCCAGGTAGAGTAGGGACGAGAAGACGACTAAACGACAAGTTATGGACCGTGAATTGTCATATTGTGCCGCTAAATCGATTTTATATCAATCCGACATTGACAAAAATGAAAACGAAGGGAATTTTATCCATAATTTTTATACGTTTAAGTTAGTTTTGTAAACACACAATACCGGTACAGTTTCAGTTAGTTATTGTTTTTTTCTTTTAATTATAGTTTTTATTTAAGTCAGTTAAAAAAAAAAAAATTCTTTTCTGGTTTTCATCACTTCGTTAGTTTTCGTTAACGATAATAACCTGGGTGTAGTCCAGGGTATACGGCGGTATGCGGTGTACACCTACTTATTTTTCAGTCAGCATTGCATATACCCGCTTCTAAATCCCCCTGATGTGCACCATTCAGTCATATCTGAGCCACATTTCTCATTTTTTCCCCTCAGATGGTGAAGTCATGACCCGCTCTACTCTGCCTCTAATTGGCTAGTACTTGGTACCTTCACTGATTAGACTGATTAACTTTAGGCATGAGGACTGATGAGCCAATCAGAGGCAGAGTAGGGCGGGTCATGCCGAGGAAAACTAACTAAGTAGCTAACTACCGCTAGCCACCTCTGGAACCTGATTGGTCCCAGTGCAACCCCAGATGATTGACAGGTCACTGCATGTCTTGTTGAAAGATGACACGATTATTGGAAATGCAAATGAGAAAGGCAGAATAAACGTCTTTCAAGTGAATTGCACATATCGAGAGAACCTACTGCTCCTGATCAAATCGTGATAATTTTATAATGGTGAGCAAATACTACGGACAGAATTTTGGGTAAACTAAATAGAGTAGTCTGGCATGTCACTATTTCAAAAACAGGCCGTTTTTCTGGACTACTTAAAAAAAAAAGGCAAAAATTGTGAGTATCCCCACCTCTCCAGGGACCACTATACCACTCATTTCCTGTAATCAGAATTGCAGCAGCTGTAGATGTAAACTTACATTTCTAGTCACGTTAAAGGCAGATACTAACATGTCATTAATCTGTTGAGAAATTAAGATCAACTAATGTTAGTATAGTGTCCTACATTTTGATAAAAATTGTTCTGACTCCTGCATCAACCCACAAATGTTTCAGCTAAATGCGCATTATTCATTCTTAATCCTTAACGTTCAATTCCCATAGGTTGTGCACATTTGTTTCCATTTCCCTGAGCTCAACCGATCAATACCTTTAAATAATCAATGAATTAAATCTACATATATTGAGAAACTTGCAAACTCACAGTGAAACTCAGCAGCCTTTAGCCTCTTTTCGTGCCTAGTGTTTGAATAGAACATTTACTTTTTGGTTTGTGTTATCACTCTCCATAACCTTTTTTTTCTTTCCTTTTTTTTTTTAAACAGGTTTTTTTTCCAGCAAAAAATAATATTCATAAACAACACAGCACCAAAAACAGATTAAATCTGCCAAATGTAAAAATATCTAGTGATTAAAGAACCAGATCATTTTCTAAGGATTTTGGATAAAAACAAGCTAAAACAAGAATTAAGTGAATAGAAAAGAACATGTCCCTTTTAACAAGACATGTAAGGTGGAAACTAGGCAATTTACATGATCAATTTACAGTCAATCAATACATGACTCAATAAATGGAGTTCACTCCCAAACCAATTAAAATGTAAATTTGTGTAAAAGTACTACCCTGATGAGCTATGGGGCTTTAGAATAGGGGCCTGGACTCTATAAATAGCATTAAAATATATATATTTACTTACTCTTCATGAAGATTACAAAGAATATCCTAATTTGAACTAAACATACAATGACTTAACGGTCATTATTCTATCAGCCTGAGCTTGATTTGTGCAAAAAATATAGTGGGATTCTGTGTCCGGTGTATTAGCGGCTGGTGACTAAAACTAGTGAAAGGCTGCACTGTCCTTGAGGACTAAAGATGCTTGTCTTTATTAATCACTACCATTAGTGAAACTGTTAATGCAACTCCTGCAAAAAACCCCTCTCCTTGTACAGTCGATGTGAAAGGTTGAAGCGAGGCTCAATGTGAGACTGCAAATGAGGACAAGCGAGGCCAAGACAGCCCTGGGCCTGGCGTTACACATTCACAGGGTGACATGGCACACTATGACTCTCCCTTTGCCGTAGGGTGGGAACACGAAAGGCAAGTGGGGAGGGGGAGGGAGGGGGGGGGGGGTTTGGGTATGGAGTTGGTGTGTGAAGAGGAAAGACAGCTCACTCCAAATGGGGAAAAAGGGCAATTAGTAACCAAGTCCCCAGTGCAGCCCAGTTTGCTACGGGGCAGAATACCTCTATGATTAGATTCCTTGTGACCATTTCCCCAAATCCTCGCGCACAATGTTGTCCATCGGCAACAGGCTCGAGAACAATGGAGGGAGTCTTCCGGGCAGCGATTCTCGACCGTCAAACCCCGTCGACTCTCACTTCAAGCTCTATTAATTAGAAGCGGCTCAGACACACCGCACTGCACAGGACACCCACTGATGGAAGGTGGAGAAAGAGTGTTGGGACGAAGACATGTCGACACCAAAGCACTCATGACCTCTGCCTCTCACATACTCGCCCTCTCTTCCATTTTCCTTCCCCGTGTTTACCCTCTGCCTACCTTTATCCGCCACTGGCAATTCCCTATTCTTTCCCTGCCCTTCTAATCCCCTCCCCAACAACTGCTTTAATCATGGACAGTATCAAATAGCTCAAACTGCCTTCTAATGAGCTGTTACTATAGAAACTGCTCATGTTAACATCACTGCCGCACAGCAACACACCCACATCCTCCTGGAAAACCACGGATTTTTTCTTTTTTTTTTTTTTTTTTTGGTATGTTTTACCATTCCAGCTGTGGTGAGCTTCACTACACACAAAGCAGCACCTTCACTGAATTATGTGCATCAAACATAAGACTCTGGATGAATACATTTCTAATTTGTCATGATAACTGTTGAACACTGAGCTTCATACAAACCAAGAAGACCAAAAAACACAGAAAATCGTTAAGGTATTGAATTTGTATTAGCAGAACTTCTATTTTCTGTTCCATTTGTACTCAACATATATTCCAATATTGATGTTTTTGGATAATACTAGTGAATAATACTCCGACGTCTGATGCAAATAGACCCCTTTGCAACAGGTAACATAAAAAAATAAAATAACATTAATATTGAATATTAATGATTAAATTTGCGTACATGGCTGTCCACAGATAACTGTAACAATAAAGATGACATCATGTCAAAGATGTCAGTATCCAGACTGACGCATACTGTTCATCCAACTGTTTCTGAGCCCAAAATGAATATTGATGACCAGCTACTGCTATCATCTGCACTCATGATTACAAACTTACATTCGCTCCACAAAGAAGGATAAATTATTAAAATGATCATTGAATATATTTTCCATTAACAATGCAGTGCATGTATTCATTGTTCTTCATAGTCTTATTTATAGGATAAATAAAGCGCAAATGAAGCAAAGTGTTTATATGGTTCTGTTGGGGTGTATTCTGACTTTCACAAAAATGAACTTTTCTGATATTCATGAACTAAATTTATAAACATGCCATGTTCATACAGTGGTAAATAGAGATGTAAATGATTTAAAGCTGCACAATTAATCACAGTCACAGTTGCAAAAGCAGCTGCAATAGAGAGTCAATAGTCGCTTTTCCATTGAGCCTCAAACTGCGCGAATGTAACTTGTGCATAAAAATTTGCCAAATGGAAAAAGGACAAATTTGCCCAAAACTCTTGTTTTTCGATTAAAAGTTTTTGTGCTGGCAAGAAGTGTTTTTATTTGAGCGTAGTGCAAATGGTATATCACGCAAAACTGCAATGGAAAGACCTTTTTCTGTAACTAGAGTCGGGTAAATTAAAAAATGTATGTTGACGTACGTTACAACAAGCGAAGAAGAAGAGTTTTAAAAGAAACATGTTGCGGTATGTGTGGACACACCAGGAAACCGAATAATTTTTTAATTTAGTACAAGATAGAGGGGTAATGTATAATAATAATGAATATATCTGTAAATCAACTCCATATTTACATTCATCTCCATGTTTATGGAATGACTTCTCGTGTCATCTCACGATAATAAACAAATCACTGCAGTTTTGATTTAATGGAAAAACCGACATTATGCACTTCTGTTTTTCGACATTTAGTAAATATTGGTATAGTCTTGCACAGATGTCCAATGGAAAAGCAACTAATGTCATGTCCCTTCCAGTTGTGATCCTCGGGACTTTATTTTGGAGAAAAATTTTATTACATTGCAAGACAAGAGTGATCTTGTGATCCTAATTGAATTGTGACATAATTTTCAGCTATGATGTTTGTCAGTTTAAAAGATTAAGTTAAAAGTTTACGTGTCAAAAAAATCTGAGTTTGTGATCAAACTTCGGTATTATCACTGCATGATTACTAACTGGGAAAATATGTAAATATAGAAACTCATAGAAGTGACATCATCGTAAATGTCTCTCTCTACAGTCACTGATGACATCTGTGCAGCTTCAACATGTTCAAACCTGTAAGGATTTTCACAACTTTTAATGATTTTTCACCTCACTCTTGAAGAACAGGGTGAAGTAAGTCAGGATAACAATTATTTAGTTTTGGTGATGTCTTGTGCATGTGCAGTCCACTGAGCCGTTTTATGCAAAACTAAATGTAACTTTACTATTTTTACAAAACCTGTGTCTTTCTTAACTCTTAAAATTATCTTTTAAATTGACAAATATCATATGTGTAAATAGTGGCACGATTCAAATGAGATTAAAAATTTGTCTCTTGCCACTGATTTTACGAGACAAATATTAAGACATATTTTTCTGAAGTTAGCTTCCATGGGGTGTGACTTCACTGTTCTATGGTGACATTTTGGATTCAGTGACACTGAGCAGGGAGAGGTACTGTCAAAAAAAAAAAAAAAGAAGAACCCCCCCCCCCCCCCCCCCCCACATCACTCAGGGTGTTTACTCTTTATCCAAATAAAAATTCCAGACCTTTTCAAAACTGCAATTTTTTCCCCAAGACCTTGACTTTATGTACTTTTATACTTGTATTCCTACTTTTTTGGTTGAGATTGTACCTGTTGTGTGTAGCAGAAAAGTTCATTTTAATAAATGTATGTATAAATGAATGCATAATTCGCAGTAAATTATATTTTACTAACAGAAACATTTTAAAAACACATGAAAATCACAAAAGTGCATGAATATCACACAAACTAGTTTCACTTGAATCATTCCAGCACCGACCGGTAAGTGAGATGATATCAAGTTTTTTTATATACTTTCCTCAAATATTTCTTATCTTACAAGATTATGTGTCTTTGAACAAACTCTAAAATTCAACTATGAGAGAAACTTCTTTCTGTACTTTATTAAGACTTTCACACAAAATTCCAGACTTTTCAAGGTCTGGAAAACAGCACTTCAAAATTCCATACCTTTTAAGACTTTCAAGACCTGCACAAGCACCCTATCACAATATAAATATATATATACACTACCAGGCAAAAGTTTGGACTCACCTTCTTATTTAAATGACATGAGATGGACCACAGATGGCCAACAAGAGCTCAGCATCATTTGGAACTCCTTCCAGACTTTTGGAAAACATTTCAGGTGACTACCTCATGAAGCTCATCAAGAGAATGCCAAGAATGCACAAAGCAGTAATAAAAGTAAAATGTGGCTATTTTGAAGAATCTAAAATATAAAACATGCTTTGAGTTTTGTCACACCTTTTTAAACTACATAATTCCATATGTGTTCATTCATAGTTTTGATGCCTTCAGTGAGAATCTACAATGAAAATAGTCATAAAAATAAAGAAAAACCAGGTGAGTCCAAACTTTTGCCTGGTAGTGTGTATATATATATGGTGTGTGCCTGGTGTGTGTGTATATATATATATATATATATATATATATATATATATATATATACATATATATATATATAAATAAATGTTTTTTTTGTTTTTCATTGTTTGGAAGTTGTTGCATATTTTGTAGATTTGTTTCAGTTTGTATTTTGGAGACAGAGTGAGACTTTACAGAGTGAACAGACATCTCTGTATTTTCCTTAATAACCACATAAATAGTCTATTATCTCAATCACAAAATGAATTTTTCACCAAGTCATGCAGCCCTTATATTAGTGTTTGATCATTATATACTGTGTTTTATCACTTTGCATGTAGATTAAATAAGTTCACATCCTCCCATCTGTGAATATGTTCAAGCAACAACAATTCACTGTTCAAAACGGTGGCGCACACATTCTCCAAAATATTTCATATATATATACACACTGTATATCTCCAGAAAACCCCAGAATTCTGTTTACTTTCTCAAGTATAGTGTTGCACCGCCTACGAGTTCATTACAATGAAATCTCAGGGACGTCTATGGTGTTATTTTTCCAAGGCTTTGAGATGTCTGCTACTTGTAATTATGAAAAACATTACATAAAACATGACTCCGTTCTTTATATATCTTGAGGACCTGGATGTACTGATCCAACTGGTCATCCTGTACTTTATTTCTGATCTACTGCTGGTGTCGGTGGAGTGAAGAATGTCAAGGCAGAGGAAGCAACGCACTCAAGGACAAATACACAAACTCTTCACAAAGGGTGATCTCTCAGCTTCAGTGGACATATCTCTGCCTCCTGAATTCCCCTATCTCTAGCGGTGACATGTTTATATACCCAGAGAGCATAGATCAGAACAGGGGGACAGATAATACAGAGCCACGGTGATGCATGTGTTCCTGTGCTCAGGCAATCCTGGCTCAACTCTGTCACCCTCGCACATCCTGCTTCAAATCCATGCCCACAAACTCCTTTAAAAGCTCACAGCTGTATCCTGTCTCCATACACAAACACACAACAGACACAGAAACTAAAAGAAATCGCACATAAAAAAAGAGGTAAAATGCACAAAAGTAACCAAACATAACTGTTATTACTATCTACTGGTTTCTTTTGCGCAGACGTCTTAAAAGTACAAATACAATACAGGATGAACACCACGCCTTTAAGTTTCAATGGAGCGCAGGTAATTTATCATCCTCACCATTTTATGACACAGTACAATATGTTAACAATGTGTGCCTTTTTTTTTCTTGTTTTATTCTATTTGTTTAATCAGACTGCAGTATTCTCTACCTGTGGTAATCAACGGCTGTTTCCATGGAAACAGGTGATACGCTTCTTTACCACGAAGGAAAGAGATGAAGAGAGAGGAAAGCAGAGAGGAAGAGAGAACATGAAGTAATGAGGACAGGTGGATTCGAGGCAAAGAACACGCAACAAAGCCGTAGCAAGTGAGAGCGAAAGAAGAAAGAGATGGAAAGTTGCGTTAATGGGCATCATGGTGGGTTCCAGTCAAAGTTTCACCTCTGATCTTTTGCAACTCTTAGAATCTATTCAGGCGTTTGTTCAGCAGGTTACAGTCTTTCATTTGTGGAGCAAATGCACAAACTCGGACCAGAAGCTCCAAGGACGTGGCGAAGTAAACACCACAGATACATATCAGACAGTTTCCATGTGCACAATATTCTCTTTCCTATTAAGGCCAAGATACATTATGCCTATTTATTATTGTGCAGATAAAAATACTTTCTGAGCGTTGCCACAGACAACACTAGCTGTGTTGCCATAAAAAGCATGACACATTGCAAAAACTAGAAAAGCACACGGAGATCAGCCAAGGCAGATCAGCCCCCCCCATCACCACCAAAATTTAATCAGTTGTCCTTTGTGCCAGTATCAACATTTCCTGAAAATTTCATCCAAATCTGTCCATAACTTTTTGAGTTACCTTGCTAACAGGCAGATGAACAAACAAAAAATCGCCCCCCCCCCCATCACCACCAAAATTGAATCATTTGTTCTATGTGCCAGTCAAGGTTATAATAGTTTTGGATTTTTCATTATATTTTACTTTTATTTAGTTTTGACTTTTTTTTCCTCTAATTCAGTTAGTTTTACAGGGTGGGGAAGCAAAATTTACAATATTTTGAGGCAGGGATTGAAAGACAGTGTATGACCAATTAGTTTATTGAAAGTCATGAGAATTTATTTGCCACAAGAAAATTGACATAATAGAAAATGTTTTTATTCTATGTGTCCTCCTTCTTTCTCAATAACTGCCTTCACACGCTTCCTGAAACTTACACAAGTGTTCCTCAAATATTCGGGTGACAACTTCTCCCATTCTTCTTTAATAGTATCTTTAAGAAAGTCGACATTGCTGTGTGATGTTCTATTGGTAGCATGTTCTAAAACACCCCAAATAGCAGAATCCAGAGGGTTTAGATCTGGGCTAGAAGGCGGCCATAAACATGATTCCCAAAAATTGCTAAAGTTGGATTTGTTGCTGTTGTCAACAAGTGTTTTGGTGTTCTTGTGTAAGATTTTAACTTCAAATCATATTTTACTGCATTTCTAACGGTCTTGTTGTCTACCTCAAGTTCAATTGCCATTTTTCTCATGGATTTGGTTGGATCCTTTAGGATTTTGGATTTGAGAGCTTTAATAAAAGCTTTGGTACGTTTTTTGTTGCTTCCTCCACTTCCAGACTTTCTCGTAATAGTTTTGCTCAAGGTCATTCTCTTCTTTACATTATAAACAGTCTTTATGGACACTCAATCACACACTCTTTGACGTTTGCTTTCCTGATTACTCATATGGGCAAAAGTTTCTGAAAAGGTATGGATAATAGTGTTAGGTATGATTATGACATCAATATATGTTTGGTTTCAAAACAATTGACGTAGTGCCTGCTGAGAACAAAAAACAAAATGTTCATTGTAAATTTTGCTTCCCCACCCTGTAATTACTTTTTAGAGCAGGTTCGATGGTTTTTATTAGTTTTCATTATTTTCTAAATGCTTAGTTTTAGTTTAGTTTTAGTTTCTTTATATCTTTTCTCTTCTTCTCCTCGTGTTCACATAAATCCCGGACAGGACTCTGCTGCTTTCTCCCAACTATAGTCTCCATGTTTCCAGGTAGAGTGGGGACGAGAAGACGACTAAACGACAAGTGACAAGAAGTGACGGACCGTTAAACATCATATGGTGCCAGCAGCTAAAATTGCTTGAGTGAAATAAATCGATTTTATATCAATCCGACATTGACGAAGACGAAAACGCAGGGAACTTCATCCACAATTTTTATAAGTTTTAGTTAGTTTTGTAAACACACTATACAGTTTCAGTTAGTTATCGTTTTTTTCTTTTAATTATAGTTTTTATTTATTTCAGTTAATAAAAATGTTTTTACAATTCTAGTTTTCGTCATTTTGTTAGTTTTCGTTAACGATAATAACCTTGGTGCCAGTATCAACATTTCATAAAAATTTCATCCAAATCCATCCATAACGTTTTGAGTTATCTTGCTAACAGACAAACAGACAGACAGACAAACCCCGATGAAAACATAACCTCCGCCGTTTCACTTGGCGGAAGTAATAAAGAAAAAAAACAACATGAATTTGCGTGCATCTTTGAACTGGTGTGGAGCAAATAAATTGGGCTGTGTTGAGTAGAAGAAGTAGAGGTGGATTGTGAAACTACTGTTTTCTATCTGAAGTGTTTCTGATGAGACTCAATAATCTCCATGTATCTGCTGCTACTACCAGTGTTCTACACGACATGGGAACATCCAAGACAATGTCGGGGAAACAACTAATCTGTCACATCAATCAGATGTTCGCCACTTGAGAATTCATCCGATAAAGTGTTTCCACACAAAGACAGAAGCAGAACTTGGAGAAGGAACTTCAGTTATGGCAATCTCTTAAAAGAATTTAACACAAAGGAAAGAAATATGGAACCCAAAAGAACACTATGGCTGGTGTTGAAAGCATATAATTGGCATTTCAAAACCTAAATCAATCATTTAAGAATCATATCAAGGACTTGCAAGGAGCAGAGGAACCTCTTAAGATTATTTTAAACAGAAATAGGAAAGGAATTAAGTCTTAAAATAACCTACAAACCATTAGAAAATATGTGACACTGATTTTTTTTTTAACTTCATTTTCTAACTTGGTGTGAAGTTTGGGAAAACATTTAGAAAATTAAACAACAAATTTTGGGGCTGCAGATTTTTTTTGGACAATTTGGACATTCTGTGTTTCTCCAGCTCCACCCCTTTGTCCAAATAAGGTCACATCTGGCTCCAAAAACCAACATAATGACAGATTAGATCTGACACTTGAAAACAACAGTCTAAAAAGCTGAGTTACTACACCGACGTCCTTTATACACAATATAATTTAGATAAAGAAAAGCCTTTTAATGGGGAAAAAAGAAGAAAATGGAGAATCCTGCCAAGCTGCCAAGTAGTGCATGCAGTTTGTATGTTTTATTCATGTGCTAGTGCTGGATATTTATATGTTCAGAACGCCAGATGTTCACTTCAAATTGGAATGAATCCTGGCCTTCTGTGTTGTGGTGCATTAAGGGTTGTTTGTAGTTTTCATGCTGTTATCCAAGTTTTTTTTTTTTTTTTCAGCTCCAAGTCCAGTAAAAGTGTCTTTTAATGTGTTAAATCTGTGTGACAACTTATGTAAAGTCTATCTATGATGCATTCTCCCGAGAAAATACATATCTGAACTGTGGAAGCAGTGTAAAGAATCTCCAGTCATCTATGCAACAATGGATCAGGGACTAAATGAGCTGCCAAATATTGCTGCTGTCACAGTATATCATAATAAGAAACTAAAAAAGACATTATGAAAAATGCTAATAGACTGAGAATATCATTGCAACTGATTCCAGCCTGACAGGAAACTATTGTAGTTTAGAAATAGAATAAAGGATTGGCTCTTCTTAAATACATAGAAATAAAAAGGATACAGATGAAGAATGTATATAATACTCAAATAGTCTTTTATTTAATTTTCATTCATTACTCTTTATGTCCATTTTTTAACTATTATGAGGGTAATTTAAGACCTATTTGGCAGTGCAGAGTGGTGATTCTCAACAAAACTGTCTGTCTTTATGTTCCTCTGACCTCCTATGCAAGTAACATCTTTATCCCCAACGTCTTTAGGTGTAGTTTTGTCTTGGAGTGGGCCTCAAATTCATTATTTTCATCCAAATTCAATAAATGTGCAGTTACCCATTATTAGATGAAAATAACAAATAAATTATGTCATTATGCAAATTTTGGATGACGTTTACAATGTTACTGTATCAGTAGATTAGCATTAGCACATTCTGTTGCTACAGTCGCAGAAAAAATTATTAGACCATCAAAAGTCACCAAAAACAATCAAGTACTAACTCCTGTGTGTATCATGTGACTAAAACAGATAGAAAAGAAAACATGGAATGCCTAAAAGCACTGTTTTAAGATATTGATGTGAGAACGGAAGTGATTTTGGTTACTATCAAGAAAACATGGAAAATGGATAGATATCAGCTCTGAAATTAAACTATTATGTGGGTGATTTAAGACCTATTTGGCAGTGCAGAGTGGTGATGCCCACCAAAACTGTCTGACTTTATGTTCCTCTGACCTCCTATGCAAGGAACATCTTTGTCCCCAAGGTCTCAAGGTGTAGTTTTGTCTTGGAGTGGGCCTCAAATTCCTTATTTTCATCCAGATTCAATAAATGTGCAGTTATCTATTATTAGATGAAAATAACAACTTTAACTTCCAACACCACAATAAATAAAACTATGTCATTATGCAAATTATGGATGAAGTTTATAACTTTAGTGTATCAGTAGATTAGCATTAGCACATTCTGTTGCTACAGTCGCAGAAAAAATTATTAGACCATCAAAAGTCACCAAAAACAATCAAGTACTAACTCCTGTGTGTATCACGTGACTGAAACAGATAGAAAAGAAAACATGGAATGCCTAAAAGCACGGTTTTAAGATATTGATGTAAGAACTGAAGTGATTTTGGTTATTATCAAGAAAACATGGAAAATGGATAGATATCAGCTCTGAAATTAAACTATTATGAGGGTGATTTAAGACCTGTTTGGCAGTGCAGAGTGGTGATGCCCACCAAAACTGTCTGTCTTTATGTTCCTCTGACCTCCTATGCAAGTAACATCTTTATCCTCAACGTCTTTAGGTGTAGTTTTGTCTTGGAGTGGGCCTCAAATTCATTATTTTCATCCAGATTCAATAAATGTGCAGTTACGCATTATTAGATGAAAGTAACAACCTTAACTTCTCCGTGTGGGTATTTTGCTGATGAGATGAGATGCCACATTAGCCCACACATCACAACACATTAGCTGGTTGTGTTCCAAGATACTTTGACCAGGCTGCACTGTTTGCATAATTATTTTGTAGCTTTGTTCAAGTATTATCACAAACAGTGCTTTTCATACTTTGTGCAAAAGCTGATTTGGGGTTTAACCTATTATTCAGGTCAAAATAACAGTCTTCTTACTGAAACTGGGCAGGAGTTGTGGTATGAGAACTTAAATTATAGACCTCAGGCAAATAAAATTATATAAAATGCAAGTTGTGTGTCCAAATATGTGCAGATTTCCGCTGGTTAGATGCAGCACCAGGCAACTGAGAAAGCATGTCTTGTTGTTATTCAGGTGAACTCAGCGATCAAAGCCAAATTGGTGAAAATTGACTTGATAAATTATAAGTGTGGTGCTCACATAACCCAAAGGATATGACCTGATATGACGGTCAAATCATCTGTAATCAAAAAGATAACATTAGGTTAACACAAATGTTTTAGCCTGCATTACTGTCAATGACACGCAGTAATTGTCAGATCACGGACTAGATGGATTTGCGATTACGTTTCAAGTCTGTCGTTACCATCTGCTTTCTGTCAGCGTGGATACTTCAGTGCAATATCTGATACCCTATGATATTTTGTAGAGAATAAGCAAGAGAGAGGTTGTGTTTAAGTGAATAACATGATATGTTTCCTGAAGGTTCATGTGTTTGGCCTATGATTAACTTCTCCTTAGGCTCAGGCCAAAAAGGTTACTCTTCCACACGTACTGTAAGTGAATATCCTGTCAGTGTCACGCAAAAATCAGTTAGCTTTTCTGCCACAACAGAGAAGAGGGATGGGGGAGTAGAGAGAGTAAGACACAGCAGGGAGAAAGAGAGAGCGAGCACCCCGGCTGCCTGACCTGACTCGGTTATGTAAACAAATAAGTGTAGTGAAAGCAGCAGTGAACAAAAGGGAACATTGCCTAATGAGCGATGGCATGTACGCAGAGAGAGAACAGCAGCATGGGTGTGTGTGTGTGTGTGTTTACTAAATGACCTGCATGCTTGTTCCACATTTGAGTTTTAATTGGACAGATTTCTCAGTGAGCTCTCCGAATTAAAAAGGCAAGCATGACACGTGCGACACTTACGAGTCCCACCCTGCTCCCTCCGCCCACCTCGCCGCCCCGTCCTCTCTCCTTCGCATTCCCTCTCTTTCTCAGTCAACATATCTCTTCTGTTTCTCTTCTCACTATCTGGTGTCTCTCTGATGGCCTCTTTACATAGCTGACCTCAATAGAAATGGCAGCATGAGGCAGGAGAATCTTGTCAGAGACAATACACCTCAACTGATAATATGCATCTGGTTTGTGCTGATAAAATGTTGGATTTGTCACAGATGCAGCCAGGATATCGTTCTACTTTCCTGCGAATACTTTCTTTTTCAATGCTGGCTGGGGCATTAAATAATCTCATTTTGATTGTAGATGAGTAAACCATAACATTTGGATATGATTCATTGTTTATCCCTTTAATGTGCTTTTAATCTGAGATTGCTATCCTCATCTTTTCTTGACTACTTCGCACTCTAGCTTTTAGGAATCTGGATCATATTCAGTGAGGAAAATGGTCCTGGAGACAAACAACAAGAGCTCCTTGCTTGAGAAAAGGCAAAAATAATCACATGTTGTTGTAAATGTGAAATTGCTTTCTCTTTATAGCACAGAGTGAAATATTTATCAAGCCTTTTTTCTGTTAAGGTGACTGAATAGGACTGGCCATACACTTATGACATCATATAATTATCCCAAAGGGAAGGTAAGGGGTATTGTTTTTGGTTTGGTTTGTTTGTTAACACTTTAGCAGCAAAACTACTGGTTGAACTCATACCAAATTAGGTTTATAGATTGCCAGTGACCCAGAATAGACGTGATTACATTTTGGGAAAAGTAGGTCAAAGTTCAAATGTTTTAATGAACCCCCCCCCACACTTATAATGAGCAACATTTCAAATCACTATAAAAACGTAACTTTTACCTCAATTTACTTAAAACATTGCAGAGATATAGACATTAATATTAGCCATCACTCTGTAAAATATCTAAGTGATAGCTTGTTTTTGAAATTTTGTGTTAAATTTTTAAATCTTTTCTTTTCCCATTTACTTATAATGGGCAAAATTTCAAATGTCTATAAAAAAAAACATCAATTTGTTTCAATTTACTTCAAATTTGGCACATATATAATTTTCATATTTAACAAATATTGAATATGGATGAAAGAGTTTGGTTTGTTTGTTTGTTAACATTTTGGCAGCAAAACTCTTGGTTGAATTCATACCAAATTAGGTTTATAGATTGCCAGTGATCCAGAATAGATGTGATTACATTTTGGGAAAAGTAGGTCAAAGTTCAAATTTTTTATGAATTTTTAAAATCTTTTTTTTTTTTTACTCATTTACTTATAATGGGCAACATTTCAAATCGCTATAAAAACATCAATTTTACCTCAATTTACTTAAAACGCTGCAGAGATATAGAAATTAATATTAGACATTACTCTGTAAGTGATAGCTTGTTTTAGAAAATTTTTTGTTAAATTTTTAAATATTTTTCTCTTCCCATTTACTCATAATATGCAAAATTTCAAATGTCTATAAAAATAGCAATTTAGTTTCAATTTACTTCAAAGTTGGCACGTATATAATTTTTATATTTAACAAATATTGAATATGGATGAAAGAGTCTGATTTGTTTGTTTGTGAACACTTTAGCAGCAAAACTGCTGGTTGAATTCATACTAAATTAGGTTCATAGATTGCAAGTGACCCAGAATAGATGTGATTACATTTTGGGAAAAGTAGGTAAAAGTTCAAAATTTTTTATGAATTTTTAAAATCTTTTTTTTTCCCCCATTTACTTATAACAGGAAAAATGTCAAAACGCTCTAAAAGCATCAATTTTACCTCAGTTTACTTAAAATGTTGCCGATATGTAGACATTAATATTAGACATCACTCTGCAAAATATCTAAGTGATAGCTTGTTTTTGAAATTTTTTAATGAAATTTTTAAAGTTTTTTCTTTTCCCATTTACTTATAATGGGCGAAATTTCAAATGTCTATAAAAAGATCAATTTTGTTTCAATTTACTTCAAACTTGGCACATATATTATTTTTATATTTAACAAATATTGAATATGAATGAAAGAGTTGATAGATGCCAAAATAAGTTACAATGCATGTGAGGGGTGGGGTTTGTTGTGCCTGACACCACTTGTTACTACTGTGCCCACAGTTGTGCAGATTGTCTTGTTATATTTTAAACAGACACCATCATTTATCGGAGGTCTTGAAGAAAACGTAATGGACAGAGTTCGTCAACATTGGCACAATGTTACAAATGACAAAAATCTACAACACTGTGGTTTTTTTTCATTGAGGTACTAGTCAGAGTTTAGTCTAGAGTTGGAGGTAGCACAAGATTTGACAAACGTTTAGGTCAGAAAAACCCTAGTATAGGATTTTTTATTAGGAGAAGATACATTAAGTACTGAAAGCCATAAAATTCTGTATGGACATTTCACTTTGGAGTAAGTTCTTCTGTGCCTCCACTCTCTACACAACGTGCTGTTGCTGAAGAGCCTTGTTAGTGGATAATTCACTGTAACACTGTCACTGTAACACTGACACTGTAAACAAGTGAATGTGTCCTGTCTATAGGTGCTAAGTAAGCTTCAGCTAATGATTTGGATTACTTCTCCCACTGTCTTTTTGTCAACCTCTACAGATCTCTTCAGTAAGTCTTCAAAGTAGCTCATTTTTAGACCTGATTTAATGAGCTATATGCTGTTGTTGTTCTTTCACTCATCCTATTCCCTTCAGCACGTCCATACTATGTTGATGCCCCCCCTCCAGATGGTCCGCCTTATCATTTCCTAGAATAATAAATAGCCACATCCTGTCCCCATGTGCATTTTTTAATGTTACACGAAGAAGAAAAGAAATTTGACTGACACCAAAGACTAAAGAGAGCAAAAATTTAGGCTCTGAACTACCTTATGAGGATCTATTCACAATGGATCAGAGGTGTTTCTATGAAACTGTCAAGAGAATTGAAAGGAACTTTCCAAATGTGGCAGAAAACAAAAAAGGAAAATGTAAATTAGGCAGGTTTTCAGTGACAGTTTTGGTGAGAATAGGCTAGATTTTGTAGTTTTGTCAAAAGGCTGTGCTACTGGCAACGCTATGCTTGGCTGTAACAAAGAAAAAGTAAAAATCCTGGTACATAGGGGTATTTAATTGCTGTTTTTAAATTCATAATAGCTGTGATGCTTTTTTTTCTTTAATTAGACAGAGTATAATTTGGTTTCCATACCTAACTGCTGCTACTGCCAGCCATATTTTACCCCTTTATTACTGGAAAAAAGTGTTTAGGAGCATTTATTCTTTTTGGCAAGAAGAGGTTTTGGGAGGTAAAAGTCACCATATTTGGGCAAAAGGGGTGGGACTATGAGAGCCAGAGGGGTCAGAGGTGGGCTACTGCTAACCACTAACTTAGTGACTCAGTATAACTGTAAACTTTATTAAACATTGGGTAACACAGTAATGTATAGTCCAAAACTACAGTGGAGCTTTCTGTCAGGAAAAATGTGTTTTGTTGAATCAACTAAAACTAGGGATGTCCGATATTGGCTTCTTTGCCAAAAACCGATATGCCGATATTGTCCAACGCTTAATTTCCAATTGCGATATCTACCAATACCGCTGCTGATATATGTGGGATATTAAACTAATTTTAGGTGACATCACATATCTCCTGTCATGGAATTAACACAACATCCCTAATTTTATTGTGATGCCCCATTGGATGCATTCTCAAATGCAACAAGGCTTTCAAAATGTAAACACTGTCTGTGCAAAGAATACGTACTTCAACTTAAGTTGTGGAAAAAATGCCAGATTTATTTATTTTCTCTCCCTCCCTCCATGAGTCTATTACAGTGTGGCAACTCTACTGTACAATTTTGAAAACTGCACATTTCTTTCAGCTACAAACAATGCTCCATTTACACGTCGGTAAATGCCGGTGAAATCAAGGCATTATTTTATCGGTTTTAATGATAGGCAAAAAAACCAATAACAATATTCATCGATATTACATTTTTATGCCAATATTGGGCCGATAATATCGGTGGGCCAATATTATCGGACATTCATTCATTTTCTGAACCCGCTTTATCCTCACTAGGGTCACGGGGGTCGCTTGGAGCCTATCCCAGCTACATAGGGGCGAAGGCGGGGTACACCCTGGACAAGTCGCCAGTTCATCACAGGGCTTATTATCGGACATCCCTAACTAACTAAAACTCAAAGTTCAATCTTAATTGCCCTGAGATCTAATTATCAGCGGAAAAATTTTAAGATGGACCACCAGATCACTTATGAGAGGTTCTAAGTAAAATAAATAAAGCCCAGTCCCAGTTCACCTCTTGGCCCTGCCCCTTACCCCTACCCCTCCATTTTGCGCTTTCACGTGAAGGGTTAGGGGTGTCCCGATTCTCGGTGAGTCAGAGGGGAAGGGCTAAGGGGAAGGGCTGTTTCAGAAATCTCACATAATTCTGTTCGAATCAGCAGGAAGATGGAGGCAAACACAGCAGGAAAGTGCAGCAGTGTGACAAAAGGAACACACAAATGTATATATTTTCTTCATAAACAACTTCATCATTTGATCAATCGTTTAATGCCGTTTCAATGTGTTATAGATCACATTTCTGCGGTTCGCGGTTGATAGCTGCAAAAAGATGCCCAAAGCTCACGTAACAGAGATGGTTACAGCTGCTGACGGTATGGTGAATTCCTTCGGAAACAAAGTTGTCGCATCTGTTTACAGCACCATTGATGACTGCTGATGATGCAACAGGTCTCAAGGGGTTGTCTCATTTTATAGGGGAATGTTTCAACCCCTAACCCTTGAAATGGAATTGCAAGGGGTAGTGCCAAGTGCAAGGGCCAAGGGGTAGGGGTAAGGGGTGAATTGGGATCGGGCCTAAGACTGTCCTGGAAAAGAATTATTCTTTGTATTTTTAGAGAGAAATCCAATGGAAATCTACTGGACCGTGGACTTTTTGGAGCGAATTCCAGCTGTCATCAGTGAGATCACAAATTTAAGACACTTCCACATTGGATTCATTTTAGAGCCAAGGTCCTCAGCCCTTGGTTCAGATCCACAGTACATAAGAGCAAATGACGTGAGCATCGAGAGCCCAGTTTAATTCTCTGCCAGCTGGACCATTTGTAGCATGACATTTCCTTTACTCTCTTTCCCATATACTTCCTGTGTCTGTCTACTGTCACTGTCAAACAACGGCAGAAAATGACCTCCCAAAACCTTTAAAAACTCAAGGGAGTCGAGTTAAATATCACTGCAAAAACCACAGCAGTCCACTTTTACTTCCATCCCCGTTACCTTTATCTCCACTTGACGTTTTAACTCATATTATGTCTCCATTTTTTGCTTTTTTGTGGAGCATGGATGAATAATAGCATCTAACACAAAAACTGCAGACACACTGGTGAGATTTACAGAGAAGACAAACTGCAACCCTCTTTGTTGGCACACTGTTCATGCACTTACCATCTGGATTTTTCATCATCACACACACTTTTATCATTTGAGCTCATTTGTTTGCAGCATAAAGTTGCATATTGAAAACCATAGGACAACAAGTGAACTTTGAAGGTGCTGCATTGAACATTACTATTAAAAATACTGCTTAGTAGGTTTTAAAGACTTGGTTTTCTGCAGCAACGTGTTGACATATTTCAAATGAAACTGTGTGCACCTGCTGTTTTAACATTCTGCATTCTGGAAATTAAAAACATGCAGTTGTACTTACCTCCGTGAACATAATCATGTAGTGTGCAGTCAGAAGGACCCACCAGGTGGATCAGACTGGACTGACTGAAGCCAACTGTGTGCTGCTCTGTAATACAAATACAAAAGCACAGACAACAAAATTTATAACCAGATTGAAATGACGCCTGCAGTGAAGAAATAGCTACAGTTAATTTTGCCCATTCAAGCCAGCGCAAACAGAACGTACAAGAAGCTTCAGTTTCCTGCCTATAGCCATTCACTGAGAAGCACAAACAGCATGCCTACTGACAGAACATACCTTTGGGTTCATCTGCTGCAAACATGTGAAAGTAATGGTACAGAATTAGTTCACAGTGTCAGGATTAAGACAGGAGAACACATATTTTCACTAGGGGTGTTAGAAAATATTGGTTCTGCAATATATCATGATATTTCATTTCACAATGCTGTATTTATATTAAAAAGTACTGTATTGATATTTTTAGGTATTTGTTCGAATGCAGATATTATGGAGGTTAATTTTTGTTTTTTGGTTTTCGTTATTGTTTATATCTTATTTATTATTATTTAACACTCTTTTATTAAATAATGGTTATGTAATGCATCCTAACAGCACTTTTTACTGTTTGAGAGGCAGATGTTAGTTCCTTTGTTGGGATTGCACAAAAATAATATTACGATGCTAGTTATGAACTAATAGAATATGAACATTTGAACAGGATCTTAAACTGTAATGTCTGTAAAATATAGTTTAAGTTTTAACAGGAAAATTTTGTGATATAGCATCTCACTGGTTTTAACAGGCGGCATCACATCACCCCTATCCTGGCATCCCTCCATTGGCTCCCTGTGTGTTTTAGAATTGATTTTAAGATTTTACAGATCACTTTTAAAGCCCAAATGGGTCTGGCCCCTAGCTATATAACTGAGATGCTAGTTGACTACGAGCCAGTACGCAGCCTTAGATCCTCAGGCAGAGGGCTCCTGGCTGTTCCAAAGTCGAAGCTTAAATCTAAAGGTGACCGGGCCTTTTCCATCAGGGCCCCTCGTCTTTGGAACGGCCTGCTCGACATCTTTTAAATCACTTCTTAAAACACATTTTTATAGACTTGCTTTTATATGATGTTTGTCACTTTTTAATTTTTAATTTTAATTTTATCCTGTTTGATTATTAATTTATATTCTCATACATGATGTTGCTTTATCTCATTTCTTCATTTTTGCATTGATTTGACAGCATCATGTTATGTTATCCCTGCCCTCTCTACTCCAATTCACTTAACTTATTCGAAGTGTCATGTTTTTGCATTTGTTGTACACATCTCTCATTGTGTTACTTTTGTTTTAGTGTTTTTACTTGCATCTTGTATCCTGCTGTTGTGCCCTCTGCTTTGTCTCTCAAAGCACTTTGTAAACTTTGTTTTTAAGAGGTGCAATATAAATAAAGCTATTATTATTATTATTATTATTATTATTATTATTATTATTATTATTATTATTATTATTATTATTATTTTATTATTATTATTAGATCCTGTTCTGATTTTTAAAAAGTGTTTTATTATTTGTGCATATTTTGTGGTGTAATTCAATTCTTCCAGAAAATAATTATTTAATAAAAAGAAAAAAACAAAAAATGGCCTTTTTAATAGTATCATGATATATCATGATATATTGTATCGTGATCCTAGTATTGTGATTTGTATCGTATTGCCAGATTCTTGCCAATACACACCCCTAATTTTCAAATAGTAAATAAGCAAAGGTATTTTTTTAGCGTCCAAAGCATGTTTTCCTTTCCAGATTCTGTTCTCCGTAGACTTCTACCAGTACTTCACATCCTCATTAGGGATGCACCGATGCCAATACCAGTATCAGATATCAGGTCCGATACTCAGCGTGTGTACTTGTACTCGTAGTCATAAAAGTACTCAAATACAACCACACCGATACCACTTACAGCAGTGTGACATTTGCAGTTAAGTGCAGCAGGTACGTGGCAGAGGAGTAATGTCAGTAGCGTGGAGATTTTTCAAAATAAATGACGATGACAAAAGAAACGTTAAAAACACAGACGGATACGGACAGAGCATTCTGTCCATCCTCTGTCTGTTTTCCAGGTGCTCACAGATGCGTACCTAAATGGAGAATACCATCAGGAACCATGGAGGGAGCAGATCTTTTCCAAGAGCGACTGTGAGTTAGAGAAAAATAGGACCAATGGCCCTGTAGCTTACCGGCCAAATTAAAAGCTGTAAAAAATTCAAATTCCAACTTGATATCATTGACATTTACTGATTTATTGTATCAATCCACTTCCTATCTGTTATAATCGGGAAATTTTTCAAAGTCGCACCAAATCCAGAATCAGATCCGGATTGAAATAATTTCACTAACTTTTGTTGACATAATCATAAAGAAGCTGTATACCAAGTTTGAAGTCAATTGGCATTGTAGTTTCAGAGAAGAAGACAATTGAAATTTTTGGAATAGATGACAATGACAGACGACGACAATGACAGACGACGACAATGACAGACGACGACAACGACAGACGACGACGACAACAGCCTGTCAGCCGCTAAGCTAAAAACTACTGATATATTTATGACAACTACCCTCATCAATATCAATATCAACATTAGTATCACATTAGTGTTACCTCTGTTGTCTCCATGTTTGCTATTACTGACTTTCTTCTTCTCAAAAAACGTACTTTTCTTCGTGGTATTTGTCTAGTATGGTTAATTCAGAGCGGCGCCCTCTGGTGGATTGATTGAGAAACGCTCATTCCAACACAATAAATGTCAGTAGCAGCACTTTGTTCCAGTCAGACTAATGACAACGACAATAAAACACATTTTCAAAAGTACCTAAGAATTGTAATGATATTATTAAGTACTCATATTGGTACTCGGTATCGGCAAGTACTCAAATGTAAGTGCTTGTACTTATTGTGCTACTTATTTGGTCTGGAAAAAAGTGGTATCAGTGCATCCCTAATCCTTATGAAGCAATAATGTGTATGCATGTTTTCAGTGTGAGTTTATGAGCTTGCACTGTTCTAAAAATATCACTGGTCTACAATTTTTTAGAAATGATTTGCTTCAGAGATTAAACGTGCTAAATGTTACGTATTTTAATAAGATTAAATGGAAAATAAATGAGAAAAGTGCCGGTTTGCTGATGTTTTCAAGGTATATGATTAAGTGTTATTACACATATATATTGGTTTATGTACATTTATATAATAGTTTTATAAATTTTCCACTAAATAGAACCTGTAAAGTGAATGTATTCTAATGTGCAGACAGTGTTTTGAAGTAGATCTTGCAGCTCTGAGACAAATATTCCTTTTGAGTCAAACCCATTCTCTCGTTAATTCTTGAATTTCACATTTTGACCCAAGACTGTATCTTGGAAAGTTTACCCAACCAGCATTTTTTACTTGATTTTTCTTTATCAGTGACTCTCATGTGGTAAAATTTCATTACTTTTATTCTGGAAGCATGTTCCTTGTAGACCAGTGTATTTAGCATTTTCACTTTATCAGATGAAATAAAATATAATCCAAAAAACTTGGTTGCTTTTGACATCAAATCACACAAATCACTCCCTGTTTCCCAATGGAAAAAAAATGTAGGACATTCATTTTGACACACAAACTAAAATTAAAGCTAAACTACAAAAAATATTATACAAAAAGTCCATTAGTTGTGATTTCAGAAGGTGAGTACACTATGTTTGAATCTCAAAGGGATCTCAGTATGTCACCTGGGTTGGCTGGGGGTGCCACTGCCTCTTCAATCCTAGCTTTGGTCTCCATTCTCTCCATCTTTTGGGCTTCATAGCGCTTCCTGCCTTCTTCCTCTTGCTCAGCACTGGCGTACTAAAGACAAGACAGATACAGAATAAGTAAACACACAGCTACACGGACACAGAAAGAGGACGCATCCATCAACAGTGTAGTTTATTTATAGAAAATTCCCCAAAGAATGACTTTTGGGCAGCGTGATGGCATAGTGGTTTGCACTTCCACCTTACAGGAAAGGCCTCTGATTTCCCTTGATATCCAAAACTGGTGTATGTAGGTGAATTCTCCTGGCAGGGTCCAGCACCAGGGTAGTGATGGGGTTGGTCCATGAACACCTTCAGTGGCAGCTCACTGCAATCTGCTAAATACTAACTGCTAACAGTGCTAAGTGTATTGCCCAAATGTCACTACAGGGATAATTAAGTTTAATCTTTAACCCTTTTCTGCATTTTCTGCATTATGAAGGCATATATTTTATGTTCACAGTATATGAGTTATGTGAATAAAACTTCAATATTTCATCTGTTTACTATGATTCCAGTTTGAGTCACATCATCTAAATGTTTTTACAGCAATGGTCATCTTTTTTGTTTTTGTTTTGACTAAAAGACCCCTCGTGGCAAAACATGGTGCGTTGCGGTTAAATTTGTTTATATGGTACACATAAACTGTATTCTTCCATCAAGCAGAGACGTGTTCAGCAGAAAAAGGTTAAAGGTCAAACTTAATTATCCCCGTAGGGAAATATGGGTTCTGCATCTTACCCATCCTAATACACATAGAACCTAGCATTAGCACTTAGCAGATCAGCAGTAATGAGCTGTCACTGAAGGTGCCCGAGAACCAAATCCAGATCTTCATCAAATTCATCCAAACCTGGGTTAAGGGCAGTGACAGGAGAATGTTCTTGGAGAGTCTGTTTTTGCAAGTTGTTTTTTTCATAACATCAGTCCAGTCGTTTTTAGATCTAGTGGCTAATGAGATGAATTTGCAAATTGCAAAATTTACACTAAAGATATTAAGAGTCAAGGATGTCGAACTCGTTCATGTTCCACATACAGACCAACTGTGATGTCAAGTAAAAAAAACATCATAATAACCTGTAAATAATGACTCAAAAGTTTATTCTTGTTTAATGTGAAAAAAATTATATTACATTATGTCTATAAACAATGACAACTCCAATTTTTTCTCTTTGTTATATTGCAAAAAAATAACATTAAATTATGAAAATAATTACATTTACAAACTATCTTTTAACAATAAAATGTGAATAACCTGAAGAAATATGAACAACCTGAACTGTCTGAAGAAAATTAAGAGTAATTTTAACTAAACTCTGCCTGTTACTCAATATTTATTACAGAAGAGGATTAGAAAAAAAAGAAAAAAGGTCCAATTTTTCTTTTAAATTATTATTCTGAGAAAAAAAGTCAGAATTCTGACAAAAAAGTCAGAATTCTGACTTTAATCTCAGAATTCTGACTTTTTTCTCAGAATAATAATAAAAAAAAAATATATATATATGTATTGGACCTTTTTTTTTCAGAGGCCCTGATCCTCTTCCATAATTTATAGATCTGATCCTTAATGCACATGTATAAATGATAAGTTGAGGCATAATATTGTTAAAATTGCACTTATTTTTTCTTAAGATATTTCATTTTTTTCAGGTTATTCACATCTATTTTCTTTGAATAGTTTGTGAATATTTTCATAATTTAATGGGAGTTTTCTGCACTGAAACGAAGAGAAAAATTTGGAGTTGTCATTATTTATAGGCTATTATGTTATTATTTTACTGGTCCAGCCCAGTTCAGATAAAATTGGGCTTAAAGTGGCTCCTGAAAGAAAATGAGTTTGAAATCTCTGTCTTACATCTTACATATTACAGCTTGAAGATAAATGAGACAACTATGAATCAGTTTTTCATTCAGACCTCATGGCCTCTCCTGAATTGATCTACTCATGCCATTTCTGATACTGCATGTATGAGATAAGAGTCAGACACAGTCCAAAGGAACATACAGCAGCATAAATGCCAAACCTCTCACTAATAAGATCAGAGCATCCGAGTTTTCATTTACCTTGATGGGCGGCACTTCCATGATCTTTTCAACGTTCTTCAGGGAGCAAGGGACGTACCACAGAGCCGCCTTACTCGCCAGCTTTTTCGCACCTGCCATCACAGAGAAAAGGTTCAGTTCTTTCCCACCAAAACCCCACTTTAACAGCTCCATCCAATACGCCATCAGATTTGAGTGCAACAACCAAATTCCTTGGGGATCATTCAGCACACAAAGCACTCTGACATGTCTTTTAATACAACAATAAAGGAACAGATTTTGTAATGTTTGTTGTCAAAACAGCTGTCACTGTTATTAACAACCCAATAAAGATCTGTCCGGTTTTTAACAAACCCATCGGTGCTGCATGAAAATTATTTCTTTTGTTCCACAAACAAAGGGGAAAAAAAACAAATGAGGACTTTGTTCACAGACAGCAATTCATGTCATCTTCAAAACGCAAGCAGACATTTACAAATTTAGGTTGCGCAATGTTTACTACAATGTCTAAATACTGAAATTTCCGCATTTTCATGTAGTGGAAGAGCAGCGTCTGCTAAATCACCTTATGAATTAAAAGTCTGTACCAATTATATGTACTGTATGTTTTAACAGTCATCTCTGTGGTTTTAATCAAGCACAATATTACTAAAAATCCCAATAAAACAGCAGGAACCTAAAAAAAAAAAAAGAATATTACAGAATTACCATATTATATCTCTCTGTTATTTCTGGTGTTTTGTTCTTTATGCCACCCCTGTTTGGTGTTAATGAACAGCATGATTAGTGAAAGGACACCTACTGAGATCACTGAGGATTGCACAAAGAGAAATTCAAGTGTGCCGTGATTGCTTTTAAATAGAACGATTATTTTAAGAAGTTTTGCTAATTACCCAGCAGTAAAATATTCTGTTAATTTCGAGAGGTTGTATGCTCACCACTAAGGAGTACATAATGTGTGGGTTTACTTCTCTGCAGAAACACTGACATTAATGTGCAGCATTATCTTAGAAGAAGAAGATCAGAAGACAAAACGTATGGAAAATGCATTTTACATCAGGCAGAAAGGTTGCCTACACCTTTTCACTTAATTCGCTAACAGACAGGAAGGCTATTTTCAGTGTTGTGATGGCAAACGAAGGAAGCGTGGAGACTAAAGACAGCACAAGGCCAGCAGGTAGAAATGAAATTACTGTCTTAAAGTGTTTTTACTTGTTGCAGATGAACTTAGGATATGGATTGATGTGTCTAAACAAAGAAGTTGTATGGAGAGATCTTTTTTTTGATTGCCACTTACTGCCTTTTGCTCTCAAATCTCTTTTTTGGTTGCAAATCTATTCTTTTTAATTGCAAATCCATTCTTTTGGATTGATGAATAAAGAAACAAATGTCTCTCCATAAAGCTGGTGCCAGTATATCCTCCAAATAAATGTGTTGATTGGAAACAGCATTTAAAATAATAATACTAATAATATGGAATGTTAATATGGAGCGTTTTATATTTTGTTTTGTTGTTTTTTTTCAAGTAAAGCTGTGAAACTCTTACCCCTACAGAGGACAAAAATGCGTTGCTGGGTCTCAAGAGGATATTTATATAAATTTATGGTGTAAATGGTATAAACTCACCTTTTCAGAATAGCCTACCTACCATAAGTTTTACTCTCCATTTTACATCTTCATTTCTATATATCGTAATTATTCTTTTATCTATTTGTTTATTTCTTTGTATTTTATGCATTGTCTGTTTTATCTTGTTGTACAGCAGGGGTCTCAAACTCATTTTCTTTCAGGGGCCACATTCAGCCCGATTTGATCTCCAGTGTGCTGGACCAGTAAAATAATAGCATAATAACCTATAAATAATGACAACTCCAAATTTTTACCTCCGCTCTCCGAGTGCTTTTCTTATTGTCTTTGTTTTAGTGCAAAAATGTAAGTAAAAAAATAAGCTATCCAAAAAAAAATGTGAATAACCTGAAAAAACTGAAATTTAAATTTAAAAAACTAAGAAAATTAAGTGCAATTTTAACAATATTAGGCCTCAACTTATCATTTCTACACGTGCATCATGGATCGGATCTACAAAGACACTAAACACTTAATAACACGCAGAAAATTGTTCAAACTGTGATTAATTTTCTTCAGACATTTCAGGCTGTTCATATTTGTTCACGTTATTCACATTTTATTGTTACAGGATAGTTTACAAATGTAAATATTTCCATAATTTAATGTTATTTTTTGCACAAAAACAAAGAAAAAAAATGTAAGTTTGTATCATTTATAGGCATAATGTACTATTATTTTTCTCACATCAAAGCAAGACGAAAATATGGCGTTATTATTTTTTGTAGGTTATTATGCTATTATTTTACTGTAGATCATATTGGTCTGTATGTGGAACCTGAACTAAAATAAAATGAGTTCGACAGCCTTGACTGTGGAATTTTTGCACTTTGTAAATTCATCCCATGGGCTGGAATGGAACCTTTGGCTGCATCTGTTGTACACACTGACACCCCTGTTGTACAATGTCCTTGGGTGTCTTGAAAGGTGCTTATAAATAAATTTATCATTATTATTATTATTATTATTATTATTATTAATTATTATTATTATAAAATGTAAGACTTTCTTTGTATAAGAGAAATATGTTTTGTAATCGTACAACTCTGGGAAAAATTAAGAGACCACTCCAAATGTCCAGACCTGAACCCTATTGAAAACCTCAACAATGTGGTCTAGAGGAAGACAGATGTTCACAACCCTTCAAACAAGGCTGAGCTGCTTACATTTTTGGAGTGACACAAGTAAAGCATCCAATATAAAAGACCAGCGGAAAGCCAAACATAAGAAAACTGTGCATTTTCCTCTACATATTGTTTAACATGTAACTGTGCTCTCCAAGTGCTCCTCTAGTCTTATTTGGAATTTAGAAGACATGTCCTCAGTAGTGTCTTGAATAAACAAGTATGTTCATTTTACGGCTATAAATAGTAAAACCAGTGGTCTTTTAATTTGTCCCAGAGCTGTAGCTTTATGCATATTTTATACTAACTTATTTCAGATACACAACATTTAGAGCTACATAGATGAGCCAGCATCAACACAGACATAAGAATATAACATCATTTAAAAAAAAAAAAAATCCTAATGAAAATAACTGTGCATTGTTGTGTTCTCTGTGTGTGCAGTAAACAGCACTGAACCACCCAGAGACTTTGTGCATTACTCAGGAAGAAACACGAAATTAAGAGAAGCGAGTGGGAGCAGCTTATGTTAAGCTACTCATGGGGAATAACATTTGCATTTTACACCCGGGTTAAAACCATGCAAACGGCCAGGCTGGGCTGCGTTGCCATGCCGACTGCACTCCTTTTCCTCCTTTCACTGACTTTGCCCTATGCCAGAAATCAGGAAGTTGCCCACAGGAGAAAGGGAGGCATATTTACATATCCTTGACTCGACCAAGGCAGAGTGACTCCAGTGTATTATTAGTTCCTGTTGGACCTTTCAGCTGAACTGTAAGGGTGGTGGGGGGGGGGGGGGGGGGGGGGGGGGTCAGGCTGAAGGGAGGAGGAGGCGGAAGAGGAGGAGGAGGAGAAAAGAGGGTGATGGTGGGTGGATAACGAAGCAGTGGAATGAAATACGCGCTGAGAAGCATTCCCAGTTCGGCTGATGACCTTTTTGACCAGGATACGGTGCAGAGATCCAGGAAAATGGCTGTGAATTTCAAATCCCTCTGAATCAAATGAAGGCAATGTCAATGCTTGACCGTGTCAGTTACATGGACTGCATCCTCATGACCGTCACAGTATATCCACCAGAACAGCATATTAACACTCATCTGATAAGGATTTAAACACTGTTAAAAAATGAGGCTTCTCACTAAAACCACAGAAACGAGTCCACAGTTATTATTCAGTCTTTATCCTCCTAAGACCCAGCTACGGGTTTTCTGTCCACATTTGTGCACAAGTTTCACAACTTTATACCAAAAAAAAAGAAAACTGTCCACCACAAAGGAGATTCCATAAAAATTTTAAAAACTGCATCTGAAAAAAACTGTTGCATCATGATGTTTCCAATATAGGCACTTATTTAATAAAAACCAAAAAAAAGGCTTGTACTTTGCTGACATTTCCTGGGTCTTAGGAGGTTAAAAATGCTTATACATGTAGTAATTCTATTTTCATATCGTAACCTTAAATATTCATTAGAATTTTTATTTGAAAAAAATTAATGTTGGCTACCAGGAACACACAGAGTCATTATTCTTACAGTTAAAATTACTCAAGTTCACAGAGATTGTGGACTATCAAACAGCTCAAATAATGTACAAACCTAAAAATAATCTTTTACCAACAAATATACAGAAATTATTCAGTATTCATGAGGGGGGTTATGATTTACGGGGGGAAAATTAACTTTAAAATTCCCTTAATACGCACGACTAGGAAGGGTTTTTGTGTTTCTGTCAGCGGGGTGAGACTGTGGAACAGATTTAATATAGAGTTAAAGCATGTCCAAGCATGAAAGAATTTAAAAAGAGGTACAAAGACACAATTTTTCAGAGGTACAGGGATAAGGGAGGTGTTGGGGATGACTGGGTGTTCTAAAGATGTACAAGTATGTGGTAAGTGTGTGTATATGTATGTATAGGTGTGTATGTGTGTGTGTATATATGTAGGTGTATATGTGTGTATAGATCTGTGTATGAATATGGATTTACATATATGTGTCATTGTATTATGTGTTTATGTAAATCATATTATATTTGTTCATAATAACATAAAGCCAGAAACCTAATTATTTACTAGTAAGTGTCAGTCATATTATGGCATAGTGTATAGATCTGCTTAGACTAGGAAAGTTATTGCTGTTATTAATTATATAAGGAGAAGGGGTGGGAGTTTATAAGTTGTACTTCTCACTCCTTTTCGAATATGTATTATATGTCTTATGTTTAAGTGTTTTGTTAATTTATTTTCTTCTGTTTGACATTCATGTTTGAAATAAATACATCAATCAATCAATCAATCAATCAAAAGAGTTTTGAAACTGTGCCAAAGGAGCTAATGTATTGGATTGTACCGATATGAGCTGAAACTATTAAAACCAACAATTTGATGGATTTGCATGACCACTAGAGGGAGTAGTGAGTCACTCTTCCATGTTGAAGACACCAATAATAAGCCTTTGACCAAAGCGTCAGAAATTGACCAAATGAGATGAGAAACACTAAGAAACAACTTTTAGAGTCAAAGAAAGCGATAAAGGGATAAGAACTAGAAGTACTGTTGTTGTTTTCACCACTGAACACAGATATAAATGAAAAGAATAGTTACTGAAATTGCAGTGTTTCTTCTACATGGGTGAGTTAGATTATGAGGCTTATGAAGGTATAAAGTTAATATGTGATGTTATTATCTGTGCCAAGTTGCCGTTTGTTGATCCATAGTTCAGACTACACTGTGACAGTACTGACATTGTTTGGATGATTCCGAACAGATCTTGACAACACAAGCCAAACAGAAAACAGAGGAGATTTGTAATATTACTGTGGCTATTTTCAGTCTAAAAACAGAGCTAAGCTAACAGAACTCTGGAAAAAAATAAGAGACCACTGCAAAATGATCACTTTCTCTGATTTTACCATTTATAGGTATGCGTTTGAGTAAAATGAACATTTTTGTTTTATTCTCTAAACTACTGACAACATTCTTCCCAAATTTCAAATAAAAATATTGTTATTTAGAGCATGTATTTACAGAACATGACACATGGTCAAAATAACAAAAAGATGAAGACCTCAAATAATGCAAGAAAACAAGTTCATATTAAATTTCTAAACAATACAATACAAATGTTGGAACTTGAGAAAAGTTCAGACATCAATATTTGGTGGAATAACCCTGATTTTCGATGACAGCTTTCACATGTCTTGTCTCTCCTCCATTTCTGTTGGATGACTTTATGCAGCTCCTGGCATAGAAATTCAAGAAGCTCAGACATGTTCCATGGCTTGTGACCATCCATCTTCCTCCAGAAGTTTTCAAAGTGGGTTCAGGTCTGGAGAATGGACTGGCCATGACAGGATCTTCATCTGGTGGTCTGTCATCCACACTTTTGTGGACCTAGCTGAGGCCAGGAGCATTGTCCTGATAGATGAACCAGTCCTCAGAGTTTGGTAACATTGTCAGAGCAGAAGTGCAGTAGTTCTCAAAAGTTATTTTTTCATTCCAATGACTTTTATGGTACTAATAGCACTGTTTTTGACACCCAGCTAGTCCGACTGCAAGAAGACAGTGATGGTTTCAACCAACTCAATATGTAAAGTGTCCTGAGATAACTTCTGTTATGATTTGGTGCTATATAAATAGAATTTGATTGATTGATTGATTGATTGATTGATTGATTGATTGATTGATTGACTGACTGACTGACTGATTGATTGATTGATGGCCACAGTAGTGGTTTTTCTACTTCTCCTTCCTAAATAAGACATGGATCAGGTGTTTATTCAGTAGAATGACATGTGTTTGTGTTGGAATTCAGCAGACACAGGAATGGAATGGCTGTCATGCATGCAGACATACTGACTTCAGAGGAAATTGCAGTGGTCTCTTAATTACCTCCAAGGAACGGTGGAGGTTATGTTTTCATCGGGGTTTGTTTGTGACCTCCGCCAAGGAGGTTATGTTTTTGCTGGCATTGGTTTGTCTGTCTGTCTGTCCGTGTCCAAGATAACTCACGGATTTGGATAAAAATTTCAGGAAATGTTGACACTGGCAGGAGGAACAAATGATTAAATTTTGGTGGTGTTCGGGGGGTGGGGGGGGGGCACTGATCTGCCTTGGTGGAGGTCTTCGCTATCCGAGTGCTTTTCTAGTTTGTTTGTTTGTCTGTTAGCAAGATAAGTCAAAAAGTTATGGACGGATTTTCATGAAACTTTCAGGAAATGTTGATAGTGGCACAAGGATCAGATGATTAAATTTTGGTGGTGATCCGGGTGGGGTGGGGGGGACTGATCTGCCTTGGCGAAGGTCTGCACTTGTGCTTTCCTTGTTTTTTCTAGAGCTGTATAATGTAAACTATAGCTGATGCAGCTCAATAAAAGTTATGACAGTGTAAACTTTACTGACTGTCAAAATGAGAGTTTGAAGAAAAAAACTTGATGATACCATAGATGTGCGCAAAAATAAGCTTTGTACTTTATTCACTGAGTGATACAGTCTGTGGATACGTAACATGGATTCACGTGGTTTTGGTCGAACTAAATGTGCTCTGGTACACGAGTATTGAATATCAATACTACATACAATATTACTTAAAAGAGTCCAATAAAGACCAAGACCATTGTTGAGGACAGATTTCTGCCATAAATCTGACGCTCTTGTATGATTTTGTGCAGAACAGTGTTTGTAAGATTGATCTTTACATCACAGTGAACAATCATCATTCAAGAGCAGATATTTGTGTTTCATTGACTGCCTAAATAATTGTATTTAATCGTTTGTTTTGCACAGCAATGGTGGTCTAGAGCCCAGAAAACCCATTATATTAGGATTCAGATACACTGGCAACTGTTATAAAAGAAACAATTTGGTTTTTCTAACAGGATTATTTAACACTAACAAAAAAACACCTTATTTAACACTACAATTCATTGAATATTCAGCATAATGTGGAATTGGTGGAATGAGCTTAGTAAAACGTCTATAGTAAAATCTGTCCATTATTAACTAATTGCTTTATTGTAAACGCTGCAGTTTATGTGTCAAGTGGTTCTTCTTAGCTCAAATTAGACAAATTAATTAACTATTACTATCAAGAAGGACAGCAGGCTCTGTTATTTTGGTTTAATTAGATTGTAAGTATCCCACAAGACCCAGAAATCTGCTCGCACAAATTTCCACAGCCTTTAGCACGATGATGAGCGAAAAGTAATCGCATGGTTTTTTCGGATTCATCTGGTGGCAGGTTGAGAACGAAAAAGCTCCGTGAGTGTGAAAGGGCAACGTGGCAGCGATGATGACAGCTGAGACAAATGACACCCGGTGGTAGAAGGCGCTTTGTTTTTTTTAACAGGCAATGTACTGTTGGAAGAAAACAGTGTGGCACATGTGCAACAGTGTGCTAGGTATAAAAAGAAAACAATCTGACACACAACAGAAAATCCAACTACCATTAAAGTGTATAATGTCAGCAAATATTACCTGGAACAACTTAATTAAATAGAAGGAACTAATGTGGCTCACTGTTAAGTTATTATAAGTCTTTTCTTTTATATATAATTTAATTGACCTCCCTGGAATGTCTATACTGAGAGAATTTGAGTGTGTCTATGTATTTTGATAATTGTTTGCAGCCCTTTTATCCATCTATTATTTATTTTATTTTATTTTATCTTAGAATACAAATGTGGTTATGTGTGTGAATGTTTTTTTCTGTTTAGTTAGGTGTTAGTGTTGGTGTTTCTTCAATGTTGTTATACTGAAAAACCTTAAATAAAATATAAAAAGAAAACATATTCAAAGTAATTTTAAATGAATGGGAAAAGGATAAATCTGGATGTAGATGTTTTTCTAATTGATTGTATCAGGTTCTGCTTTAAGATGCTTTTAAAGAACATTGTTGTTATACTTTAGTACCTTTTAACCCTATAACGCCGAATGTATCATATTTGATACATGAGTTTTAAAGCCCTCTACATGATCAATGCAATATTTTTTGGCTTAAAAAAACTGATGTATACAATTAGATACATGCAATACACTGATAATCCACCAGGGGGAGGAATTCATTCACCAGAGGTCTTACCAGTGACACGATAAGACTGACATTAATGAGGAAGGAGGCAGAACTTCGTCAATTTTGAAAAGGAATTATTAATTTGTTAGACATGTTTGTGTTATACGACGTTTTTGTTTGTTCAAAAATAATACTATTTGAGCACTGAGACCCGATGTATCAAATATGATACAAAATTGAAACTCATACATGGAAACTGATATTTTTAAAAAAAATTTTGGGTTGTTCAGAAGGACCAATAAAGGCTCCAGTTTCACAGAACTGGAATTTTCTGTCAATGATTTAATGGTTCAGGCTTTATAGGGTTAAAATAATGATGGTAGTTTATATGTATGTTCTAATTTTAGTGTTTTATGTATGGATTTTGAACTGAATTTTATTGTGTTTTATGTATATTTTTAGCGTGGATGTATGGCTCTGATTTCTATTTTGTGTGACTTCTGCTGATGTCTTGGCCAAGACAATCTTGAAAAAGAGATTTTTAATCTCAATGAGCTTTTTTCCTGGTTAAATAAAGGTTATAAAATAAAATAAAAAAAATAGACAGCACTGAAATAAGTTATAATCAAACATTCCTAAACAGTCACATAGTCTGCTGAAGGACGAGCAAAATAAGAAAAATCATACTTACCAAGAGTGTATCTACTCTAACATTTCTAACCTTCAGCTGATTACAGAGCAAGAAACCAGTAAATCACAAAAAAAGACAGCAATAACAGCTGTTGTCAAGCAGACTTAGCTCAGCAAACACTTATTTTTACTGTTTTTTTTGTTGTATGATTGGCAGCTGAATTCCTAAACACTGTGCTCTGTCATATTTAATTATAAATTACAGCATTTTAGGGGCCGATGTGACTATTCACAGAGCTGCTTAAGTGGGAGAAATGTCCCCTCAGCACCGCTTCAGCATCATCCAAACCCCTTTAATCTAAGTTTAAGGCATCAATCACTTCTTCTTACCAGACATGCAAAATTTCATCGCTGTAAATTTTATGTTCAGCGAGGCTTTAAATGGTTCAGTCTCTTTTTTCCATCTCTCATCTTGTTCTTTTGTCCTTCTCCACCATCTATTTCCTTTTCCATCCACTTACTTCACCCTCATCCATTTCTCTCTCTTCAGGCAGTTTCGCTTGATTTATGACTGTCTTACACTCATTCAACCCCTCTGCTCTCCTCTTTGTCTCTTACCAACTACCCTTCATCTTCTCGAAGAAGAAAAGCCCGCTTGTTTTCTCTTCTCCTTCCTGAACATCATGTTCCAGGCTCAGAGACAGTGCAGCAAGGATCGTTCTTAGTGCTTGATCCACATGATCAAAACCACAGATTTTCCATTGTGCTGAGCCAAGACTCCATTACTTTTAACTACAGTACAGACCCACCGTGGGATGTAACAGCCTTATAGAAATAGATATAAATCAGGCCACAAGTACAGTGTTGGGACAGAAGAGTTTGGAGAGGAAGGAATATTTCTTAATTTAAACATGACTGTATATTTTATAAGACACGTTATTATATATCGTCTGTTCTGTAGCAAAAATCAGAGCTGAGACTTAATCCTGCTCCAAGGCTGATGGACTGCAGATCTGGTCTATATAAACAGTTTTTTATTATACTCAGATGACCTTTACTCTGCAGCAGTGTTATCTGTCCTGTTACAGACTCTGGGTATGGCCTTATGGGAAATTCAGTGTTCTACTAAAGTCAAGCCATCCTCACGTTAATGTTTTAAGCTCTTCCAGTTACAGTTTTTTTTTCTCTCTTTTAACCTTTTGCCTCCAAATTCAGTTGTAGTATTTGAATATTAATAAGCAATTTGCATTGTAAAACACCTACATTAAAAACTGCAGATGAAAGTGTTTCACAATGGCACAGAATGAACATAAAACCAGGGACAAAATGGTATAATTAATGTAACATCATAAAAACAGCACACGGTAGTTTTGCATTAAGTGCCGTTATGTGACTGACCAGGATATGCTTATTTTAAGCTTCACCCACAATGCATTGCTCTCACCTCTGTCTATGCACAAGTGTATGTGCATGCATGTGTTTGTGGGATAATGCATGATCTGTGTATGTTGTGTTTATGCAAATGTGCGCCTGAGTGTGCATATAATATATGCATTATGAGATCCAAGGGAATTATGGGAATGTTGCAAGTGTTTGGTTGTGCAAGCGTGTACAAATGTGTGTAGTCATATTTTTATGTTGAGTATTTTCACTTTCACATCTGCTGATTTTTTGTGCCCATGTGTGCAAAAGCCTGGCGGTGTGTGTTTGTGTGTGTACATGTGTGTCTGTGCATATGCAGTTCTCATGGTGGATCTTTGTGTATGTTGATGCGACTGCCCACCCTCATACACACACAAGCGTGTACATGATTAAATGTAAATATGTATGTGTCTGTGTGTGTGAGAGTGAGAGAGTGAGTGAGTGAGTGGGCATGTGTGTATATTAGAGTGCATGTGCAATCCACCCAGCGGGGACAATCATCACGGCTCGTGCCCACAGTAGGCAGCCTTCCCCCAGGGGGCCGTGACTGAGGCCTGCCTGACGTGATGCTGCCTGACTGATCGTGGAACCTGGATGCTTTCCTCCTCCCCCCAACATAAACACACATGCGAAATAAACATGAATGCATAAATGCAAAGACACAAGCGCATATAGTGCAACCTACACACAGTCACACTACTCAAGGAGCAGACATGTTTTCATATGTGCAGAGCTGGAAAAAAACACGCATGGCTGCACAACATGCAGCAATAAAAATACAATCCAAAACACATATGCAAGCCAACACAGTCTAACACATCCTTGAACCATTTGTCATGGAAGGAAAACGTAAGGAATGTATGAAAAGCTGCCAGTATACCTCAGAATGAGATGACTTTGAAAAAAAAAAAAAAAAAAAAAAGAGAAGGTGTTGTTGTGTTTGTGTGTTAAATCCGTGTGGGTGTGTGACTTTTCCCCTGCTTAAAGTGTCAGCATGTGTATACCAGGTTTAGTGAGTGCACACAGGTCGTCCAAAAATGACCGCACACGTGTGTCAGTGTGTATGAGGTCCGTGTGCGCGTCGTGTCGGACCATGTGTGCAGGTACACCCACTTGGCGTCCATGTCTGAGTGGGCCACAGTGTGTGAGGTCTGATGCTAAGCCAACATGACAGAAGCAAATAATGTCTGCTCCCGTTATCTTCTTTTCCCCCTCGGCCCTGCAGGAACCTTTTAAAGGGCCAAACACTGATTAAAACACACATACGTACATATGCACTCACACATATACAGTACATATGCACACGCTCGCCCACAAAAACCTTAATTAAAACAACCCCTCATATGGTTACCACCTTTTTTAATTGTTAGTTACTCCTGCGCAAATGTACACACACCAAAAAATGTGCTATTTTTTACACAGCCCCACACACCCTAAATATAAACGTACAAGTCTGACAATAATAAATTCATAATTGCAAGTTGCAGCTGGGTCAACCAGTGGCTACAAGCACACACAGATGGTAAATATTAAGAAACATATGGCCCACATCCTATAGCTGTAACCCAATAAACCAAGTTGCATCTTCTTTTAATTTGAGAGGTGCTTGTAATTGTAAAACATGACTACTGTTGTTAGTGTTTATTTTTAATAATCAGATTTAGATGTGACAAATATGTGCAGTAAAAATGAAAATATGTGTCAGACTTAGAGGAGATGCGACTCTTCTGGAACAAGCATAAGCTGGCTGTCCAATAAAACATTATTTATTGTCAGTTTTCACACTGAATTGAAGGGATTATGTATAAATAAATCTAAATATTTAACACAGGCTAATAAGAAGGGAAAGTACTCAAGCCTTTACAACCTACTTATATTCTGTTTCATTTTCCAGACTAAAAATAAACAATGGAATACTTCTGGTAAATATAGTTTTGTTAAATATAACTCGAGGTGGAAGCAGAGTTCAGATATAATTTGGGTTACAGAGTGAGCAAATCCAATCACAGATGTTACGTTTGGCTCAGGGAGCCTCCAGAGAGCTCAGCAGTAAAGTTTGGCATCCCTGAAGGATTCACCTCCAAGCTGCTCTTGGAGCTGCTCCTGGACTCTGCGTCCACACCGACCCAATACAAACCTGACCCATTCCAAACAGTCTGTTCTTTGAGTGAACGGTACAGCTGTGGACAAAAAGCTAATGATTGTAAAGATAGTAACATTGAAAGAGGAAAGTCTAGAATATCCTTTAGACCAGAGGTGTCAAATATACGACCTGCGGGTCAAAACTAGCTCTCCAAAGGGTTCAATCTGGCCCTCAGGATGAATTTGCAAAGATTACACAGAAAACTTTAGCCCAGTGTTTTTCAACCTTGGGGTTGGGACCTGATGTGGGGTCGTTTGGAATTCAAATGAGGTCGCCTGAAATTTCTAGTAATTGATAAAAATAAAAAACTTATTAATAAAAAATATATGTTGAGTTGACAGAGACAATCCCGATACATATAAGACATGACAAACTGTGAGTCTGAAACTGCAGCGCTGTGGTTCTGTTTATCTGTCAAATGTTCATTGTGGTCGGTTTCAGATGCTGCAGCTCTTTCATAATTCATAGTTTGAGTTCTTGTTTGTTCAGTATTAATTGTCAGCCTTGTAAATCCAAGCTGGACTGACTGTACATATCCTGACCAAGGAAAATAAAACTCTCACTTTGTGCAGTAATCTCCACCTGGCTTTTCTGCCTCCGTCCATAATAATATACATTATATAGACTAAATGTTGTCTAAAACAAAATTTATTTGTAACATAGTACAGCAAACTATTACATGATCAAAAACAAATTAATTTTAGCAAAAAAAAGTCTCTGTTTTGAATGTCTGGAGTCGCCAGAAATTTGTGATGTTAAAATGGGGTCATGAGTAAAAAAACAGGTTGGAAACTGCTTTAGCCCCTTTTACACAGCACTTCTGTTCCAGGAATATTTCGCCTTTATTCCGGAACGACATCTGTGTAAACAAAATGGTGGGATCATTTAGTCCCACCTCTGTCACAGCCTCTGTAATGCCTCGGGAGGCAGTAACAGAGCCATGATAAAAGTGGAATCATGATTACGAAACGCTATGCAAAAGGAACACCTTTCCTTCCGCAACCAAGGTGTGCAATGGAAAAAATCTAAATCTTACCAAGTGTATTTTCCTCATTTCTAGTCAAACTATCTCATCACACTTAAAATAAGACAATCACCTAAAGAGTAACTTTTCAGTGAGATATAAGAACTTATTTTTAGACAAAAGATATTTAAAATCGTATTTCAAGAAAACTTCAAGAGAATTTTCACTTGTTCCATTGGCAGATTTTTTTTGCTTGAATTAAGCAAAAAAAATCTTGAGTTAGGCAAAAAAAAAAATCTTGGATTAAGGAAAAATAAACCTTGAATTAAGCAAAAAATCTTGAATTAAGAAAAAAAAAAAATCTTGAATTCAGCAAAAAAAAAATCTTGAATTAAGCAAAAAAAACCAAATCTTGAATTAAGCAAAAAAAAAAAATCTGCCGATGGAACAAATTAAACTTATCTTGGTAAGATTTCTTGAAATAAGATTTTCAAGATCTATTGTCTAAAAATAAGTTCTTTATATCTCAGTGAAAAGTTAATCTTTAGGTGATTATGTCTTATTTTAAGTGTGATGAGATATTTTGACTAGAAATGAGAAAAATACACTTGGTAAGATTTTGATTTTTGCAGTGTGACGTTTTAATGACGGATTGCATGTGCGACCCCGTGCCGGGGAGATTTGAAAATGAGCGCGGGCGTGAACAGTAAACAAACATATCAACATGACCAGAAAGATGTCGAACTGTAGAGATGCCGAGATCTGAAAGCTGCTGTCACTTCGGGAATCAGACTCTATCCATGCTAACATTTGTAGAATGGTGAAAGACTCTGGAGAGGTTAGCAACACCGCTATGCTCGGGGTATTTCCGATGCACAAGTTACCAGCCTGTCTCACCTCTGTTACTCCTTTGGCTGTAGAAATCAGTCAATAGTGGAAAAAGGTGAGATCACCATCCCACCTTTTTTCCAGGATCTCTGTGTAAAAGTGGCTATTGACAATCATGTTGTATTGATCACAAAGCTAAATTCTATATTTTTCAATTTCAGACGCGTGTAACTAAATGTTTAGTGTATTTGTAGATGCAGTGGTTTGTAAGTTGTAATGTACAGGAGTAAATGATAACCTGAGGCAAAATATGCTATTATTTCTCTGAAGAAATTCCAGGTTGTTCATGGAAGTTGAGGTTATTCCCATTTTTTGTACTAAAACAAAAAGGATAATTTGGAGTTATCAAGTAATATTATTATTTTACCAATCCGGCCCACTTGAGGTTAAATTGGGTGTATGTGGCCCCTGAACTAAAATGAGTTTGGCATCACTGCTCTGGACCAAACATTACTAAAGTAAGCAAGTATAACACACTTTTTATAAATGTTCAAATGTGCTTAGTAAGTTTCAAATATTTAATATAACTTGATAGGAAAAGGTGCATGTACCCAAATATCTCATTAAACACAGCTTTCAGATAGATGTAGCCTCCTACTACTACATCATCTGAAAGTCACTGCATTCATTTATCAGTACTAACGATGTAATAATATGACAGTAGTAAGACTGGTGTTTCTGCACAGAGACATAAATACAAACTTACACTGAAGTAACAGTTTTGGGTTTTACTTTTGGAGAGCTGTCACTAAGGCCGTCAATATATGAGCTGCAATAATCAAACACTTACTGCCACTACTAGTTTTTATTAGCTTACTGACCGACAGGCCGTAAGCTATTGTCGTCATGCGGCGTCCGGCGTCATCGTCTGTCGTCCGTTACAAAACTTTCAATCGTCTTCTTCTCCAAAACTACAATTCTGATTGACTTCAAACTTGGTATACAGCTTCTTTATGATGATGTCAACAAAAGTTAGTGAAATTATTTGGATCCGGATCTGATTCTGGATTTGGTGCCACTTTGAAAAATTCCCCCATTGTAAGAGATAGGAAGTGGATGGATGCAATAAATCAATAAGTATCAATGATATCAAGTTGGAATTTGAATTTTTTTTACAGATCTGATTGGAATATGACCAAAACATGGGCTATTTCTGTAATATAATAAATACATATGACTGGGTGATAATAAATGGCATCTGGATAAAGCTTTTAATTTGGCCGGTAAGCTACAGGGCCATTGGTCCTATTTTTTTATTTATTAATCAGCGACTCTATGAACGTCTGTGAAAAATTGCATAACTTTTAGTGGGTGAATACACACATTAACAGATGTCACTTTGTCTGACAGAAAAGTGTGACATGCTTTTTTTAACCATTTATCAACAATAAATGATTATCCGAGGTAAAAGTGCTTGTTTTTTGTTTTTTTTCCATTTTGCTTTTCAGTGTCTTCAGCGTACCTCTGCTCCCCACTCAGGGGTCCTTCCTGCCTGGTCCTGCACCTTATCAGGGTGTCCTTACCGCCGCCTGTACATATGCACGCTGCTCCCCACCTGTCATCTCATATCTCTGCCTCCGCCTCCGTCAACCTGCTTCCAGCCCAGCAACCAGCCAACCAACCAGTACAAGCCTGTTGCTAGGGCAACTGCTGTCTAGGGGATACTTCTTTTGTTTCTCACACCTCCTTTCCGTCCCCCTTCTTTCTATCTTTTCCTTATTCTCACTCTTTCTTCCTCTTTTATTCCCACTGCTATCGTTTGGCCTATCAATAAGTCTGTCTGCCTCCCTCATCTCGTCTCATCTGTCTCTGTCTCACTCCTTCTCTGCTTTTCTTCCCATTTTCTGACTTCTGTCTTAAATCTAATCAAACGGACAGATGGACAGGTCGGTACAATACAATCAAATTGTAAACCTTAAAAAATTAAACCTACACAGCCTGGAGAAATGTGTATTAAAGTGCATCTATATATTGCACAATACACTGAAATCCACTCATAACCTGCACCAATAAAACAGAATAGCACTTCGGTTTTACGTCTATACATGCTTTATAGGTGTTGACATCATTTCTCTCGCTTTGATACAGATTCGTCAGTCGCAGAATGGTCAGCACATGACATTTCGTTGCTACAATGTGCATCACTGTTGCCAGTGGCATTTAAGGGTTCAGAGATAACGCTAGGTCAGCCCAATGTGATCCTCCCGCTGTCTTTACTCAAGGGACTCTGCAGTGTTTGGATGTGTGTGTAACCAAACCTTTGTATATTTGTGTGGATGCGTATATATACAACAGTGGAAAACATTACAATGATTTACAGATTTCATCTTTTGGGAAATGTTCTAAAACAGGAAACCAACATGGCTCTTTAGTGTTCATGGCCTTGTCAGGGCATGTAATGCAGCAGCTCATGTAAAAGCAGTGTTCCATCTTCAAAAGCCTCTTTGGCCTGTGTTACTTACTGTGTGCTGCCCTCTATTGGCCAAATAGGAAGCTGCCACAGTGAGGTCATTGTTTATAATGAACAGTCTCAACGCTCCTCATTACAGATTATAAATAAAACAGAAATAGGGGGTAAAACAATAACAACAAAAATCAGAAAAATACAGTCTGTATATCTGTATATCTTAAGTAGGGTTCATTTGCTTTGGATTCTGGGTAAAAAGCATTTTTCAGGCTCAAAAATATGTACGATTGTGCCAATATTTTAACGCCCTCAGCTCAGTTTAGTTAATTTGTGCACAATACATATCAGAAATAAATCTTTGAGGATTGATTTTAGCAGTTATAAGATTACTACTGTATTTTTTTTTAAACATTATCAGGAAAAGATTCAACTTAATAAGCAAGAGTTAGCAATTACATTAATTGTAGTATTGTTAAATAATTGATAATCTCCAAAACAGATCAAAGCAATTTTTTACAACAGAATTGTGTGAGTTTGTTGTGCAAACTGGAAACTTTAGAGGTGTGTACAGTTTTCATATTCAACATATGCAGTTACAAATTAAGCATAAACACTATTTATATCTATTAGATGAATTATATGTCTATGTACTGTATATAAGCATGAAAAAAAAGTACCACATTGGATTATGACCTGTGTATTCTTCTTTTTAGTGAGTTGGCGCCACTGTTAATTTAACCGCCTGTTACCGCTCAAAAATACGGATGATTGTGCCAATACTTTAACGCCCTCAGCTCAGTTCAGTTAATTCGAGCACAGCACATATCAGGAATAAATCTGTGAGGATTCAACTTAATAAGCAAGAGTTAGCAATTGCATTAGTTGTAGGACTGTTAAATAATTGATAATCTCCAAAACAGATCAAAGCAATTTTTACAACAGAATTGTGGAATTTCTGTTGTGCAAACTGGAAACTTTAGAGGTGTGTATAGTTTTCATATTTCAACATTTGCAGTTACAAATTAAGCGTAAACACTATTTATTTCTATTAGAATCAGAATCAGTTTATTTGCCATTTGCAGAAAAACTGCGTTGGAAACGAGTTGCAAGAGCTCAGCATAAAGACATGAAAGACAGTACAAGGTAAAAAAAAACAACTATGAAAAATTGAACTATATGTCTACGTAGTGTATGTAAGCATGACAAAAAGCACAGATTATGACCTGCGTATTCTTCCTTTCAGTCAGTTGGCGCCACTGTTAATTTAACCGACTATTACCGCAGTAACAATAGTCTAGTTCACCTGAGGTTATGGCAACAAAGAGCCACTATGATCACACTGAAAACACAAATTCCTGGCTTCCAGACTGCGTCCAAAAACCACCCACACATGAGACTGATGTAAGAACACCACTGACACTGGGTCGAACACTTTAGATCCGTCTGAAACACCTGTTTGAACCCGGAGCGCATCACCTTGACTCCAGAACACAACAGAGATCAGCTATAAAAGCTCTGCACATAAACACTGATCTGAGGAAGACCGGGTTCTGGTACGATGAGACTGTAAAGCTCTGTAAGCATCTAGTTGCACAACAAGAACAGCTTATGTGTATATGTGTGTTTCTCATCCAGGGTGAATGAACTGTGCATCTAATTATATAAATAATTAATAATAATAACAATAATGAATAAACAACTAAACAGGCATTCCAAAACAAATACAAGATAATATAAGACAAGACCTTTAATTCCAATTTAAACAGGGTTCCAACAGGTTTCTACAAGTTAAATTTTGACTTTTTAAACCTTTTTAAGACTACTTAGAACAGAATTCAATGCCCATTTCACAGCCATACTGACAAAAATTTGTCACTCCTAAAATTTAGCAAAATGTATTTATTTACTCCAATGCTTTGAGTCATTTCCCACCAGGGTCTGCAAAGTCAGCAATAATTGGTTTCTAATCTTAATATAAATTGCCGTTATTAGACTAACATTACTTTCTCTGCACCTTGAACATTTCCCAGACACATTTAAACACAATACACTGAACAAGTTTAGGGCAGCATAACTTAAAGGGGTCATATTTTACTAAACCCACTTTTATTAGTCTTTGGTTCATTTATTTGTGTATTTGGACCCTAATAGTTCATACAGTTTGAATTTGAACCCTCCAGGTGCTGCATTCATTCTGGCAAAAATCAAGTGGATTTCTACAACCTGTTTCAATTTCTGCTTGATTTTTTATGTTTTATAACTAGTTGCATCACGACATTTGCACATATAAGGTCAAGACTTCTGACGAACATTTCTCTGAGTATGACATAATTGTTTATCAGCAGCAGCGGTTGTAGTATAAACTGAAAATATATCCAAACTTCAAGCCGATTACCTAAAATGTTAAGTTGTTGGTTGTATTAACGAACACAAGTGGTTGAACGGGACAGAAAGCACGGTCAACAACCTGGAGGGGGTGGGGCGTGAAGTGGCTCATTTACATTTAAAGGGCCAGCGCTCAAAACGACCTTTCTGGTGTCATTACTCAGAAATAGGGTTAAAGATGGACCTGGGGAGCTGAATTAATGAAGAATTCAGACCCAAGCAGAGCATTTACAGTTTATGTAGGCCACAGGGAAATGTTTGAAAATACAAAATTCCATTTAAAAAAGCAAAATATCACTCCTTTAAGACCTACCATATAGTAAGTAAGAAAGTAAGTAAGTAAAGATTATTTATAGTGTTTTTCACAGATAAAAAAAATCACAGTGCTTTACATAAAATAGGTGCAATAAAACAACATAAGAATAATTTCATAAAATAAATAAAAAGGATAAACCGTCAACCAAAAGCTTTCCTAAATAGCAATGTCTTGGCTGTTTATATCAAACTTAGTGCCTTTTAAAGACTTTTTTAAGATATTAAATGCAGATTTGTAAATTCAAGACTTTTAAGATTTTTTAAGACCCTGTAGGAACCCTGTTTAAAGCACTTTATGTTGCTCACTGAGGGAGAGACGACACTCTGATTAACAAACTTCATATATTTCCACGCTGTATCCATCCACATATAATGACCAACAATGAACAGATGCAGATTGTGTGGGTCTGTGTGAAATCTGGTACACACTGACTTGAATTTTGAGGGAAGATAGATTTAAGGACGGATCTGCTGAGACATAAATAACAGATATTTTAATTGGTGAATAACTGTTGAACAGATGGCTCAATAAGCATCATTACATTCTGCCTTAATGTAGTGATGTTGTGTTATGACTAAATTTTGAAGAAAAATGTAAAGTGTGATTTTAACCCATAAAAACCCAGTGTGACATGTGTGGCAGTTCCCAAATGAATTTTTCTCTATATTTAACCGTCCTTAAGTGATTTATCACCATTTATTGTAATATTATCCTCTGTATTTTGTGTTTTTTTTCAGTGAAATCAGGTATTTTCCTATATTTAATTTACTAATCATGCACATGTTCATAAAAGCTCAGAGTAAAGTGAAGGATTATTATATTAAAAACAGAGAAAACTGAAGAAAAAGTGACTTTTTCAGTAAAATCTATTAACTGAGCATAAACCAAGTGTCTCCATCCACTGTCATTGATCCAACTCCATGGGTTTTACTAGTGAATCAATGTTCTAGAACAGGGGTGTCAAACTCATTTTAGTTCAGGGGCCACATACAGACTAATGTGTTATAAAGTGGGCCAGACCAGTTAAATAATATAAATAATAGGATAAGAACTGATAAATAATGTCAACACCAAAGTTTTCTCTCTGTTTTTGAGTGAAAAAAGTTAAATTCCATAATGAAAATGTTTACATCTACAAACTCTACTTGAACGTAACATGAACAAATATGAACAACCCGAAAATTCTTAAGAAAAATAAGAGCAATTTTAGCAATATTACACTTTAGTTTATCATTTATACATGTGCATCATAACTTACAGACCACAATGGAACTAAAAATACACAAAACATGTAGCAACAGGCAATATTGGTACAATTCTACATACTTCTCTTAAGACATTTCAGGTTATTGACATTTTTTGTAAAAGGTTAGTCTGTAAATGTAAACATTTTTGTGTAATTCTACCTGTTTTACACTAAAACAAAGAGAGAAATTTGTGGTTTTCTTTATTTATAGGTTATAATGATAGTGTTTTACTGGTTCTGACCCACTTTAGGTTGAACTGACCTAAAATGATTTGAACACCATTGATTGTTGATATCTTCAGTGTACTTTTTGCATTTCACAAATTCATCCCATGGGCCAGATTGCACCCTTTGGCGGGCCAGTTTTGGTCCCTGGGCCACATGTTTGACACCTGTGTTCTAGAAGATGATGGTGTTTCTACGGTAACTACAGAGCCTCTGAACGTCTGAACGTCATATCTGATGATCATGAAAAGACGACCAACTGCATTTTACACCAATCATTTACACGTGTTGATAGGATTAGTGGATGGACAGGTGTTAAACAGTTTATATCAGTAGATGCTTTTGGTCGATGGTGTGTGTTTGAATCTTTATGGGTTAACACAAAGACCAGGTCTAATTCCATTTCTTTTGTAATATTAAAGCGTTAAACACTCATCTGGGCACTAGAAGGTACGACTACGCTCAAACCCCAAAGCTTATCATGTGCATTTTTCTGTATTTTTATGATCCAGATTATTTGTATATTCACTGAACATTAATCATTTAAATGGCTAATTATAATCTGGAGTCATTGTAGGAATTTATGGTCATGCATATGTAAATTTAGTTGGCGTCGGTATGTGTTTATTTGGCTTCCTGCCTGGAAATGCTTGTAATAACCTACATGTCTGTCATTTTTTGGCTCGTGTGCAGCATTGTAGATTAGAATGAGGCTAAAGGTGAACATGCCTGAGGAGGTTCAGATGCAATCTTTTTTTTATAAACAGCTCTGACATTTACATCATGGCGACTGTTGTCAGAAAATCAGCCGTACCTGTGAGGACGTTCTCGCCAATGACTTTGACCTGAACCTCCAGTGAGTGCTTGGAGGTGAAGGTGATCTCAGCAGTGACATGTGCGACCTCGCCGATGAACATAGGCGACAGGAACTCCGTCTTCTCCACCCGAACCAGAGCTGCTAAACAGCGGTCCTGCAGGAGGGAGAAAAATAAGGCTATAAATTAAATCCTGCTGTCAAACGTCATGAAAAACACAAAGAAGACTTTAGCATTTGGCACACAATGAACTGTGGAACTAAAGAAGCCTCTGGGTTTTCTACTTAAGCGCTTAGGATTACCATGACCTGGATGACAGAGAACCTACAGACAAGCAAATAATGGGGTTCATTCAAATCAGAGCTTTGAACATTTTATGCACAAATGCAGGATTTATCAGCATTCTCTAACTTTCATGTATTGGAAGTTTGCAAGCAAATTTAGAAGTGTTTCAGATCATACCTTTGCACAAATAAAGGTACGGATGCACAAAAAGTTATTAGGCCACCCTGGTTTTCTTCAATTTCTTGTTCATTTTAATGCCTGGTACAACTAAAGGTACATTTGTTTGGACAAATATAATGATAACAACAAAAATAGCTCATAAGAGTGTAATTTCAGAGCTGATATCTAACCATTTTCCATGGCTTTCTTGATAATAACCAACATTACCTCAGTTCTTGCATCAATAGCTATGGCATTGTACTGACAAAAATAGAGCTTTTTCACTGCAAAAATCTAAATCTTACCAAGTTTATTTTTCCTATTTCTAGTCAAAATATCTCATCACACTTAAAATAAGACATAATCACCTAAAGAGTAACTTTTCAGTGAGATATAAGAACTTATTTTTTAGAAAATAGATCTTGAAAATCTTATTTCAAGAAATCTTACCACGAAAAATTTTCACTTGTTCCATTGGCAGAAATTTTGCTTAATTCAAGACTTTTTTTTGCTTAATTCAAGGAAAAAAATCAGTCAATGGAACAAGTGAAAATTATCTTGGTAAGATTTCCTTATATAAGATTTTCAAGATCTATTGTCTAAAAATAAGTTTTTATGTCTCACTGAAGAGTTACTCTTAAGGTGATTATGTCTTATTTTAAGTGTGTTTAAGATGTGCACTCTGTTAAACATTTCCTGCATTGAAAATTGAACCTAATTCTTGCTGAAACCATATGAAAATGTGGACACAGGGGAAGGCTCAAAGACACAAGTTGGACTTCGGTTCAGACATTTTACTTGGAGGAAATTTTAATAACTGGACCTCAGTGATTTTTAATTGAATACCCCTGCACTATAATCCTGATTATATCGGCGGGCTGATTAATCAGTCAGGCTCTATGATGGCCATCATGGGCCTCGTTCACTAATATCTATGCATGAAATAAGTGTACATATAAAACTACTCAGGAGCAGGATAAACTTTATTGTCCCTACTAGGAGCAATTTAGGGTTCAGTGTCTGGGGTTCAGTGTCTTGCCCAAGGACACTTCCACATGTGGACAGTTGGAGCCAGAATTCAAACCGCCGACCCACAGCCACCTAATGATAGATGGAGAATAAATCTGACTAAATTTTAATGAGATTACCTCCTATATTTCTGCCCCTTCATGCAAACTATTACAGCTTGTGTCTAAGAAACAGACGATAAAGATGATAAAGAACATCTGATGATTACATGTTTTATGTCTTAAGCACCACACCACTTCCTCTGTGATCAGACAAGTTTTAAGGAAGCGTGATGACTGTAAAAGATAAATGAGTGTACAAAAGGTAAGGAGTGCTACATTGAAAGTATGACTAACAAACAGACGACACACCCATAACAAAAACAAACCTTAGTGGCTGATTTATCGTCATGGAGGCGACGTGCATTTTGCAGGGCAGATACTAACTCCTGTTAGGCTCTAATTTACAGAAGGACCTGAAACTGTCAGAACTCATTACTTTGGGGGAATTTATGTGATTGCTTCTAAATTTGGCACTGGAATCATTCTTGGACTTGTATTATACCTAGATATTGTATTTATTTATTTGTAGTGTATGAAAGATGTTTGCGCTCTAGGTCAGGTCACTCTTGAAAGAGTGATTTATTTTTTTTTTTTTTTACCTCCATGAGGATTTAACCTGGTTAAAACAAGGACATATATTCAAATAATATATATGATCCTAGTTCACACAGGGTTTTTGTTGCAATGTAATTCAAATAAGAAGAAAAAAGAAACAGCAAAAGCATTGACATCAATAGGTCTGATGCAAATGATTAACTTTTTTTATCTTTATGATGGTGAATGGTGTCGAGAGTCATGTAACTGACATTCAGAGTTAAATTCAGCCTGTGTATTCTTCTTTTATTGCTATTAAACTTGTTATGTTTGTATTTATTGTATCTCATGTTAAATTAATAAATAAATGGAAAAGATGCACTTGCAAAAAATCTAATAATCCTAAAAAAATGTGGGTGCTTATGTATACTTTTACAGAATAGTTTCCCATCCCTATGCAGCAGGTGTGTATTGTCATATACTGTATCTATATACAGTATGTGTTTGTGTAACTGTGTTATCTAAGTAGACAGTAACGTAAGAACATCAGCAGAATATGATCAGAATGTGCAGGATGCCTGATGAGAATCAGAGGATGCAACTCAAAAGTAGGTAAAAGTTAAGCAGGTGAAAGGTAAAACTGTAACACACAAAGAGAAAATACAAATGTGTGTAAGACAACACCTGAAACAACAATAACTTTGGAAATATGACATTCTAACATTGTTATGCACATAGTGAGGTGAAGGAAGTATGCATGGTTTTCATATTTTAAAAGCCACTGCATCAAACTGAGTTAATCTATTGTTTAAAGCTGACTTTCGTGACCAATTTTTCATCAAATCTGTAAAATCCAAGTCATAGCTAAAGTATCATGAATCCGTAAGTCTTTCCATCTTTTCACTCGGGCATTTTCGGAAATTTGTTGTGATGTGCATTGTGGGAAGTGGAGCTCCACGCAGCCACATTATGGCCGCAACAGCAACAAACACGGAAAATGGTGTCATTGCCTCTTGCTACTGCAGCTGCGTGGAGCACCGCTTCAAACCACGCACATTGTGACAGATTGCCAAAAATGCCCGAGTGACCAACCAGCTCTGTTTGTAAACAAATGATGGAGTACACTTCGAAATTGTTCACCACGAGGGAAGAGATTCAGGTGCATAATCATGGAAAGACTTACAGATTCGTGATACTTAGGATATGACTGGTTTTACAGATTTGATAAAAAAATTGGTCACGAAAATCATACGCAGCTTTAAATACTGTTTTTTTTTACTGTTTATTGAACTCATAACTATTAGTACTGAAAAGCAAAGACACCCCAGTCCCATATTACAGTATATTATAGTGTTGGGAGGGTTGCTGTATTTCACTACAGAATGCGTACATTATTACTGCGTGTAATACATAGAGGTCAAAGGTGAAAAAAATATATCACTGTAGCTTTATGTGTGTGTAAACATAAAATCAGTGGGATATTTGGTCAAGAAAATAAAATGAAGATGCATTTTTTTCCTTGACCTTCAATATTCCATAGCATTAAATCAGTTTAATGGAAAATTACTCAACATGGATGAAAGTAAAACTGTGTGAACTTAAAATTCAATAGAAGAACAAGAATTTTTACGTTCTCTGTTTTAACAAGTGGAGTGGTAAACAACAATCATGTACATTCGGTTCTAGTCAGATCCTCTCACCCCATTCTGTACGTTGCAGTGTCGAGTGCCGATGATGCATCCGGCTTCCTCAATCATTTTCAGGATGATGCCTCCATGGACGTTGCCTGCAAGGTTGCTGTCGTCCGGACGCATGAGCCTGTATTGAAAAGAAAATCAGACAGGATTACAGCATATGTAATTAATATTTGACATAAAAACCATATTTAATGTTCTGAATATTGTATATAACTACAAAACTCTTATTTTCTGAAATATTGGGAGAAAAAAAAGTCCAATATGTCGTATGTAGTAGGAATATATAGTATCTGTGCTTAAATAGTACTGTGAGCTCTTACATAGTTATCTGTTTAACAAACCTGTAGTATTTAGATAGAACTACTATTCACCCAGAGAGTGACTAGATGCCCCCCATCCCCCTGTCCCCTAGCTGGTTCTGATTACCTATTTTAATATTACCTATATTATTGCAAATCCAGCAGTGGTCTTTTTTTTTGTTCTTGATTTTTGTTTTTCTGTTTCTTCTCCCTCTGTGTTTGTGTTTTGTTCTGTCTTTTGTTTCGGAGTGGGTGGGAAGGGATGATGGCTTATTGTGGTTTATTCACAGAAGCCATTTGGGTTAGATTGAAATTGCTGCTTTCAGGATACATTGTATGGAGACAACTGTCTACTACCTCTAACTACAACACATGGAAATATGGTACATGTTAGATATTGCCATTTGTGTATGAAAATTCAATAAAACATAAAAACAAAAAATAAATAAATAAATAAACCTGTAAAGCATATACTTAAAACACACACATAATAATTTCTGTGACACTGAGACACTTATAATTAACCTGGTTTATACTAATGCAGTGGAAGGTTATCTAGTACTCCAGCCTTTTCATCTTGTCAGTGATCAGTGTGTGGGTTAAACTAGTTTAACCAGTTACAAACTACTGAAGTCATATTCTTTGAACTACTACACAAACAGCTGTAAAAGCCACTCCAAACAGTTTAAACTATTAGATGATTCATGATGGCATTAACTTGGAAAAAAAAACCAGTAACAAACATCTTGGAATAATAAAAGATTCCTTTTCATAGGAAAGACTGGTATCACCCCACAAACAACATGTGATTGAAGTAAATAAGTGATGTTTATGTAGGAAAAGAAAGAGTAAAAAAGACACAAACCATAAAACATAAGTAACACAGATGTGTTTTTACAGATGTCAACAGAAAGACGAGATCTTCTTCTAAAGAGAGTACAAGTTCAGCTTCGAGGACGTTATCACCTTCTGTTGGTGGGAATTTTTTTAATTTTTTTTTTTTAAATGATTCATGATCTTGACGCAAACAGATGAAAGAGTAAAAATGACTTCCCAAACAGTCTGAGTCACTGCTATTTCTGGACATTTAGGGGATTTTGCAATTACGACACTAACCAACTGTCCACCAAGGACAAAACCTAGAGGTGGAAGAAGTTCTCAGACTCTTTTTTTTTTAATAGAAGTAGAATAAAAACAGAGTAGAATTTTAATTTATTAAAGATTATAATATAAATTGTATACCTTATCGCATGTCTAAGGGTCCCCATTTATAAGCTGAGGACTGCTTCTGGGGCGTCCTATTACAAAATGTATCTTGTAAATGAACTGTCAATTTTGACACTTTGTAATAATTTTGTAATAAATTGATTGATTGATTGATTGATTGATTGATTGATTGATCGACTGATTGACTGAAATGCTTGATTACAAGTAAAAGCCCTGAATTAAAAATATCCCTCAAATTAAAGTGTAAAGCGTTGAGTAAATGCGTCTAAAACAATGAATGAATGAATGAATGAATGAATGAAATCTTTATTTCAAACATGTAGACAGTGAAATCAAAACAAAAATCAACCAACAAAATATAAGTACTGGTACATAAATGTTTGATAAGCAAACAAACAACAATATAAACAAATAAATAATAATAGTAAATAATAATAATAATAATAATAATAATAATAACAAAACAAATGAAATGAAATTATACATGCTCGAAAAAGAATAGGAAGAAGTAAAAACTTATGTACTTCTACTGCCAATAAATGTCACCCTTATGCAGAACAGATTTATTCACATTTATACTATAATAAATGCAAAAATATTCAATTATTCTGTTTTTAATAATAAGGAACACATGTACTTTTAACATAGCTGAATTTAGATTGTTTTGTGTACCATTTAATAAGTTAGCAGTGCAGTGCCACTTCATATTAGCATAATATACATTTTTATGCAGAAACAAGTGACTGCAAGTGTTAAATAAATGGAATGGAGTAAAAAGTACAAGATTTCCTTCTGACATGTAAATTCAAAGTATAAACGTGCATAAAACAGCCAATTACAGCCAAAAACTAAGCAGAAATATCACTTAATATCTCTAGAAAATTGATACTTCTCTATGTTGCAATGCAGTAAAATAAACAGAAATATATTAAATAACCCTCATAGAATTAGTATAAGTTAAATAAAATTATTTCTGTCCCTGATTAATGCAAGTTAATGACATTAATTCTGTTTGTGATTTTTGTAGTCATTCTAGACAAAAAGCTGTATTGCAGGATTTAAACAGATTTTGTTTTGTGTGTCAAGGAACTAGATGAAGGTTGAACCAGGCATCCTGTCTCTCCAGGTTCCTGTGTGTGTGTTTGTTTGTTTTGTGTGTCAGAGATGAACTACCTGCTGAGCTGATATTTGGAGGCCTGCTGAACCTCATTGTCATCTCTGCCGACCGGCTGACTTTGACTCAGCTGCTGTCTCTCCTCTACCACCGCTGTCTTTTCAGTTTCACGCGCTGGCTTCTTGCCCCGAGGCCTAAAGCACTGCATCTTCACTGTCTAATTGACTCTCAGTCGCACTCTCTAACCAGTTTGCTTTATGAATGATCTTAACATCCTCATTTTCTGAGGTTTTGGGCCTTCATATTATGCATCACAGCTGACTCCACCTTCAGTGTTGCAACTGGTCAAACTGGATCCCAACACACCTACTGATGCACAGATATGCAGGTGTTTTCATGTTAAATGTGTCATCATCATCTTCAGGTTTCTGTTTCCCTGGAAGTATCTCAGAAAATAAAGAATGTTCCAAGAAGTCCCTAGATTCAATGAGTTTGGATTTTCTTTAGAAAAACTTGAAACTTGAAACTATAAAAGCTAGTTAACCCTTAGGGGTCTGAGTCTATTTTGGCCGTTTTGGAGTACTTTTGATTTTGCCTTTATACGGGGGGGTGCTGAAAAGTTCATAGCCTGACTAAGAGGGAGTTATTCCACAGCAATGAAACTCGGCATACATTAAATTCCTCCTTTCCTGATAGATACTAACTGCATGGTTTCCTTCCAGATAAACCCACGCCAGATAAATAATTTAGGACTTTGAAAAGTAATACTACAGACATTACATAAAAATGCTTGCTTTTCACCCCTCCCTCATTCTCCCTACCCCTCTTGAATTCATCTTCCCAGTTTATGCACAGTTGATAAAGCTGGAGCATCATCGCCTATAGCAACCATGTCAGCATCAATGTCCTTGGGGGCTAACCCCTTTTTCTGCAGACATTTGATCAGACCACAGTGCCACGGATGGTTCAACAAATGTCTCTGGTACTACTTTTCAAAGTCCTAAATTATTTATCCAGTGTGGGTTTATCTGGAAGGAAACCATGCAGTTAGTATCAGGAGAGGTTGAATTTAATGTATGCCAAGTTTCATTGCTGTGGAAAAACTCCTTCATAGTCAGGCTATGAACTTTTAGCCCCCCCTCGTATACTATATAAAGAAATGTTTACTATACCCATGTTTGGTATCTTTTTTTTCCAGCACTTCATCTATCTCATCTGCCTATTATTTTTGCACTTTAACCTACTATATCAAAACAAAAGGACAAAAAATGCACAAAAAATATAACTGTATTTGAAAAATGCACATAATTTATTGCATAAATAACACAAAGATGCTTAACGAACCTTTTCAAAGACTTTACAAGTGAATATTGGTACCAAATATGAGGTATATAAAATCAAAATATTAGTAAATTAAAACTACACTGAAATATTTGACATAAAATCCAGTTCAGATGGGGGTCAGTCTCACCCTTACCTGTAATGCTAATGCAGTCTGTGGATTAGAATCCACAGATTCGGCCTGTTTTTTTTTTTTCGTTTTGAAAAAGGACAAAAAAATGAGGAAGATATAGTCAGAGCTAGAAAAGCACTTGGAGACCACAACCCCCCCCCCCCCAATCACCACCAAAATGTAATCATTTGTTGCTTGTGCCAGTATCAACACTTCCTGAAAATTTCATCCAAATCCATCCATAACTTTTTGAGTTATCTTGCTAACAGACAGACAGACAGACAGACAGACAGACAGACAGACAAACCCTGATGAAAACATAACCTCTGCCATTCCTTGGCGGAGGTAATAATACATATAATGCTTGCTTTATATTGCTATAATAACGCTACATCACTTGTTTGCTCATGGTTCAAAATGCCATATCTCTGGTTGTATTTGCTCTATCAACATCAAATAAACAATGGGAGAGTGTTTCAACTCTGCACTTTTGAATGCAGTTGTCCCCGGTGGTCTACGTGACTGACTTCCAATGCTACAATGTGTTGAAAATGTCATGTGATTCAGTCATGGGGCCGTGACCGTGAACCCCTAAGGGTTAACTGACATACATTTCATCACCCACACACTTTCTATGTTAAGTCGTAGGTACATGTATATGTGAATGTATAAGCTAATGCCCCCGTGATCATCCTATGTCTATTTATTTTTTGTTTGTTTGTTTGTTTTGATGATACCTATGCTATCATTATGTGTATTTTAATTTTTTTTTAATTTGTAGCGAATGAGCAATGTATTAATTTTTGCAATTTTATGTTTTGTTTCTTTTACCTGCCTAGGGACTGCAGATGAAAAGTAGTTATTTTTACCAATTCTGTCATATTTTCATGGGTGTATTTTTTTATACAGCAATGTTCATAAATGTGCATGGTCCCTTTTAAATAAACCAATAAATAGATAAAAAATAAATGGACTATCATGTAAACTGTTCACTGTAATAGCTGTAATGACAACTTATCTGATGTAAGCAGATCTTTTAAGAAAGGGGAAGGTATTATAAGTTTTCTTCATTCTGCTCCTTTCCAATCATTTAGATTGGAACAAATAAAAAAATTTAATAAAATGAAAATGAGGAATCTTTACACCCAGTACACAGCACCCTTGACTGATAACAAATGATTGAAAAAACAAATGATAGGAAGTGTGAGTAACAAGTACAGGACATTAAAATGCAATTAAACAAGTGTACCTAATAAAGTGGCCAGTGAGTGTACCTCCCCTTCTCACACAAAAAAAATCCAAAAAGTATATCCTATCAAAGCTCCAGTCACTGTTGTCTGGTTGGTTGTAATCCTTCTAAACGTTTTAATCTTATTGTAAATTAAAATTAGACCTCCTTCTATGTTTTTCATCCTGTGATACTAAAACCACCCAAGCACAATTCATCAAAAACCCACATTCAACTGATCCAGTGCCTGAACGTACACATAAACTTAGCTCTGTCTCATTTTGACTGGACTCTCACCATCTGCACTGCACTCTCCACTCCAAACCATAAAAAAAAAAAACATCCAAACACACTTTTTCCTCGAACACTTTGGCAGACCACTCATCCGTTGTAAGTGTTCCCTGCTGCAGCAAATAAACCAACCTGTTGTGCATCAACTCCACAGAGGACCCATTTCTCTTCTTCACTGAAGTACAACAAAATTTCCACAACAGTCCAGACTGGTTGGAGCTGATAGAAAGGCAAGAGTAACTCAAATAACCACTGGTTACAGCTGAGGTATGCCGAGGAGCATATACACAGCAGCATATACACTCACTGGCCACTTAATTAGGCACACTTAGTATTAGCAAGGTGTACCTAATAAAGTGGCCACTAAGTGTACAAACATGTGAGTATGGATGGATGTCAAGACACTGGATGCAAAAGCTTGTTGCTCATCTGAAAAGGAATGCAGCAGCTACCTAAACATGATCATGTTGTGTAATGAGAGAACTGCAGGATGAAGGTGTGACCTTTTTAAAATCTGGTGTTTTCGTCCATGATTTCTATTTACTAAGTGATAAAAAATTTTTTTTGTCAACTTAACATAATTTATAAAATCTGATGTGAGATTTAAGAAAAATCCCATTGGCCGACTTCATATGCTCCAGTAGAGGAAAGCCTACAGTAAAATCTCCATCATGACGTAAAAATACATAGAAAAAGATATCTATCATCTCAGAGTGTCTACAGGTATAAGACCCTTAATTGTAATGTTTTTTATGACGTTTTCCAAGATAATTTCCATTTTAAGACACTTTTTGGTCAAAGCATTGTTCTTATTCAAGCTTTGCAGTAGATCTGGGCGATGCAATCATAAATATTATTATGATGAAAATTGTTATGGTAGTTATTATTGATAATTATCACAACCTCAAATCATATCTTTACCATTTAAAGGCTGATTTTTGCGAAACAAGATGAAAACATTTCAAATGTAGACAGACATATTAATAGGTACTAAGACAAAAACACTCATATAGTCTCTAATTTTGATTTTCAATGCTTATTTTGTGAATTTTATTTATTTTGGCTGAACGTCGTGAAAGCCAGAGTATGGTCGATTAAATCAAATAATGAAAATATGAAATCTGAACTCTTATTCAACCAGATTGAAGAAAAATGAACATCCCCATGAATATGAATAATTCTGACATAAAAACGTCACCATAACAATAATTACCTTTTTTCACTCATTCCTACTTTGCAAGTAAATATTGATTCCCATTTTAGACTATTTATTGCACCTCAGGGTTCAAATCTATTATTTTCAAGAAGTAACTTGACATATTTCAATGCCTAATATTCTTTTTTTTTTAATGACCTTTGTTATAGGAAGAATGTGGTCTGTTATATATAGTTAAACATACTAAAGATGTTAATTTCAATGAGTAAAAATGCTGAAAATGGTTATTTTAAATGGTTATTTTAGTTATTAATTATATATTTTAAGTTTTGTTATCACTTAAACATTACACCTGAAAAATAAAGGTAAGCATTCTTTTTACACTGACAAAGCTACTTCACAAAACAACCACTTATACTGACATTGTGACACAAAACACTATAAAAAAAAAAAAAGATCTGTCTAAATCTCATTTCTTCCTGCTGAAATAAACACAAATCCTCTCTTTTACCTGTTCCGAATACAGTAGTGGTGAATTCTGCAAATTAGCTTCAGAAAATGACTTCTCGGTGTCATTTCTGCTCCAAACACCAGACAGAGTGTGAACTGACAGGAGTGGAGGCAGTTTCACATCAATCGGACAATCTCACATCACCAAGTAAGACAGGTATTTGTCAAACACTGTATATCTACAAATACACAAACCTAAAAGCTAAAAAAAAAAAACTACATATGCATTATGTGTGCACAGGCAGATAATGTGTATTTAATAAGCAAATCTGACTTTACAAAGGACATTAATATGAGCTACAGTGAAATATCAAGTGCAGAGTCAAAAAAGAAGAAATGTCTGTTGCATTCTGACCATAAGTAAAAATTTTAAACGACTATTATCTAAATAATTTCTTCAACTCTCGCTCAACAAGAATAATCTGCTTTGAAACTAAAAAGAAATGTTGATTTATTGTGATAATTATTTACAAAAAGTTTGCCTCGAATCAATAGAATTTTGCACAGATAGCACAGAATATAGAATATAACAGAACGGATTATTTTTATTTATTTTCATTTCTATTGTACAATATGACTAAAATGAGGCTTGTAGTTCTATTAAGATACTTAATGAGTAATTTTAAACAGGGTACTTGCCCTTTATTGAAATAAATATTTCAGACTATGTATTCACATACTTCTTCAAAACTGTTTTTTTTTTCCCCAAGACCTTGACTTTATGTACTCTCATACATGTGTGCCTACTTTTTTGGTTGAGATTGTACCTGTTATGCGCAATAAAAAAAGTTAATTTTAATAAATGTATGAATTAATCTATCTTATGAAAGCCAAGTGGCTGCAAAATCCAGAAATGTAATTTTACTTGTTTCACTGTTATTATTTTACTGGCCCAGCCCATTTGAGATCATATTGGGCTGAATGTGGACCCTGGACTAAAATGACTTCAATAACCCTGATTTAGGACATTCGTTACCGACTTGTCCTGGTAAAATCCATAAAATAGAAGCCAAGTGGCCTCTGTGTGCGTACGTGTATGTGTCTCCAGGGATTCAAACAAAATCCGGAAAGAGCTGACTGCTGTAGTTTGGCATACTTATAAATTTTTGGTCAGAGAAGAGACTAGTGAAAACAGCAAGTTGATAGGACCAATATTTTGGGAGATATTAGTAATTTTGGAACACAATTGCCTTATAATCATGTTGCAATGGCCAGTACACTTTGGCAGTGACTGCTGGACAAATGCAGTACAGCAAGCATGAACACACAAAAGCATAAAAACTACCACATTTGGAATCCATGAATCCCCACAGGTCAATGCATTAGTGAATGCATAATTTGCAGTAAAATAAGTTTAACTGACAGAAACATTTTCAAAACATGAAAATCACAAAAGTGCATGGATATCACACAAACGAGTTTCACTAGAATCATTCCAGCACCAACCGGTTAGTGAAATCATATTAATTTTTCTATGCTTTCCTCATGTACACTACCAGTCAAAAGTTTGTACTATAAAGTTTTTTCTTTATTTTCATGACTATTTCCATTGTAGATTCTCACTGAAGGCATCAAAACTATGAATGAACACATATGGAATTATTTAGTTTCAAAAAGTGTGACATAATTCAAAGCATGTTTTATATTTTAGATTCTTCAAAACAGCCACATTTTGCTTTTATTCCTGCTTTGCACATTCTTGGGATTCTCTCGATGAGCTTCATGAGGTAGTCACCTGAAATGTTTTCCCTCAGTCTTGAAGGAGTTCCCAGTGATGCTGAGCACTTGTTGGTCATCTGTGGTCCATCTTACGCCATTTAAATGAAAAGGAGAGTCCAAACTTTTGACTGGTAGTGTATTTCTTATTTTACAAAATCATGTTCCTTTGAGGCCATGGATCTCGACCGGAAAAAGGTGGTTTGGACTCTCCGGGTCGGTGGGGAGTCTTTGCCCCAAGTGGAGGAGTTTAAGTATCTCGGGGTCTTGTTCACGAGTGAGGGAAGGATGGAGCGTGAGATTGACAGACGGATCGGTGCAGCGTCTGCAGTGATGCAGTCACTGTACCGGTTGGTTGTGGTGAAGAAGGAGCTGAGCCGAGAGGCGAAGCTCTCAATTTACCGGTCAATCTACGTCCTACCCTCACCTATGGTCATGAACTTTGGGTCATGACCGAAAGGACAAGATCCCGGATACAAGCGGTCGAAATGAGTTTCCTCCGCAGGGTGGCTGGGCGCACCCTTAGGGATAGGGTGAGGAGCTCAGTCACCAGGGAGGAGCTCGGAGTAGAGCCGCTGCTCCTCTGCGTCGAGAGGGGCCAGCTGAGGTGGCTCGGGCATTTGTTTCGGATGCCTCCTGGACGCCTCCCTGGGGAGGTGTTCCGGGCATGTCCCACCGGGAGGAGACCTCGGGGAAGACCCAGGACACGTTGGAGAGACTATGTCTCTCGGCTGGCCTGGGAACGCCTCGGGGTCCCCCCGGAAGAGCTGGAGGAGGTGTCGGGGGAGAGGGAAGTCTGGGCATCCCTGGTTAGACTGTTACCCCCGCGACCCGGCCCCGGATAAGCGGTGGATAACGGATGGATGGATGTTCCTTTGAGGATACTCTAAAATTCAACTATGAGAAAAACTTTTTTTCAGACTTTATAATGACTTTCACACATAATTCCAGACTTAGGAAGCGAAGACCAGCAAATAGGAAGGCGCTCCAAAGGGTCATCACCATGGCCCAGAAGACCACCGGCTGCCTCCTTCCTTCCCTGGAGGACCTCTACAGTTCCCACTGTCTCAGGAGGGCACGGAACATCATCAGAGATGCAACCCACCCTGGCTTTCCACTTTTTGAACTTTTACCTTCTGGCAGACGCTTCCGAACACTAAAAGCCAGCACAAACTGTCTAAAAAAAAAGTTTTTTATCCCAGGGCCATAATTGCACTGAATACTGCTGGACATTAATTAATTGTGTGGAATGCTGAATGTTGTCCAGAGTATATGATGAGGTTTTATGTGTCTTTTATACTTCTAGTAACACTCTTTTTTATGCTGTTTTTTAGATATTTATGCCATCAGGGTCTTCCTTTTATATTTCAGTTTTTATACTCTTTTATATACATTATTTATACTTTTTATGGCACCTAGGACGATTGCACTTTTTCATTTCGTTATGCTTGTACAATGACAATAAAGACATTCTTCTATTCTATTCTACTTTTCAAGGTGCGGAAAACAGTGTTTCAAAATTTCATACTTTTTAAAACTTTCAAGACCTGCACAAACACCCTGTATAAACTAATGTAATGAATACACATTAAAAATAGACAACTATGGAGGTATAAGAATATAACAATCAACAATTTGTACTAAAAACCACAGTAAGAAATGGAAGAATTTGGGACAACTCAGTGGAGGCAGCTTTGATAAGTTGTCAGAGCGTAACGGGTGTCATGGGGGAAAAGACGCAGTCGTCCAGGAGACGAGCACTGTCAATCTGCGAGACAAGGCACAGATTCAACTTAACAAATGTTTCACCGAGGAGATTTGAGTCAGCTTTGCAGATGACAAGAGAGAAGGATGAATGCATGCAAATTCCCTGCTGAAGTGTGACCAAAAAGTGTTACAAAAGAGGTTTGATAGTAGCTGCTGATGGTGCAGATCATATTTTTAGCCAACTGATACTGTTTTTCAAGTATCTGATCAAGCTACAGTGGAAATCATCCCTTACCCCTATCAGCTGAGGGACTTCATTCTACAGGCACTTTTCATTTTATTTTTGATAACTATGCAGTAGAACAGTCTTTAATGTTTCAGCAACCAGTTTCCAAGAAGATTAGCGCTGAAGCCACAATGCACCAACCCATACAAACCATCTATTAAAGGATTAACTGGTTTAAACACATTTACCAACACAATAAGATACTATGTACTTAATACTCAATGCATTTTGCCATTTAACAGCCACATATTTAAAATGCTTTAATGTATCAGCAACCAGGGTGCCAAAAACTACCTGTGTAATGATAAACATCCCGACTATTAACAGATTAACTGGCTTTATTTGCATAAATACCACAAGAATTCCGATTCTTACACACCCATGTCAACTACACTTTGAGGACACTGTGAGTGATGCAATAACTCAAGTGTGATATAAACACAGATAGGACTATACAAATCACACAACTTCTTGACCGCCACGAATAAAACAAGTTGTTACTTTATGATGTGAGAAGTAGTTTGTCCAGACTGAGGGATTCATCCATTCCTGTGTTTCAGAGATGAGTTCGCCCTCTGCTGGTTTTATCTTGTCATTGCATTGCATTATCACAACCTACTGCACAAGTGAAGAGCTATTTATAGATATGTGAACGTACAAAAAACGCTTTTCACATACAGGTCGGGACCACACAGATGTTGACACCTCACCCAAACCTCACCCAGTAGAAAGTGAACTTCATACCACAGTAGTTCAGTTTTTAACCCAGACTAAACCCCTTTAAACTGTCAGAATATAGTGGAAAAAGCTGATTGTAACTGGTCTGTTCCAGGATGACACTGTCCCATAGGAACATCATTATCACTGAAAGGTTTGATGACTATGAAAGTGACGTAAATAAATAATAATAACTAGAAGCACTCGGAGAGCGCAGACCTCCGTCAAGGCAGATCAGTGGGCCCTCATGACCCCCCACCACCCCTGATCACCACCAAAATTTAATCATTTGTTCCTTGTGCTAGTATCAACATTTCCTGAAATTTTCATCCAAATCCGTCCATAACTTTTTGAGTTATATTGCACACAAACAGACAGACAGACAAACAAACCGACGCCGACAAAAACATAACCTCCTTGGCGGAGGTAATAATAATAATAATAATAATAATAATAATAATAATAATAATAATAATAATAATAATAATAATATGTATGTAGCGCTTTTTTGGACACTTAAAAACGCTTCACAAACAAACAAAACAAAAGAACAAAGGGGCTCAAGAAAATGCAAGTTTGAACAGGTGGGTTTTCAGTAGTGATTTGAAGTTTTGTATGGAGTCCGAGTTCCTGATGTTTTGTGAGAGTGAGTTCCATAGGGTGGGGGTGGGGGTGGGGGTGGGGGCAGCTGCAGCGAAGTCTCAGTCCCCCAAGGTGAATCATATATGTTAATGGTTTTCTCTCATCCCAGTTTAACATTTATTGGAGGTTACTGGAGAGCGTTCACCATCATCATGAAGACACCAAATGAGGAACGACGTTTTGGTGGTCATCCCTCCACTAGAGTTTATAGTACAATTAACACCAAGATGAAATGTAATCATATAGTGAACCAACACTTAAGCCCTCACACGAGACGAATATAACCTGTGGAAAATAACCCCCAACATCTGTGTTTTATGGAGTGCATTCACACAGGATAAGCAAAGAATATTTTTTACTTAAATTTGCTGAAATTAATCCCAAATTCTGAAGAGAAGACAGAAAAATGTTCCTTACTGCCGCTGTCGTACATGTCATCCACCTCATCATCTTTTGGAATGTCACTTTACTGAAGGATTTAACTGTTGATAAAGGAGTGATATTTTGCTTTTTTAAATGGAATTATGCATTTTAAAACATTTCCCTATGGTTTACATAAACTGAAATCTGAATTTCCCCTAGGGGATTAATAAAGTAAATCTATCTATCTATCTATCTATCTATCTATGTAAATGCTCTGCTTGGGTCTGAATTCTTCATTAATTCAACTCCACAGGTCCATCTTCAACCCTACTTCTGACTAATGACACCAGAAAGGTTGTTTTGAGCGCTGGCCCTTTAAATGTAAATGAGCCACTTCATGCCCCACCCCCTCCAGGTTGTTGACTGCACTTTCTGTCCTGTTCAACCACTTGTGTTTGTTAATACAACCAACAACTGAACATTTTAGGTAATCAGCTCCAAGTTTGGACATATTTTCAGTTTTTACTACAACCACTGCTGCTGATAAACAATTATGTCGTACTCGGAAATGTTCGTCCGAAGTCTTGGCCTTATATGTGCAAATGTTGTGACATAACTAGTTATAAAACATAAAAAAAATCAAGCAGGAATTGAAACATGTTGTAGAAATCCACTTGATTTTTGCCAGAATTAATATAAAGATAGCTTTGCAGCACTTGGAGGGTTCAAATACAAACTTTATGAACTATTAGGGTCCAAATACACAAAGAAATGAGCTAAAGACGAATAAAAGTGGGTTTAGTAAAATATGACCCCTTTAAGTTATGCTGCCATAAACTTGTTCGCTGTATTGTGTTTAAATGTGTCTGGGAAATGTTCAAGGTGCAGAGAAAGTAATGTTAGTCTAATAACAGCAATTTATATTAAGATTAGAAACCAATTATTGCTGACTTTGCAGACTCTGGTGGGAAATGACTCAAGGCGTTGGAGTAAATAAATACATTTTGCTAAATTCTAGGAGTGACAAATTTTTTCCAGTATGATTATGAAATGGGCATTAAATTCTGTTCAAAGCAGTCTTAAAAGTCTTAAGTTTAACTTGTAGAAACCTGTCAGAACCCTGTTTAAATTGGAATTAAGGATCTTGTCTTACATTATCTTGTATTTGTTTTGGAATCATTAAGTATTTAGTTGTTTATTCATTATTCATTATTATTATTAATTATTTATATAATTAGATACACAGTTCATTCACCCTGCATGAGAAACACACATATACACATAAGCTGTTCTTGTTGTGCAACTAGACGCTCATAGAGCTTTACAGTCTCATCGTACCAGAACCCGGTCTTCCTCAGATCAGTGTTTATGTGCAGAGCTTTTATAGCTGATCTCTGTTGTGTTCTGGAGTCAAGGTGATGAGCTCTGGGGTCAAACGGGTGTTTCAGACAGATCTACAGTGCAAGGGAGTAGGTTTGATTCTGACATTGGTGGGGACACAAAAGTGCTCGAAGGCAGTACTCCTGAAAGTTTATGTTTTTTTGCATTTGGAATCGTAATTTCACATCATGTAGAGCTGATCAAACAAGCAAACAATCATAGTCAGAAAAAAAATTCAGTAATTGACATGTTTATAATGTATATCTGAATATCTAAAGAGATGTGTATTTCTCATGACTAACATATCCATTATTGTTTAACCTCACCTGTGAATTTACAGCCACTCCTCCTCTACCTCCTCCCTCCTCTCTACTCTCTGTCACCTGACATAAATATGTTGATGCATGACATGTGAACAGATTAGGGATACAATGATCATAGAACTTGATGGTACAGTTATTGCCTGAGCAAAAAGGGTTTTACTCTCAATTGTTACATGTATTTTATTCCCCCAAAATATGGATTAAATCACATCTAGAATCACATTTACAATCTGAGGTTTTATTGTATTTTCCCCACAAATTTTCTTTATGCATGTTTTTTAAACAGTTGCTCTTCCATAGAAATACAAGAAAATAATAAGTAAAATAACTTTTAAAAAGTGTATCTGTTTGGCATTAAATAGTGTCTTTTATTCAATGTCTGTATTGTTGAGCCTCTGCAGTTCTATACCCTTGAACTACCTTACACTTTGACTCCTAAAGAAGTGTCTTATGACCAGTTTTCTTTTCAATGACATCCTTCAAATCCTAATTACCAAGCACACATGCACGGGCACGCGCGCATACAAACAGACACATGTACAAATGTACAAGTAAATGACACCACTGATATTCAAATCTGTCTAGCTCAGGGGTCGGCAACCCTGGTCCTACAGAGCCACTGTCCTGCATGTTTTAGATGTATCCCTCTTCCAACACACCTGATTCAAACGATAAGCCTATCATCACGCTCTGCAGAAGCCCAGTAATGACCATCAGGTGTGTTGGAAGAAGGAAACATCTAAAACATGCAGGATAGTGGCTCTGTGGGACCAGGGTTGCCGACCCCTGGTCTAGCTGATGTGACCCAGGCAGAACAAATGCCAAACATACTGAAAACTTACGTTAGCGGTCCAACTAGCAGGTTCCTTTTACAGGTAGATGGAGTGACAGCTGGGACAGCCAATCACATGTACGGTAGAAAAACCAAAGAGCCAATCTGAGAGTGATATCTACATTAGAGGTGGGACTTCTAGCAGAAACCAACTGTTAACACTTTGTGTGCCATAATCATTGACTAAACACTGCTGGGCAGCAGTTGTATTGATAGGGACTATACCGTAGTGGATGGATATTGGTAGGGACGTGTCCCTAGCGTCCCTACGCAATTCCACGCCCCTGGCTACAGTGTTCGACCCGTTTCAGTGGTGTTCTTACATCAGTCTCATGTGTGGGTGGTTTTTGGACCGCAGTCTGGAAGCCAGGAATTTGTGTTTTCAACGTCATCATAGTGGCTCTTTGTTGCCATAACCTCAGGTGAACTAGACCATTGTTACTGCGGTGATAGTCGGTTAAATTAACAGTGGCACTAACTGACTAACAGGAAGAATACGCAGGTCATAATCTGTGCTTGTTTTTTCATGTTTACATACAGTACATAGACATATAATTCATCTAATGGAAATAAATTTGTGTTTATGCTCAATTTGTAACTGCACATGTTGAAATATGAAAACTGTGCACACATCTAAAGTTTCCAGTTTGCACAATAAAAATCCCACATTTCTGTTGTAAAATTGCTTTTATCTGTTTTGGAGATTATCAATTATTTAATAATACTACAGTTAATGTAATCACTAACTCTTGCTTATTAAGTTGAATCTTTTCCTCATAATGTTTTAAAAATACAGTATTAATCTTATAACTGTTAAAATGAATCCTCACAGATTTATTCCTGATATGTATTGTGCTCAAATTAACTAAACTGAGCTGAGGGTGTTAAAGTATTGGCACAATCATCCCTATTTTTGAGCGGTAACAGTTGGTTAAATTAACAGTGGCACCAACTGACTAAAAGGAAGAATACACAGGTCATAAGCCAACTCTATTTCTGAGTAATGACACCAGAAAAGTTGTTTTGAGCGCTGGCCCTTTAAATGCAAATGAGCCACTTCACATCCCACCCCCTCCAGGTTGTTGACTGTGCTTCCTGTCCTGTTCAGCCACTTGTGTTCATTAATAGAACCAACAACTGAACATTTTCGGCTCGAAGTTTGGACATATTTTCAGTATGGACTACAACTGCTGCTGCCGACAAACAATTATATCGTACTGGGAGAAATGTTCGTTGGAAGTCTTGACCTTATATGTGCAAATGTCGTGATGTAACTAGTTATAGACGTAACAAATTAAAAAGGAATTAAAACAGGTTGTAAAGATCCACTCGATTTTTGCCGAAATGAATATAAAGATAGTTTTGCAGCACCTGCAAACTTCATGAACTATTAGGGTCCAAATACACAAATAAATCTACCAAGGACTACTAAAAGTGGGTTTAGCAAAATATGACCCCTTTAAATTTGCACTTTCAATGAATATCATGACATAAACCTAATGAATTTCCTTCTAAAACACTTTTAACACCGTAATTGGTCATCACCGGTGCATCCTAAACCAGGAAACAGGCTGAATAAACATGTGGCGACAACTAAATATGTCACAAATCCCATATAATTAATGAGCTGCTGACTGACCTGAGACTAAAGTCATCCCATCTTAGTGAAATAATGAAGGTAATTTGCAGTGGAATTTTTACATTACAAATTAGAGACATGGCAGATTCACACAGGATTAAGATCACAAACAACCGCTGTCTCTGCAAGTACAAGTACTAACACGCCATTAAAGAATAATAACCAAATATTTAATTTTTTTTTTTAAATTAATTTATTAACATTGACAAAGTAACAGAGTGAGGAATAATATACAGCAGTTATTCAAGGTTTGGAAAAAATGACAAAAAATGACAAAAAGTGCTGTTCCTCAAAGAAATTGCAAATATTTAGCACAGCACACTTTTCTTAATATATGAGAGTACATTATATCCAAAAATTAAACTGATATCATTTTTATTTTAGTTTTAAAAGACATTAATTCATGGTAATTCATGGAGTGAGGTGTTTGTTCAGTGTGATGCACCAGAATAATAATCAAAGATTTTATTCAGATACTGATCAAATTATCAGTCTTTGGTGACATATGTTTCATTACTATATTTAATAAACATCTTTCTGCTGTTTTTTTTTTTTTTTTTTTAAATAAATAATATTCAAAATTATTATTGTATTTGATTATTATGAAATATAAGGTTAGACACAGGCATATATTTTGAACATATTTATTTACACATTGATATTTACATTCTGAATTTATGCTGTATACATTCATTTACAACCTTTACTGTTCTTAATCTACACTGTATTCTCATAGATTTTCTTACGTATCCAGTTGTAATTCAGGTACAAATTAAATAAACACAGTTTTAGAAACTATATATGTCTTTCATGCTGAGTAATCAAAAATATTGCTTATGCGAAAAAAATAAATTGACCCTGATGTTCATTTTGGCTTGGCCAGGCCCTAATACTAGTCCAGTCAGTGCAGGACACATTCTGCTGGCTTTTCCTTTAATATGTCACCGTCTGTACCGATATGAAGCTGTACAAGCGCACACAGCATATCTTCACACTGCATTTACCTTCATTTTATGGCTGACTTGTCTAATAAAGATGTTAGACTTGACAACACATGCATGTTCACAGAGCATGTCGTGTCATTTCAGCAGATGACTACGTTCATGTCATTGTGTGTGTGTCACATGAATAGAACTCAGAGATTTCCTGTGAAAATACCAATGTGTCGGCTTCAACACTGAGCACCGAGAACTAGGCAATTGACTTTTCCAGAAAAAAATTGAAAAAACTGATTATATTTGATGTAATTTACTGTACAGGGGTTGGACAAAATAATGGAAACACCTTCACCTCAAGATGATAATGCCCCAATCCATATAGCTAGAATTGTTAAAGAATGGCATGAGGAACATTCTAATGAAGTTGAGCATCTCGTATGGCCGGCACAGTCCCCAGACCTCAACATTATTGAGCATTTATGGTCAGTTTTAGAGATTCAAGTAAGACGTCGATTTCCACCGCCATCGTCTCTAAAAGAGTTGGAGGGTATTCTAACTGAAGAATGGCTTAAAATTCCTTTGGAAACAATTCACAAGTTTTATGAATCAATACCTCGGAGAATTGAGGCTGTAATTGCCGCAAAAGGCGGACCTACACCATATTAAATTATATTTTGTTGATTTTTTAAGGTGTTTCCATTATTTTGTCCAACCCCTGTAGCTATTTAAATCTATGGCACCTACTGTTTTGTGATTTAAGATAGTAAATTCTAAATAAAAAGCTGTTTCTACATTCTGCAACCATTGACACTCAGAGAGAGAGAGAGCGAGGGAGGGAGGGAGGTAGGTAGGTAGGTAGGTAGGTAGGTAGGTAGGTAGGTAGGTAGGTAGATAGATAGATAGATAGATAGATAGATAGATAGATAGATAGATAGATAGATAGATAGATAGATAGATAGATAGATAGATAGATAGATAGATAGATAGATAGATAGATAGATAGATAGATAGATAGATGTACTTTATTTATCCCAAACTGTCAAACTCATTTTAGTTCAGGTTCCACATACAGACCAATATGATCTAAAGTAAAATAATAGCATAATAATCTGCAAAAAAAATGATTCCATATTTTCTTCTTGGTTTGATGTGATAATAATGACAACTTCATTTTTAGTGCAAAAAATAACATTATATTATGAAATTATTTACATTTACAAACTATCCTGTAACCAGTGTTGGGAATAACGGCGTTAAAAACAGCGGCATTACTAACACCATTATTGTTTTCCAGTAACGGGTAATCTAATGAATTAGTATTTGAAACGGCAGTGAAATGTGGCGCATTACTGTGCACTGATATCTAACAGCTGTTATCTGTCCTTGCTTGCTCAGCCAGGCACGAGAGATGTGACGTTCATGGACGAGTCGAGTCTTTAGAAAGGCTCTTTAAAGTGAACGATAAGAACCGATTTGTTAGGAGCAGTTCTTATATTAAAATTACCTGTGTGTCTACTCTACGAAACTGGCCCGTGAAACCCGCTCAAAAATCCGTTTCCTTTTACATATTTGAAGGTTTTTCAAAAAAGTAATGCAATAATTACTTTCCCTGGTAACTAATTACATTTATGAAGGAGCAGTTCTGTTACTAATTCAATTACTTTTTTGGGAAAGTTACTAGTAACTATAATCAATTACTTTTTAAAAGTAATTTGCCCAACACTGCCTGTAACAATAACATGTGAATAATCTGAACAAATACAAATAACCTGGAATGTTTAAAGAAAATTAAGCACAATTTGAACAATTTTCTGAGTTTAGTGTCTTTGTACAGTAGATCCAATCCATTATGCACATGTATAAATGATAAGTTGAGGCATAATATTGTAAAAATTGCACCTATTTTTCTTAAGAAATTTCAGTTTTTTCAGGTTATTCACAACTTTTTTGTTTGGATAGTTTATAAAAGTAAGTATTTTCATAATTTAATGGGGGTTTTTTGCACTAAAACAAAGACAAAAATTCTGAGTTGTCATCATTTATAGGTTATTATGCTCTTACTTTACTGGTCCGGCCCACTGTAGATTAAATCGGGCTGAATGTGGTCCCTGAAAGAAAATGAGTTTGAGACCCCTGCTATATGCTATAGGAACAGCTTTGTTTCGTCTTAATGTTGTATAATGTAGACACCCTCGCCTGTTACTGCAGAAAAAATCTACCTACTGGTATAAATACAGTTACCTTGACCTTACCCTGACCTGTGCAAAATTCTTAGGCCAACATTAGGTATATCGGTTTAGTAAAATTATGACCACACATTTGCATTTCTCTGTGTCTGCATTGGGATACAATCTGAATAAATGGGAAGTATGTAAAGCAGTAAAAACGGCTTCTACAAAACAAAGTAGTAGAAGCCACTTAACATGTTCTTTAACCATTCTGTTCAGCCAATATAAGATTAATTGCATACATTTTCTGATGTTTTATACCAGGTTTCATTCAACACTCGTCAGACGTTTCTGTTTGTGCTGCTTCTTGTCATGGGGTCAGGGTTCACTCTAAATAGGGACGTTAACTTTTACAGCCCATTTAGTTCCATTTTTTTTTTTGTGTGTATTTTAAGACTGTGCACATGTTCCATGTATTCTTATTGTATCTGAAGAAAAGAGAATGAGAAATAAATATGTGTGCAAACAAGGATAAAAGTTGCCTAAAGGTGAAGACACACCAACCCGACTGCTGATTGTAACCAGAAAAGGTAGCCCAACGCAGTCAAAAAACTGTGACGAACACACCAAATGGACTACCGACTCGAATGTACGTTATGCGCTTGCTCAAGATGTAAACCCAGAAATGATGGAAGACCAAACCCTGTAGACCAAAACCCAGAGTTCACTGCTGTCAGTGAGTGTTAGCAGAGAGCGTTGAGCAGTCCAGAAGGGTTGTTGTTGTTGTACTCGTTGAATGAATGGATAGTAATTAGGGATGCAAATTATCGATTAATCCATTAATCATTAGTTGGCTGACCTCATTGATCGATTAACGATTACTTGATAAGCGGCGATTTTCCTGAGAACCTGAATTTCTCTTTCAATACGGTCTGTTAGAATAAAGCTAAATATCATTTATGTACTTCATGAAAAAAGCATGTTATATTCCTTAATGACTGATTTATTGAACCACTGGATACAGTCAGTGTTTCCTGTGGAATTCATCTGTTGGTGTGACGGTGTGTAATGGGGGGGTGCATCAGCGTGCGTTTCGTCGGTGGGGGGGGGGGGGGGGGGGTATGTGTGCGTGTTGGTTGGTAACCGCGCGCGTGCGTCACTTTCTATCCTACTTATAACACTATGGGGGTACGGGGCAGTGCAGTCCGTGTCAATTAATTGTTTACATCTCTAATAGTAAGAAGAAGATACTGGCGTTGTCAGCTCTCAGGCTTCTTCCTGTGGAAGAAGAAAGATGTCGCAGGCAAAAACTAAGGAGAAATCGCACTATGCTAATAGTGTTCACTTCATGGAATGAATGAAGTCCATAGAAAACACTGACTTTCACTCATTCAGATACGATATGAGCAGTGAATGGACTATTATAGAAGACAATAATAGTGTGAAGTACCTTGGCATAGCTGGATTCACATGGAAACTTCTCCTTCACTGATTCACTAGTCAAGGGCTATCCCTCCACCAATCAGACTGGTCCAACTGAACGATAGGTAGTGGCCGATTACACATGTTGAATCAGCCGAAAAGAATGGAGACGGCATTAACGACGGCTGATCGAACAGAACACACCAAGCAGACTCATGTTACTGACCTCGCCAGACTGCCTGACGACGTCCAACCACCAAAAATCGGGTTGGTGTGTCTTCGCCTTTAGACTTTCACATAGTACTGCATTTGTGATGTCCTCACTGTAATCAATCATCCACTACTGTCTAAGTCAGTGTCTACTTTAGTGATAAGTCTGCCAACTGAGTGGCTTAAATGTACCAAGTTGTAGTTGGCAATGACTTTGGTGCTGCGATTTGGAACAAAGTATTTCTATTGCCCTTTTTATCTCTCTGATGTGATTGGAATGCCCCATATTCCTCCTGTTGGGTCTGTCAGTTGAAGGTGTGTCTTTATTATTTTATCAGAACTGAATAATCACCTGTTGTGCTGCTGGAATCGATCGGGATCTTTCTTTATTCGTCCGGACACTTGGGTTGATCGGGTTTCCACTAAAACCAACTCAGACAATTTCTATCCAGTTAAATTAAGTTATATTCGGTTAAGATGAATATTATATTAAATTTCCATGTGCAGTCCTCTCCTATTCCACTGAACGACGTTATGACAGAAGAGACGTTGGTCGTCAAAACATATTACAGTCACGGAAAAAATTATTAGACCACCCTTGTTTTCTTCAGTTTCTTGTTCATTTTAATGCCTAATACAAGTAAAGGTACACTACAAACAAAAAGTTAAGGATATTTCTTTTTTTATTTGTCATTTTTGCCATTTGTAAATAAAACTATGTCTGGTCATTAAAAAAATGTGTTTCAATTCAATTCACACACAAAAAAGTAAAAAGTGCTGTGCAAGAATCCTAACTGAAAAAAATAGCCCAAAAATTAAAAATATCCTTAACTTTTTGTTTGTAGTGTACATTTGTTTGGACAAATATAATGATAACAACAAAAACAGCTCATAAGAGTTTAATTTCAGAGCTGATATCTAACCATTTTCTATGATTTTCTTGATACTAACCAAACTCACTTCAGTTCTTACATCAATATCTGTGGCATTGTACTGACAAAAACAGTGCTTTTAGGCATTCCATGTTTTCTTTTCTGTCTGTTTTAGTCACATGATGCACACAGGAGTTAGTACTTGATTACATAACATTGTTTTTGATGATTTTTGATGGTCTAATAATTTTTTCCATGACTGTAAATGATACTAAGAATCAAAAGTAGGCTACTAAAGTAATTTGGTTGATGCCATAAAATATTGACATTTAACATTTTTTTTTTTTTCTTAAATCTGTCACCACCACATGATGCCACTGACATTTAATACTTGATGTAAAAGATAAACTACCTGATGAGTCGAAATTTGGCACAGGGATGAACTTCAATCTCATCTCCGCGAGTTGGCGGGTTTTGACTGTCTCGACATTCGCCTTCCGCTGGTGTCTCGTCGGCTTCGTGAGCTGCTCCCCAGCTGCGTGGCCTGCAGCTCTTCATCTTGATATTCTGACTGACATGTAGGGCTAGACTCCTGTATGACCTTATCATCCACATCCTCCAAGGCTCCAAACCATGTACTTACTACGACAAATGGAATCAAAGCATAAATAGTTTCGACTGCCTGGAGCGTCAAGACTAGTCAAACTGGATCTCTCTAATGTGTTTAATACACTGATGCTACAACAATGGGGCAAATGGATTTATGCGTTTCAACACGTTCACATTAAAACCCTTTTAAGACCATTATGTTGTCATATCTGTCAACATATGTGAAATGACTGAACTGGAAGTAATTTCACATCACACCAAGCATCACACCTTGGACAAACAATCTTAAATTACCATTGAAGACCAGTATCTGCCAAACTGCACATATCTGGATTTCCACAAACACCAAAGTGACACCTCGATCCTCCATGTGCACAAATAGGCCCAGCAACCGTTAACAGCCGTGCCGTCAAAACTTTACTAATCTGACATAAAGGTATTTACCCTGGACTGCCCTTGTAAGAACACGACACAATGTTCATAACTGTACTGTAAAAGTCCAGACCTTACTGTCACAGAAACAGAGGCTTTCCCATCATGCACCTCAAGAATACTACAATATAGACCCTGAAAGCACCAGGCGTCTAACAAGTTCTTACAACAGCAAGGCAACTTCTGGCAAATGTGAGGCTGAAAATACATACTGTCATGATTTTGAATAGAATAGAATAGAATAGAATAGAATAGAATAGAATAGAATAGAATAGAATAGAATAGAATAGAATAGACCACAACTGAATAGAATAGAATAGAATAGAATAGAATAGAATAGAATAGAATAGAATAGAATAGACCACAACTGAATAGAATAGAATAGAATAGAATAGAATAGAATAGAATAGAATAGAATAGAATAGAATAGAATAGAATAGAATAGAATAGACCACAACTGAATAGAATAGAATAGAATAGAATAGAATAGAATAGAATAGAATAGAATAGAATAGAATAGAATAGAATCATTCATCCCCAAAGATGAAAATTGGGGGTGTCCCACAGTTCAAATAAAATCCACAATCACAACTATACTATGAGTATATATTGGTATATATAAATGTAAAAGTTGCATAGTAACATAAAAAGTACCATAGTCCAGTAAAATAAAAAAGTAGAGCATAAATTAAGCAAAATACAATAAAACAAGTAGTGCCTGGCACAACAAAAACCCCGCCCCTCGCACATACTGTATCTTATTTTGGTGAAGTGTCTTGGAGTGTTAATGAATCTGACAAACTGAACATAAGGTTCTAATATTTGACATTAACCCTTTAATCTCTAACATGTCTGTGGTGCTCGTTCTGAATGGATGATTTCTTTGAAATATTCCTAAAAATTCTTTAACCATTTGGTCAACAGGAAAAAATTCAAAACATGCTGATAGAATAGACCTTGTTCTGTCTACAGACACCTGAGCATGCTCAGTGCACCCCATACCACTAATGGGGGGCAAAACATGGGCAAGTGAGTAAGACCAATTTGCTATAATATTTGGGCTTTTTTTTTTTTTTTTTTTTTTTTACATCATTTTCCTTGTGTTTTTTTGTTTTTACTTTTGTTTGCAGTGTTGTTGTGGTTATCTTAACTTTTTCTTTAATCTGTTTTTACTAAGTTTTGACTGTGTAACTACTTTTTGGAATTTAACCATTTGCCAAAAAGCAGCTGGACTGATTTAGAATAAAAAAGAACCTCAAAACAAAAACTGGGCCAAAATTCAAATAACTTAGTTGTTGTTCAGTGTGTTCCAGTTCACAATTCATGTTCAGCATCCTAAATCTCTTATTGATGCATATTCTGAGCACCTTATTTAGTAAAAACTAGGGGGGTGTATTGGCAAGAATCTGGCGATATGATACAAATCACAATACTAGGATCACGATACGATATATCACAAAATATCATGATACTGTTAAAAAGGCAATTTTTTGTTTGTTTCTTTTTTTAAAAACTATTATTTCCTTTAAGAATTGAATTACACCACAAATATGCACAAATACTAAATACATTTTTATTTGATCAGAACAGGATCTAATGCTATATCACAAAATTTTTCTGTGTGAAAACTTAAATTCTGTTTTACAGACATTACAGTTTAAGATCCTGTTCAAATGTTCATATTCTATTAGTCATCATAACATTATTTTTGTGCAATCCCAACCAAGGAACTAACATTATTTAATAAAAGAGTGTTAAATAATAATAAATAAAAGAAAAACAAAAACAAAAATGAACCTCCACGATATTTGCATTTGAATAAATACCTAGAAATATTGATATGGTACTTTTTAACATCAATACAGTATTGTGAAATGAAATACTGCGATATATTGCAGAAACTTGCACAAACTTCAATTCCTCTCTTGTCTTTTTCTGTTATTCCACCCTGTTTTGTGCGGTGGCCCAGAGGTGCAACAGCCCAAAACATTATCCATATAAGAAAAAAAAAAAGGAAGACAGCCCAAAAAATTATCCACTATAAGAAAAAAACAGAGAACAGCCCAAAAAATTATCCACTATAAGAAAAAAAAGAGAACAGCTCAAAAAATTATCAACTGTAAGAAAAAAGAAGAGAAGAGCCCAAAAAATCATCCACTATAAGAAAAAAAAAGAAAACAGCTCAAAAAATTATCCACTATAAGAAAAAAAAAAGAAAATAACCCAAAAAATTATCCATATATGAAAAAATAGAGAACAACCCAAAAAATTATCCACTAGCACAAAAAAATATCCACTTTTCACATTAGCATTAGCTTAGCGACAAACCTTCACACAGTGCACACAAGGGCCATTTACCAATGAAACCTAACCCCACTCATACCCTAACCCTAACCTTAACCATTTAACACCCAGTCCTAACCTTAAGCAGACACAGCAACCTTAATTAATCGTTTAACCGCTTTTATTAATGTAAATATTTTCAAAGTAACTTTGTTTTTAGCACACCACCCTCCACTTCCAATGGGTTACTTCCTTAGAATTAGCCACATTAGCTGAAGACCTTAAAAATTGTCAGCCTTTGCCTTTATTTTTTGTGGCAGTCTTAATTTTAAAGCAAAAGACCTTTCAGATAAACAGCGCCCCCTTAATTGAAAAGGTGGATGATGGTTTTTTTCTTATAGTGGATAACTTCTTGGGCTGTTCTCTATTTTTTCTTACAGTGGATAATTTTTTGGGCTGTTCTCTCTTTTTTTCTTACAGTGGATAATTTTTTGGGCTGTTCTCTTTTTCTTCTTATAGTGGATAACTTTTGGGGTTGTTCCATTTTTTTCTTATAGTGGATACTTTTTTTGTGCTGTTCTATCTTTTCCTTATAGAGGATACTTCTTTGGGCTTATAGATAATTTTTTGGGCTGTTCTCTGTTTTTTCCTTATAGTGGATAATTTTTTGGGCTGTTCTATTTTTTTCTTATAGTGGATACTTTTTTGGGTTAGTGGATAATTTTTTGGGCTGTTTTCTTTTTTTTTTGTACAGTGGATAATTTTGGGGGCTGTTCTCTATTTTTGTTATGGTGGATAATTTTTTGGGCTGTTCCCTCTTTTTCTTACAGTGGATAATTTCTTGGGCTGTTCTCTCTTTTTTTCTTACAGTGGATAATTTTTTGGGCTATTCCCTTTTTTTCTGATAGTGGATCATTTTTGAGGCTGTTCCCTTTTTTTCTTATAATGGATAATTTTTGGGGCTGTTCTCTCTTTTTTCTTATAGTGGATAATTTTTGGGGCTGTTCCCTTTTTTTCTTATAGTGGATAATTTTTTGGGCTGTTCCCTCTTTTTCTTATAGTGGATAATTTTTTGGGCTGTTCTCTCTTTTTTCTTATAGTGGATAATTTTTTGGGCTGTTCCCTTTTTTTCTTATAGTGGATAATTTTTTGGGGTGTTCTCTCTTTTTTCTTACAGTGGATACTTTTTTGGTCTAATGGATAATTTTTTGGGCTGTCTTCTTTTTCTTCTTACAGTGGATAATTTTTTGGGCTCGTGGATAATTTTTTGGGCTATTGCACCTCTGGGCCACCGTAATTTTGACCCTAAAACACAGTTAAACAAAACCACTGAAGTAAAGGAACACAAACACATACTCACAGTAGCTTTTATGACACTGAAACAGACACAAAGTCCAAGCAGGCTGTTTTATTGAAATAATATCTAAAGGGTTAAAGGGTAAAGTCTCTATGTGAGTGTGTGGACATCACTTAAATGTTTATAGGGAGCTTCAGGGTAAAATTATACTGAACATTAACTGATATCATGTAAGTAGGGATGTAACGATTACCGGTATAACGATAAACCACGGTAAAATTGCAGACGGTTAGTATTACCGTTTAAGTTCTAATTATCATGATAACCGTGTTTGATTACCGCACTTTTAGGGGAAAAATCCCTATGTAAAGATACACTTTTATGTCAAATATTTGAATATAGTTTTCATTTATTACAATTTTGATTTTCTATGCCTAATATTTGGAACCAAAAGTCACTTTTAAAGTCTTTGAAAAGGTTCGTTCAGCATCTTTGTGTTATTTATGCAATAAATTATATACATTTTTCAAACTGGATTTTAAATTTTTTTGCGTTTTTTGTCCTTTTATGTTTTTATAGTAGGTTGAAGTGAAAAAGTAATAGATAGATGAGACAGATAAAGTTGTGCTGAAAAAAAGATCCCAAACATGGGTATAGGAAACATTTGTTTATATTGTATATAAAGGCAAAATCAAAAGGACTGAAAAACACACAAAATAGGCTCAGACCCCTAAGGGTTAATATTTGAATGTTTCTGCAACAGAAAATACATTGTGCCTATTATTTTATTTGTTTGTTTGTTTGTTTGTTTTTTCAAAATAGAACTTGGTTAAATTATTTCAGTGTGTGTATTAGTACTTTTTGAACATTTTGAGCACAATTTCAACAATACCGTGATAATAATGATAACTGTGATAATGTTAGTCACAATAACTTTGATGAAATTTTCATATCGTTACATCCCTACATGTAAGTGAGGGAACGTTCAGGTCTGGTTTTTGGCACTTCAGAGTAGGGCTGCTCGATTATAGAAAAAAAAAAAAAATCACGATTATTTTAGCAATAATTGAAATCACGATTATTAAAAACGATTATTTTTTAACCTTAAAGTTGTTTATTTTTTTCTTGCAAAACAATGTAAAATATACTCTTTAAACATAAATAAAGCTTTTAACCACTAAAACAAAGTATGTTCACTTTTGTATGAAACGAAAAAAATCTTTGAATGCAAATAAGTGTACTGTAAATTCAAGTATGTTTCCTTTTGTAAATAAATAGTGCACTGTAATTAAACTGCTATAGACTTGCCATAGAACTGTAGCAATTAAAAAAAAAAAAAAAACCTCACGTAAAGTGCAAATTATAAATTCAAGTATGTTCAATGTAGTATGAAACATAATAATTTCAGTGGCGTGCTGTGAGGTTTCAGTTCAGGCCTTCTGTTAACATCAGCCATCTAGAATACGAACGTTAGGGTTATACGGGTTAGGGTTAGGTTAATACGGGAGTTGCAGCGTAAAGAGATTCGGAAACTTAAGATTGCATTGCGGACGAAGTTGTTTTTATGTGTTTTAGTTTTTCATGAGATTATGATAAAGGTGGCTAAACTTTAGATGGTTACAAAGGTTTGTTGTGTTAGCGGTCGGTGCGGACACAACTACGAAACACTTTTTGCACGTGATGTGTTTTTGCTCTTCGTCTTCTTCATCAAACCCAAAGTGATTCCATACAATTGAATTTGACTTGCCTTTTTTGTTTACCAAGCACTTCTGCTGTGATTCTCCTGTCATTTTTCCAGACCGCTAGGTACAACTGTCCTCTTGGGGTGGACCTGCCGGCTAGCAGGCAGCTGGAGCTTAGAGGGGGGCGGGGCAGAGCAGCTCATGGTAGCTTGCGTGCGCGTGAATTAAAACAACTCAAAATTAATAATCGTTTTTTCTCGATTACATAATTTTTGTAATCGTTGCGTCTAATAATCGAAATCGTATTTGAATTTCGATTAATTGCACAGCCCTACTTCAGAGTCTGTTTGTACTGTGATTGTGGGTTTTTTTAGTGTTACACCCATTGATAAACCAACAGAAATACATTCCACTGAGATGCATTCAACTGTGGGAAATGAAGCTTATTCACTGCAAAGGAATTTTAATAGCAGCAGTGGTTACATTTTAACCAAATAAAACAGATGATTTGTGTGTTTCTTTTTTATCTGTTTACTGCATTACCAGACTACAATTCATGCAAACTATCCACAGCTGTCACTTCACTCGAGGTATTAAATCAATTTAACCCTCCAGTATCCGGGTGCGCTTTTTAGGCACACTTTGCACTTTGTGTTAAAAAACTTCATATTATTTTTCACAATTTAAATAAGATTAGAATTCAAAAGTTGTTCATTTGTGCATGATCTTTAAAATTCTGGCCACCAACTAAAATTTGCACATTGTAAACAAAAGAAAATTACAAGACTAACATCTGTCTCACAAGTGTGCCAAAAACGCACTATTTCTTCCATTATAACCACTGTTTTTGATCCGAAAGCCATTAAGGCATAAATCCTTCTTTTACTGATATCTGGGCTTCATTTGAGAGATGAGGGTCTAAATTAATTTACTAATGTTTTTAATGTTGCTGTTAATCATTGACATATGCCAGGCTGCAAAAATCAAATAATATGTGATACAATTTTTATGTAGTATTCTGGAAAAAAAAACAACCAAAAAAACAAAACATATTTTGTGTTTTTTGCATCAAAAAATGTAGTGACGTCATGATGAAAAGAGATCGTTTAAAAGGTTAAAAAAAAAAAATCTAAAATGAATGATTATTTGATATATATGATTAGGGCTGACCTTGATTTACAAAAATAAAATCAAATTAGAGCAGAAAAATAAATCAATATATAATATTTAATAATTTGATCTATAGGTGTGCCATTTTGGCACACTTGGTGACAGATGCTAGTATTTTTGAACATTTGACCTAGCGCCAAAAATAATAATAATGCAAATTAACTAATGTTGGAGTTAATCATTGACACATGCCAGGCTGCAAAAATTAAATAATATGTGATCCACTTTTCATGTAGTATATTGAAAAAAAATTTTTTAAAATTTTTTGTTTTTTGCGTCCAAAAAAATGGTTTGTTTACATTACAAACACGGCATTTAAAGGGTTATAAAATGTGACAGTTATTGAGTATTTGGTATTTTTATTTATGGCTCAAGTTGATGAAATAGAAATAAGTGTAAAAGAATTAAAAAAATATCTGTATGACAAATTTTTTGACATAATTCCACAAGTGTGCCAAAAAGGCACTCTTGGTGCTTAGTAAGAGCCTTGCTGGACGGGATACAGGAGGGTTAAACTTTCTGTGCAATAAAAGCGACCTTAGTGTGTCCTTGTGCTACCGGTGTTTACCCACTTGAGGTCATCACACACGACATGCGCCACGGACTGGTCTGCACCTCCACCAGCCGAGACCCCACGGGCTCCACGACGCGTAATAACCCCCATTCACCTGAAACTAAACCTGTTTTTTTTGTTGTTGTTTTTTGTCTTGAGTGGGTATAACACAGACTTGCATTCCTGTGCAGACACTGTGTGTTATAACAGGATATCGGCGGATTATCTGGGTTATGATCCTGGGAGGAAGGATCCACGCAACGCAACGACGCCGGTAGCTGCGCACTTTTCGTCATTTGCAGCTCGACATCGCGTTAATACCGAACCGAGGACGCTTTGCACATGTGTTAAGGCATGGTGCTGAAGGTCCTACCTGCATAACTGAAGGGTGGATGCTGCCTGGCGCTCCTGTGGTCCCGACATGATGATGGTGAGGAGGATGATGATGATGGTGATAAACTCTCGGGGTTCCTGATCTCGTTGAGCAGCGAGATTTCTGTGCGATGCGAGGGGCAGTCGGACTCTTCTCTTCTGCTGTGGTCACGGTCTCTCCTAGGAAAAAAAAAAAAAAAAAAACAGTCTTATGTTGGAAAAAGTACTGGACCCGGATGCAGGAAGAGGATTAAACACCGGTGTTTAATGAGTGTCCAAAACGTCTGACCACAGTCTCCAGGACGCGCAGACTCATTCCAGACTCAGGTTAAAGCAAACACGCGGCAGCTGTTTGGCGCGTCCGCTTATTTTCGATGGAAGAGGAAAATGTGAAAGACATGCTTGCAAAACGGAAACAGAAACTTGTCAGGCATGTCCCTCAGACTGTCGTAGGGGGGCAGCAGAGACCGTATTTATGGAGGCTCATAAAATGAGGTGCATTGTCATGTTGTGCCTGTTGGGGCGCGTGTGACCACAACATCCTTCTGTCAGAGTCACCAACGGTTTTTCCAGTCTGTTAACCAGACAGATGTGTCATCCAAGTATGTGTAAAAGTGTATTTACTGCACAGGGTTTGTATTAAAGTTTGACACTAATTATTAATTTTGTTTCTTGTAGTTTTGGAACACGTCTTTCTATATCCCAGATAGCAAATATTTTGGCAGTATTATGGCAAACATTTGGCATTTTTGGCTTTCTTTTGGCATTATGAAAACCTTTAGGCTTAACTGTGGTAGGATTAAGATTATCCATAATAGATATGGCGGCACCAGCAGTATATGGCTGAGTTCTGGCATATGTGTGGTGAACCAAAAGACTGGGCACAGAGCAGGATCAAGTATAGGGATGGTATGGTATGTTTATGGCAAACCAGAAGATTGACTAAAGAGCGGCAACATCTTATTCCATATATGAATGTGTTTGGTTGTGTTTTGGCATATTTCTGTAAAGCCAAAACACTGTGCAAAGAGCGGGAATTTCTACCCAGAAGAAAACCCACTTTATTTTAAAAGCATGATCAACACAAATTTTGGCCACCTTTTGGCCTCACTTTGGGTCAGTTTCGGCTACTTTTTGGCTGGATTATGGGGATTTGGGGCTTTTCTGGGACAATTACGGTTATATTTTGGAAGTCCGCAAGTAGTTTTGGGTGAATTTTGGCTTCCTTCTGGTTTGATTTTGGCTTGCCTATTTTGGGCCATTCAGGGCTCATATATCTGCCCAGAACTTTGCCAAAATGGCATGCCAGTTTTGGGCCAGATTTAAACCATAATAATTTTGCTATCTGGGTATGTGCACATTGAGTTTTTCCATCTTTTTGTCTTTATTGTTTCCATGACCCACTTCATGACTGTAAGTCAAGGATAAGGAGCGGCAAAAAAAAAAACAACAACACACCATTTAACCACGACATCGCAGTTTTATTTTATTTTTTTATACAATATAAATACAACATTTGCAATTAATCGCAAAAATAAAACACATCCCAACAGAGATACTTTTAGTGACAAATAATCTGTCTACAATGTTCATCTGCACAGACTCAAAACACTGAAGTCAAAGGTGCAAATTCCTACAAATACTGACCCTTTGGGTCTTACAGGGCGGTTTCAGTGGCCCTTAATCATTCAGTCCACGGACAGGACTAAATATTGAACGTATACATACATGCGGATTTTAATCAAATACGACTGTCTAAACATGTCATCTTATACCGGACATTAGACGCGTGCGCAATACGTAAGTATATAATACTCAACTAAGACGATTTAACGATGAATTCTGGATTTCATCAACGAAACATGACAATGAATCACTGTGCATATTTACAAGTGACGCCATTTTACCGTGTAGCCTAAAGTTCATGCACTTTCCACAGGCTTCTACAGTGAAATGTCCATCCATTTACCAGGGTCTCCACATGGCTGCGTTCACAGCCTGAGGACCAGGCTGCGCCCTGACGGGGGCCACCGGGGTGCCGCTGCGGGACTGGACCTCCAGTTTGGGGCTGAAGCTGGATTTGAGGCTCAGGAGTCTCTTTTGGATCTGAGGAAGGGTCCTGGAGCTCTGTGCGCAGCAGTTCAGACAGGTCGGTGTGATGCTGGCGGTCATGGACTGTTGAATGAAGTCGTTGACGCGCTGGCACACGTCCTGGTCCAGGCGTGTGTTTGGAACCAGGGTGGAGACCCGCTGGAGGCAGGCTTTGTATCCGTCCCTGTAACTGTCTGCTGCATCTGAAGACAAAACAATGATATGTTAGTTTCACTGCCCTAAATGAATGAAACTGTTATATTTTTACTATTAATAAGTGAACATGTGAAGCAGAAGCAGAACTTACTTTTGGTGTTAACAGGAGGAATATCACCCAGGAATCTCACAGTCATTTCCAGGATGTCAGCTTTCTCAAGTTTGGAGTAGCGACTCTTCTGTAGGAAAAAAAAGAAGAAAATGTAATGAGCCTAAATTGTTCACAAATTTAACGATGTATGAAAAGCTGTATTTTGTTGTAACTCAGTAAAATAGTTGTATACTGTAACTTACATCTCTGCCTGTGAGAGGAAGAATCAGGTTTTTGAGATGGTTCAGGCTCTCGTTGATACGAGCGCGCCTTCTTTTTTCCATCAGAGGTTTCATAGTCTGAAAAAAAGCACAGGATAATTAGTGTTAATTCATAAAATTTAGAGAAACACATGCAAAGTAAGAGGAGAAAAGAGACAAAACAGAAAAAAGGCTGAGTTTGCTTACCTTTCTGAGCTCAAGGGCTTCTTTTCTTTTGGCCATTGGGCTTGGAGAAAAAGACTGCAGAGCTTCACAAGTCATGTTTGGAGACATTTTGAGCGTCTTCTTTGTTCGGGAGAAGTGTTCAGGAAAGGTAAAGGGGAAGATGTGTCTGTAACGGCCAAGAGCAGCGGTATTTATCCCGGACTTTGGCGTCGGTTTCCGTGCGTCACGGGTACGCCCCCAAGCCAACACCAAACGATTTGGACTGGCCACGTATTTCGATGAAAACAACACAAAGGCATCATATTTAGAAAGATAACCATCTGTCTTCTACTTTAATCCCAGCGTAACAACTGCACTGCGTGTCTACCTTATGATCGATGCAAAAAATTAAACAAAAAACTGTGTCAAGAAGCCACAGAAATGTGTGCGTAAAGACGCTTAAAGTTGGAAACAGGGAGACTTCTTCGACAAAATAGCAATTAAATAAAAGCTTTCATTTGTATTTCGCTGAATAATGAAATATTTACTCAGTTGTTTCATATGTAATCGTTAAAATTATGTTTTTGCTTTGTTTCCTTAAAAAAAACATTCTTATGTGTGCGTAAAGAGGCTTAAAGTTGGAAACAAGGAACATTCTTCGACAAAGTATCAATCAAATAAAATCTTTCATTTATATTTCGCTGAATAATGAAATATTTACTCAATTATTTCATATATAATGGTTAAAACTGTTTTTTTCTTTGTTTCCTTAAAAAAAACATTCTTATGTGTGCGTAAAAAGGCTTAAAGTTGGAAACAAGGAAAAGTCTTCGACAAAATATGAATTAAATAAAATCCTTAATTTGTATTTCGCTGAATAATGAAATATTTACTCCATTATTTCATATATAATCGTTCACATTATGTTTTTCTTCGTTTCCTTAAAAAAACATTCTTATGTGTGCGTAATTACACAGTGCCTCAGTAGTTGTAATTCATTGTATGATCCAACCTATGAAACACGATAAACAAAAAACATAAATGAACAGCAATACAATAATACATTTTCTTTTTAATTATACATTTTAAATGGAATTATTATCAGGAACTGTATGTGTGATGAAAGTCCTTGTCATCCACTCCAGTTGTTTTTATTTGGTAAAATTTGTCTAAAGTGTGGTTACGTTTTCTTTTAATACATATACATTTTAAATAAACAGAATACAGTATATATTATATACGGTCTTGGAACAAAAGAGTGCAATACACACATCACTGGCATAGGGGTCAGGCTTGCGTGTAAGGAGAAGTTTCCTTAGATACAGACTCCTACTCCAATCACACACCCAAGCCACGCTACTTCAAATAACATCTGCGTCTAGATTTTGACAACAATAGTTTTGCATGTGACGTTTTTATGCTGTTTGTCCCCAGGGGAGTGTCTACCTGTAGGGTGTATGGCGCTGTTGTGACCAACGCGGAACGCAGGGTGGAGGGGGTTGAAAAACAGAGGGTGGGTATAGAAAGGGCATGTGTTTTCTTCACAAAAGCCTCTGGTAAATATGAACTGAAACTGTGTATTTATGGAATAAAGAGAGTAAATATGTAAACTATGTGCTTTCAGAGTTGACTTAATAAACAAATACAGAAATGTGTGAAACGACATTTACATTAAAAGTATTGAGTTTTAATATTTTTGAGTAAAAACTATGAAGGTGCATGACAGCCCATCAAATGCCACTGCACTCAGGGGAACCACGCGCGCAGCACGCGCCACGGGGACCAGATGGTTGTCTGTTACCGAGCCTCCATCCTCCACCATCACCCCCCCCCCCCCCCCCCTTTTTTTTTACATGTACATCCACTCCACCCCCTCACTCCTCCGTAGTCCTGCATCCACCTCCTCTCACAAGTGCGCGCACCCACACACACACACACACACACACACACACACACACACACACACACTCTAAACTCTTTTTCTAAACACATTAACACGCACAACACTTGATCTCCACGCAGTTTTGGCGTGGCTGCCCCATCTGCATATACTTTATATCATTATTCAGCTGGAACACACCCTGAAGCTCCATGATGCAATTGTCTCCTTCAGCTTGACTCCTCAGAGTTTTTAGCGTCCAAGCTTTCATGAAATGCTTGTTTATCAATATTAGATGGAGACGAAGAAACACGAAGCTCAATCTGTTGATGCATATGAAAGATATTTGTCTGGAGTGGTTTTTATTATGAATCAAGTATGTTCTACTTTATATATTTTACCATACCATACCAACTTTATTTATAATGCACTTTAAGAACTTTACAGCTGGCCAAAGTGCCGTACACCAAACATAAAACAAGGGGATTAAATAAGTTAATAAGTAAGTAAAAATAGTGATAACACAGGGGGTAAAGTTTTTTTTAAATGGCACAAAGGCAGAGACGTGTTTGTAGATGTTTTGCCTCATTAATTTAATTCAACTACTCTTTGCATGTATACTTTCCTTGTATTTCATATATGTCGGGTTGCTCCTTTGTTGCTCAGTTGTCTATCTTAATCAAGACGTTTTTTATAAGAAATATTTCATCTCAGTGAAGTTTCCCTGGTAAAATAAAGGTTAAATAAGAAAATATCTTAAAAAAAAAAAAAAAAAAAATCAGGAATTTTGTTTTATTCAGGGCTACACTTTTATTCTACCAAGACAACATCTCCAACATAGACTATATCATATAACCTATTATTTTTTGATATATGAAACAATAAATGCAAAATATAATGTTGATAAAAGCAATGGTGAATGGAAAATGTGTCAAATATGGGTTGGTTTTCATACAGAAGTGAACTTTCCAGAACTGTTGTTTAACATAAACTTAAAATTATTTTCCATTCGACACTCACCACGTGGTTCTATTGTTTGCTATTTATTGTTCATTGTTTATTAGTGTCCATATAGTGTTTTCTTATATATTGAGACGTGACAGATTATCTCTACTTATTATAAATCTTTAGGCTCAGTGTTTGCAGTTGTAAAATGAAAAGGAATAGTCTACAGAGTAAAAAAGGTGCAGGTTGTGTACACATGTCGCTGCAGAAATTGAGAGGCACACTTGCAGCACGCGCCCCCTCCATCCCGCTGGGATGATGGGATACTGGGATGATGGGAGGATGGGGATGGAGGTGTCCCCGTCTCCGTTTTCTGCTCTTACGGTTAGAGTCGTCTTTTGTCTTTTCAAGCAAATTCGGCGTCGGTAACCCATCTGTGCAGGCCGGATAACAGGGAGCCTTTGTCTGAAAATGTTCTGATACTTCATGGGAATTAAGAGTCACATGCTTTGGCTTCGGGATGGGGGAGGACCAGGGAGGGATGGGGCTGTGGACATGACTTCTGCGTTTTTCTTGAGTTTCAGACAATAGGCAGCTCCTTTTTTACAACTATACAACGACCAATGTAAGCCTGAAGTGTCCACTGGTGACTGGTCTTCCCTTCTATTTACATTGTAAGACTGGATAAGTTGAGTTTACTTAAAAAATCTGAGGTAACTCGTTGCCTTAAAAAAATTAAGTAATGAGTAATGAAAACTTGAGTGTATTAAACTGAAATGCTTGATTTGAATGGAATTACTATTTTAAGTACAACACACTAAATGCCAAGTGAATTTAACCCTTTCATGCACGAATTATGAGAACCTTAGTCAAGATTTTTTTCTTCAGTGTTTAGCCATGAAAAAAACAATGCGATCGAGGGTTTTTTTTTCTGTGGAGTCACAAAAATATCCATGCATTTAATTTTTGAAGTAAAGAAACGTGTTTAAAACCCAGTATCAGAAAGTGATATGAAAACAATGAAATAAAAACATGTTTAATGCTTCTAATCTGATGTCTTCTCACATTTTAACATATTCTAATGCTAGTAATTACTCACTTCATGGAGACAATATGCCAAAAAAACCCCTTCTTGTCTAACAAATAACAATTGATTTACACTTGAACATGTTACTGCAGATCAGGTTTATCAAGAACAGTAAAGTTACAGTAATGATCTGAATTACAGTGTATGGGATGGTGCATAAGCGTCCACTGTGTTGGCTGATATGGAACTAAAACAACAAAACCCATTAATACACAAGAGAACAGCTGGAGAAGAACTGTCCACTGCAGTGGACAGTGCATGAAAGGGTTAACTTAAAATTTGTTGCAATGTCAATAGCTTTGAATAATCATTAGACTTAATATCATCAGTTCATAGTACTCAATTCCAAGTTAATTTAAATTAAAATCTTTTACAATATAAAGTGCTTTGTATAATTATGCAACTTAATATATTGTAGCATGAATGGAAGTTAGCTTTTAATTTGACAAGGACTTAAGATTTCCATTATACAAGATAAATTTTTGATGAACAGTAAATCAATAGTTCTTCCTATGGCTCTGACTCATGGTGCAGCTCTACCAAAATACAAAAACAAACACAAAAAGGCCAATAAACATTGCCATACACACATTACGTCCAAGTTAACACTAACAACACAACCCCGCTGAACCCCTGCACGGAAAAAGAACACATTTGCAACAACATGCCCAATACCCACAATGCAATGTGGAGATAAAAAGGTGTGGTCATGACTAAAACTTAGTGATTTAAATCCATTCAACTTAAACTTTTTCGTACTTTCCACTATGTCTACAAATTAGTAGAATATACTTAACATTTTATAGCAATGTCATAAAACTTTAATTATTTAAGTACATTGTAATTAAAGCATTTTAGTAAATACAAATTCTGGGCTTATACTGTATGACTCAAAGATATTTCATAGGAAAACTTTATTATGTGTATTACTTTTGAGTTTTATTGTTAAGTAGAAAATCAAGGTCAGTGAAGTTACCATATTTGGTTTCTTACCCATAAGTGTCAAAGAAAAATAAAAAATATAAAAAGTAAATATAAAACATTTTTAAAAAGCCACATGTAAGGTGAAAGAAACATGTATTTTATAACTGTTGTTGTCACTGTCTTATAATGTAAGCAGAAATTACCGAAAATAGTCACTTACCCAATAAAGGATTAACCCATAAAGACCCGGTGCTATTTTTATGGCAGTTCCCAAATAAATTTTTCTCCGTATTGAGACTTTCTTAAGTGATTTATTACCATTTATTGTAATATTATCGTCAGCATTTTGCTTTTTTTTCAGTGTCAGTCATGTATTTTTCTATATTTTATTCACTTATTATGTAGATGTTCATTAAAGCTCAGAGTAAATTCAATGGTTGCTACATCAGGAACAGACAAAACTGAAGAAAAAGTGACTTTTTTAGCAAAGATATCAATAACTGAACATAAAGCAAGTGTCTCCATCATGGGTTTTACTGGTGAATCAATGTTGTAGAAGGTTACGGTGTTTCCACGGCAACTATGGAGCCTCTGAATGTCCAAATGGGTCATATCTGATGACCATGAAAAGATGACAAACTGCATTTTACACCAATTATTTACATGGATTGATAGGATTAGTGGATCAGCAGGTATTGAACAGTTTAGTTCAGTAGATGGTTTGGTTGCCAGTGACTGTTTGAGTCTTCATGGGTTAAAAGTCAACATGTGGATAGCCATCACAGTTTTTATGTCTTCATGCAACTTATCAGTGTAATTTCATCATCAACCCATACAGACCCAGTGCAGCTTTTGTGGTCATTCCCAAATGAATTCTTCTCTGTATTGAATGTTTCTTAAGTGATTTATCACCATTTATTGTAATATTATCGTCAATGTTTTGCATTTTTCCGTGTCAGTCATGTATTTTTCTATATTTTATTAACTTATGATGTAGATATTCATTAAAGCTCAAAGTAAATTCATCGGTTGTTATATCAGAAACAGACAAAACTGAAGAAAAAGTGACTTTTTCAGCAAAGATATCAACAACTGAACATAAAAACAAGTGTCTCCATCCACTGTCATTGATCCAACTCCATGGGTTTTACTGGTGAATCAATGTTGTAGAAGATGACGGTGTTTCCATTTTCACTACGGAGCCTCTGAACGTCCAAATGGGTCATATCTGATGACCATGAAAAGACGTCAAACTGTATTTTACATCAACTATTTACATGTATTGATAGGATTAGTGGATCAACATGTATTAAACAGTTTAGTTCAGTAGATGGTTTGGTTGCCAGTGACTGTTTGAGTCTTCATGGGTTAAAAGTCAACATGGTCATCACAGTTTTTATGTCTTCATGCAACTTATCAGTGTAATTTCATCATCAACCCATATAGACCCAGTGCTACTTTTGTGGTCATTACCAAATGAATTATTCTCTGTGTTGAATAGAATAGAATAGAATAGAATAGAATAGAATAGAATAGAATAGAATAGAATAGAATAGAATAGAATAGAATAGTCCTTTCTTGTCATTGTAACATGCAACATATACAACGAAATAAAAAAAAAGTCAAACAATCGGTGCATAGTAAAAAACAACACAAACACCACAATAATGAATAAATACAGAAACAAATACACACAGCCGGTCATTCCGTCATTGCACGATCCCGTCACTGTATATATGTGTTGTGTTAGAGATTGTTTTTTATGGCATTGAGGGTGGTTATTGCTGATGGATAGAAACTGTTTTTGAGTCTGTTTGCTCTTGATCTGATTGTCCTGTATCGTCTGTCTGATGGCAGCAATTGGAACATGGAGTGTCCAGGGTGAGAGGTGTCCTTCACAATGTTCTGCACTCTTCTGACACAGCAGGCACTGTGAAGGTTGTGCAGTGAGAGGAGGGGGCAACCGATGATCTTCTGTGCCGTGTTAATGACCCTCTGGAGCTCTTTCCTCTGGACTGCTGTGCAGCTGGTGAACCACACACAAACAAAGTACGGTATGTTAATATGCTCTGTATGGAGCACTGGTAGAAGGACACCAGCAGTCTCCACGTGATGTTATTCTTCCTGAGCACCCTCAGGAAGTGCAGTCTCTGCTGGGCCTTCTTCAGCACCTTCGAGCTGTTCACGCTCCAGGTCAGGCCCTCCTCGATGTGGACACCCAGGAAGCAGAAGTCTGATACCCTCTCCACACAGTCCCCATTGATGATGAGTGAGCCTGTCTTAAGTGATTTATAGATTAGAAAAGTTCTAGTCTAACTATAGGTTTTATCGTTCCTTTATTGAGTCTGTTTTATTTTTTTGTCTGGTGGTGTGGTTCAGTCAGACCTCAGTTGCTGAGAGAAACTCACTGAATCAAATAGTGAGATGGTCCAGTCGCCTGATTGGTGAGTCCCAGTCTTGTCCCGCCTCCCTGTACACTAAACAGGTGCAGAGGATGGCTTCATCAGTTCTTAACAATGACTCCCATCCTTTACGAGGTGAATTTCAACTCCTTTCCTCTGGATGGAGGTTCTTAGTCCCAAGGTGCAGGACACAACGTTATAAAAACAGCTTTGTTCCTGTCGCCATCACTGAGCTCAATAAAAAATAGTGACATTGCACTTTACTAACTTATTTAGTTATTTATTCTATTTCTTTGCTCTATTTATTATTATTGTGACTTCAAATTTTAAAAATTTTTAATTTTATGTTCTTATCCTGGTTTTTGTCCTGGATTGTTTTTATCTTTTCTGGTTTTCATTGTGTTTTATTGCATCTTGTTTTTATTTATTTGATCTTATCTATTTTATTCTTTTACTTATCCATGCTGCTATACCGATGAATGGTGGAACACTGAGCACTTTTTGTCCTGTCTGTAAGCGTGATCAAGTGCCTGTCTTGCATGTTCAATGTATGTGTTGTTGTAATGCCAAGGCAATCACCTAGACTGCAAAACAAATCTACCTACGGGTATAAATAAAGTAACCTTGAGGTTTTTTGGTTTATTAAAGCTCTAATGACCACACGTGCATTTCTCAGTCTCTGTGTTCAGATTCAATCTATAGCCGCTTTTACACAGACAATCTGGCAAAAAAAGGTGAGATGGTGATCCCACCTTTTTTCCACTAATGACTTATTTCCACAGCCAAGTCAAAGGAGTAACAGAGGTGAGACAGGCTGGACTTTTACACTTCGGACCTGCATTACGGAATCAAAGGGGCAGTGACGCAGCGCAGTGTATAGTGTGACATAACTTGCGCGTCAGAAATACCCCGAGCATTGTGGTGTTACTAACCTCTCCAGAGTCTTTCACCATTCCACAAATATTAGCATGGATAGAGTCTGGTGCCTGAGGTGACAACAGCTTGTGGATCTCTGCGTCTCAACAGTTCGACATCTTTCTGGTTGCATTGATATGTTTGTTTACTGTACATGGCTGCACTCATTTTTAAATCCCCCCAGCGTGGGGGTCACACATACAATATGCCACCAAAACATCACACCTTGTTTGCGGAATGAGAGGTGTTCCTTTTACATAGTGTAGGAGCCATGAATGAATTTAGATGTATTTTGTAGGGGTATGAGGGTTTAAATATTGGGGTTTGTTATTGTTTCTGACATTATTTAGGGTTTTGTGTGATCATGTTGATAAGGGAATAAGTAGGTCATACAGATATGGGTGGGGATGTTAATATATGCACCTGCTCACCTGTGTAGATGGGGAGACAGAGAGAGGGTGAGCAGGGACGCCATATTGTTTGTTGACCGCTATTTTCTTTGATCACTCTGATCACGTTGATTATGAGTTTGTGCACGGTATCATGAGTTGGTTAGTCTTTTTTCATTAATAAAAAGTTAAACTTATTTTAGGTATCGCAGTGATTTTTCTCCATTAAGCACGTCAGACAAAGGAAAGCCCCGGCCTTAGCTTCTCAGCGATTCTTTGTTTGTTGAAGTCACTACACACAGCGTTCTGGAATCATGATTCCACCTTTATCAGGGCTCTGTTACTACCTCCAAAGGTGTTACAAAACCATGACAGAGGTGGGACCAAATGATCTCACCATTTTATTTACACAGATGTCGTCCTGGAATAAAGGCGAAATATTCCCACAACAGAAGTGCTGTGTAAAAGGGGCTTATATGTGAAGTATGTACAGTACAGCAGTAAAAACATAGGTTGCAGGGAAAAAACAGCTTCTATAAACCAAAGTGGTAGTATTTAGTGTGACCTCCTTTTGCATTGAACATGTCTTTAATTTTTTTGTTCAGACGATATTAGATTTCTTGCATTGACTTTCTGATGTTTAGTAACTTTAACTTTTAAAACCCTTTCAGTGTCATTTTTTGTGTCTCATTTAAGGTTGTGCACATTTCCTGTATTTTCTTGATGTATCTGAGCAAAAAAGAATGAGAAATAAATATATTTGCTTGTTTCAACCCTGCAAAAACAAAAAAAAATAATGGTATCCCAAGCCTTTTGTACAGCACTGTATGTCTTTATACTACACAGTACAAAGACATGTATGGAGATGACTTGGATTTTTTTTTTTTTTTTTAACTCTTTTTATTGAAATTAGAACAATGACAATATAAAAAAGTCATATATAGTATCCAATATATGTGTGTCAGAACAAGAACACTACACCTACACACACGTACACATACACAAAATAAGGGGGGAAAAAAAGGGGGGAGGAGGTCTTTCTACTTACTTGATATTAAAGTAATCTATACAGGGCTGCCGAATTGAATAAAATAACTTTACATTATCTTTTAGTGAAAATTAGATTTTCTCCAAATGTAAGTGTTGCATAATGTCTTTCAGCCTAATGAGTTGGAGGATTTTTGTTCTTCCAGTTTAACAGAATAAGGCGTCTGGCCAGTAGTGTCACAAACTTCAAAACGACATTCTGTTTAGTACTAAGGTCCACTCCTGTTGGTTCCACACTGAACATTATTGTTATTGGGTCTGGAGGGATCTGTCTCTTAAAAATCTTAGACAAAGTCTGTAAAGTTTCAGTCCAGTGGGTAGTGATGTTGATGTCATGTCCAAAACGTATGTGACAGTGAAGCTGAGCTCAGGTCACAACGATCGCAAAGGGGGTTAGAGATGACTTGGATTTTATATAGCGCTTTGCAAGGTACTTAACCCTTTCATGCATACTGGTCACTACAGTGGACAGCTATTCTAGAGCTGTTCTCTTGTATATTCATGGGTTTTGTTCTTTCGTTTTTTTTTTTTTGTTTTGTTTTTTGGGGTTTTTTTTGTTTTGTTTTGTTTTTTTTACACATATCTTTATTAAAGTTTTAAGACACTACATATCTTTTCTGACATGAATTGGTAACATTATGTAGATCTCTCCTGAGCATAAACCCCCAGAATCACAAGCCCTCCCCATAGTTTTCACACAGTTTATCAGTAAATACATGTTTCTGTGTGTCAAAAATTAAACGTATGGTGTCCAGCTGAGTGGACATTTTTGCAACTTCATGAAAAATAGGTTCATGAGAATTTTTTTTTTCTTTTTTTTTTTTTTAATGTATTTTTTAAAATTTTAAATTATTTTTATTTTATTTTATTTTTATTTTTTTTTTTTTCAGAAAAAAGTTTTCAATTGCATTGTTTTTTTCATGACTGAAGAGGAATAAAAATACTCAGGAAAAATTTTTGATTAAGGTTCTCATAATTTGTGCATGAAAGGGTTAAAGTGCTCTACATTGGGTTCATGATTCATTAACTCCACAGTCACACACTGGTGGTGATAATTTACATCTATAATCACAGCTACAGCTACACAGGAAACATGGCAGCCTATCCAATCACCCCCATTCATTCACCAGTGACACTGGAGGCAAAGTGGGTGAAGTGTCTTGCCCAAGGACACAACAGCACATGACTAGGACAGAGCGGGATTCAAATCACCAACCCTCAAGTTATTGGACAACCTGGTCTACCTCCTGAGCCACAGCCACCCCAACACTGTAATATACTGTATTATACTGTCAAACAGTAAAGCTGTGAATTGTTCCCAGATGTTATTGTACGGCGAAGATCTGTAACCATTGTGTTTGTATATGTATATGTAGTATGGGACTGGAAAATATATCCCATCTATATTGACCTGTAACACTGGTTCACTTTTGAATCACTCCACTGGTTTTTGGTCAGTTTGGGGTTTTTAAGGTTTCTCGTGCCACTAGTGAGTTCAGTAGGACAGCTGTTATAGTGCTGCAAATATATGGACTGGATGAAATATGACAGAGGAATTTCCTTTGTGGATGGATGGATGGATGGATGAACAGATGGATGGATGGATGGATGGATGGATGGATGGATGGACAGATGGATGGATGAACAGATGGATGATTGGATAAACAGATGGATGATTGGATAAACAGATGGATGGATGGATGGATGGATGGATGGATGGACGGATGGATGAACAGATGGATGATTGGATAAACAGATGGATGGATGGATAAACAGATGGATGGATGGATGGATGGATGGATGGATGGATGGATGGATGGACAGATGGATGATTGGATAAACAGATGGATGGATGGATGGATGGATGATAGGATACACAGACGGATGGATGGATGGACGGATGGATGGACGGATGGATGGATGGATGGATGGATGGACGGACGGATGGACATATGGATGGATGGATGGATGGATGGATGGATGGATGGATGGATGGATGGATGGATGGATGGATGGACAGATGGATGACTGGATAAACAGATGGATGGATGGATGGATGGATGGATGGATGGATGGATGGATGGATGGATGATAGGATAAACAGATGGATGGATGGATGGATGGATGGATGGATGGATGGATGGATGGATGCATGGATGCATGGATGGCTCATACTCACCTGTAGCCTCCCTGTTTTAGCTGATTTGCTGTTGTTTTTCAGAAAGGCTACTATACATTAAAACCTGTGATTCATTCATTAATTTCAATCTATTTTAAATTGGATTACAAAGTACAAGGAACAGATTTCTGCTGTTTTTATTGATCAAGTTAATTGCATTTTGTAAATATCAAAAGATTCTGATTTTTAGATTATGATGACCTGATGAGACCTGATATGATGACACAGTCAAAATCCAAACCAGACTTCAGCTGGTCCAGTCAGAGGTGGCTGTTGTCGGATTTTCCTCTTCATGATCTCCATACATTTTCACAGCTGTGTCCTGTACAGAGGAGAGTCCAGCACATGCACTTTGAGCCTATGAGGCCTGACGTTCTCCTGCTGAAATAACTAGAGACTTATAAAGATGTTGGTAAAAAAAAAAAAAAAAAAAAAGTTGTAGATTTTTGTTTTAATTGCAGTTTAAAAAATGTCCCAACTTTTCAGGAAATGGGAAATCAGGAATTCTTATGGGGACTATTTTAAGAGATTCTTTTCATTTCAGCTAACCAACTGGTTTTGTTGTGAATCCATGTTGTACTTTTTACGGGACATATTTCAACCGACTTCTGTGATATTGGAGACTCTGAAATAAAAATTTGTGAACATCATCCTTGGCTTTTTGTCAACAGAAAACTTGGGGTTGTTGACCCATTATCTGCACTGTATACAGGTTAGTCATGATCTGTTCATTTAACAGGTTAAATGAAAAGTGAAAGAGAATATGTATGTGCATTATTTATGAACACTCTTCACACTTCAAATACTTTTTTGTAAAGTTTGGTTATTTTTATCTAGTGAGTAGCACTTAAATTATGTCACTGTTAAAGTGAAGTTCTATAGCTTACACTGAATGTGTAACACAAAACTGTACTATACGTAAACACTATTATTATATTCTTAGCTATCTGACTGCTGCCAGTTAACTATTAAACTCAGTCATATTTGGTCCACTTGAGTCATAAAAATGTATTCAGTGAAAGTGTTCATTTTTGGTTTTTGAGTGAAAAGCACTGAATATTTAAATTACATTTATAACGTTTTAAATTGCAACAAAATGACAGATGTTCTGCCACTGCCAAGCACCCAATAATTGTATCAAACATCTCTACATTTCCTCCACGTGAACAAATAATTTTAGCAATACTTTTGCAGACCATGTTAGTAAAGAAATAAGAAGGTATAATGATGTAATTACTGAAATTATATCTTAGACTGTCATGTCCACATGAATCAGGTCTACCAGTTAAGATTCGCAAATGACAATTTTGTGCTTAGGATTAATGATGTTTTTTTGTTTTGTTTTTTTTTTAAGAATATGTTGTGTTTTATTTTTTAATTTAATTGTTTTACAACACTTATAGCAGAATGTTAGTTATTGCAGTTTGCAGCAGACATTTAAGACTGTTCATCCAGTTTAGCTGAAGTCATTTTGTTGAAGACAGCAGAGCCAAAGCATGAGGAGGTCACTGCTTTAAACAAAGGTACAATAGTGTTTTACAGCCTACGGCTGGAAAGTCCTTCATTGCAAAAGAAGCTGCAGTAAAAATAGAAACATAAATAAAATCTGCAGACGTAAATAACCATCCAGAACTGGTGAACATGCCCTTTAATATCAGTGGATCCTTAGAGCACCAAGTATCATTGTAAATATAAGACATTGTGGATCAGTCAGAGGTTTGGAACTATGTCAGGTCTGTCATTGTAATCCACTACTGCCTTCATCTCAGTGTGTGTCCCATCACACAACCAGCTCAGCTTCTTCCCACCGATTTGGCGGTAACCAGAGAGGCGCCTCACATCCGCCAACAATGGAGCAGCTGCTCATCAGCATCAATGGGCTCAGGGTGACCTGTGGCTTTATGCGTTTGCGCGCCTTTTTCATTTCTTTCACTTCCCTCAGATTTATCCCATTTACACTTATAAGTTTAAAAAGGAATTCCTCATCATTTCCCATCTCACACATTAAAGAATCAAACAACACATCGAGCTTCGGCGAATGAACATTTATTGAAAATGTTTTGTCAATAACAAACTGTAAGCGTCACAAAACAAGATTTTCTTACATATCATCGAATAATGCATCATCTATTTAACACATAGTGTTTACAGACTATTCTTTTGCACAGACCAAAATACTTTTAAGTCCATCGTGCAAACCTCAAACATTATAACCCTTGGGGTTTTACAAAAGTGTTGTCTACAACCCATATCTTTGAAACCCCAAAGAGGATTGCATTTTCTGAAAGGTCCATAGACTTTACAGTTTCTTTGAGATCTGTGCTCCTTTGCCATCTGGCATTAAATAACATGAGCAAAAACGTTTCATAAAATGTATCATACAACAGGATAGCTTCATCTCTACCGCTACAAACATGCAATAGGTATAAATAACATTAGGTCATTAAAACACACATGTGAAAAGTGTCCGTCTATTCTACCAGGGTCTCCACATGGCTGCGTTCACAGCCTGCGGGCCTGGCTGCGCCCTGACAGGGGCCACCGGGGTGCCGCTGCGGGACTGGAACTCCAGTCTGGAGCTGAAGCTGGATTTGATGCTCTGGAGTCTCTGCTGGATCTGGGGGAAGGTCCTGGAGCTCTGTGCGCAGCAGTTCAGGCAGGTGGGGGTGACAGTGGCGGACATGGACTGTTGGACGAAGTCGTTGACGCGCTGGCACGCGTCCTGGTCCAGGCTGGTTTTAGGAAGCAGAGCGGAGACGCGCTGGAGGCAGGCTTTGTAACCTTCTCTGTAACTTTCTGCTGAGTCTGGTTTAAGAAAAGAAGAACATTTGATTAGTGTCTCGAATTCCATATTTAACAGACATTCTGGACTTTAATTATTTATGAATTTCAAGAGTCTAAGAGGTGATGCTGACCTTTGACTGGGGTGGAAGGAAGATCTCTGAGGAAACGGACGGTCATTTCCAGAATATCAGCTTTCTCCAGTTTGGAGTAACGGGCGTTGTCTTTGCCGATCAGAGGCAGGATCAGGCTCTTCAAATGACTGAGACTGTCATTGATACGAGCACGTCTTCTCTTTTCCAGCAGTGGTTTCAGAGTCTAGAAAGAAAGGCACAAAAAACATCATCCAACTGCTCTTAAAAAGTCAAATGCGTTTCCAAAAACACCAGCTTCAGTGAAGTTGCGTAATTTCTCTTTTCCTTACCTTTCTCAGTTCGTTGGCCTGTTTTCTCTGGGCCACAGTGGACCGTGCAGGGAGAGGCTGTCTGGCCTCTGTCGTGATGCTGGGACTCATTTTGTTTTCTGCTTGTTGTGCTTTGTTTTGGGGGTTTTTAGAGGAGATACTTGCTCTTGGAGCGTCTGAGCTGAAGTGTGCGCTGAAGTCGGAGAGCCTTCTATTTATGTGGGTCCGGCGCGTCAGAGGGGAGGGAACACAAGCCATAATGCTGGGGGTGTGACACGGGGGGGCTATGCCTCTGGGACATGAGTGGAGGTCCTGTCTGGACCATCTGGTGACGATGGGCCCCTGCGTCTATCCGCTGGTATGCGGAGTTTGGAGATGGTGTTGCGTTTTATAGAATTTCAAATGTAGAGTTTCAACGTTCATCTAAGATCCAGTTACATACAAACAGAGGAAATGAAGCTACAACAATGTGCCCTTTCTTTAATGATAAAAGGTAGAGGCAAAAGAAGACAACACATTAGGGCACAGTAACGGCTGCTTTCCATTTTATCTGCTTTTCTTTTATTAAATAATTACATCTTAGTACCTTTTGATATCGAAAATTACGCACAAATCAACTGTTACACTTGTAAAATGTAAGTTTTTATAAGAAACACCAGAATGAAGCAGCTAACTTGCAGATATGATAACTTTTCTATCAAAATAATAGTAGAAACTATAAATAAATGCTAAATTAGACATTCGTTCCCCTTGTTGATGCTTGTGGACTCCGCTTGTCTACTCTCACAAACAAAAGAAACACAGAACCAGACGAGTTTTACTGAGGTGACAGGAGTAATGTATTCCTAAAATTAATAAAACAGAAGCCCAAGCCACGCCATGGATGGATTAACATCTGCTTATGGACCCTGAGCAGCATGTTTTCAATATCAACAACACTGAGTTTTTACCTGGAGTGGGGGGAGGAGACAGGGACGAGATCTGAAACACACTGAGCAGAGATGGACAAAGAACAATATGAGCATAAAACAGAGTGAACAGCATTATTATATGATTCTAATTTTATCTGCACAGACAACAGACACATGAGAGAGTTGAGGAATAGGAGGAACAGAAGATTGAGTCTTTTTAAGGTGAAATTCATCCATAAAACGCATTAAATCCACATAAAAATTGTAATCTGTCAAGATTACGCGTATTATTCAAAATATAACGAACTTAAAACAATAACAGAGTCATAATAAATGTTTCCATCAACAACATCTTGGTCCATTAAACCAAACACGGAGCTCAGATGCCGGCAGGATTCACGCGTTTGGCACGCGCCACAATCGCGCAACAGATGGAACCCCCCCCCCCCCCCCCCCTTCCTTTTCCTCCTCTGTCTGTACATACACACCACACACAACCTCCCCCATCCTCTGTTTCCAGCTCCCATCAGCATCACGGGTACTGCTCCTGCTCTCGTGTCCCATCACCAATACTTCTACAACAATGTTTATGGGTTTTTGGACCAAAATGTATAAAATAATGGATAAATTAAAGCCAAAACACATACAATAATGGTGAATCGTGTTAATACTAATGATGCATGCTACAATAATTAATAACATAGAATATAGAATAGAATAGCAGAGAATACATCCATTTAATATAACAAAAACAAACGTGATTTTAAAATTAATAATAGTAATGATGTATAAAGGTAATAATCATTTAAGCATTTCTTCAAAATTTACTATAAATTGCTTTGTGTTGAATACATAACAGATGAGATAAAATTACAGCTTTGGAGAACAACAAAAGGGCAGTTGATAAATAGACGATTATATATTTCTTAAGGTTTCCAATCCAATCTAACTTTATTTGTAAAGAACTTTCAAACAACCACAGTGGACCAAAGTGCTGTACAGAAGAATAAATACAAACCAAAATAATAGAATAAAATGCAAGAATAGATTATAAGACATAAAACAACTGTACAAAGTAACCAATGCTGTACAGAAGAATAAATAAAACCAAAATAAAAGAATAAAATACAAAAAGGCTTAAATGAAATTAAGTGTTTGGTTGATTTCCACATTGAATCAGCTCCTTTAACATTTAGAAACAGCCTCAACAAACTCCTCATATCTCGGTGGGATGAGGACGCTGCTCCCAGGCTTCAAGCTGCCTTCAGGGGTTTTTTCAACCTCCTTTTTTTTTTTTTTTTTTTTTTTTTTTTTTTTGCAGGATTATAGATGCACAGTGTTGCACGCGTCCTGCCCCTGGGGGCCCCAAATAACTGCCATCAAGACCAGTCTGGGAACGGGCCCTCGTGAGATAAGACAAAAAAAAAAAAAAAGTACGAGAGGCTTCAGTTGGGAGCCTTTTTTGTCCTGGTTTCAGCGTGGGTATCCATCTGTGCAAGCTGACAACACAGTGATCTTTTGTTGAACGATGCACAGGAAAGTTGAAATGCGAAGTTTTGTTTTGTCAGAAAACTGCATGGGAAAGAGATATGATGAACAGCTGTTTTCTTCAAGTTTACACCATGATCTGAAATAAAAATAGCAGTATTGATGTATTTATGCAAGACTTTATTTATGCACCAGTTGTGTGAAGGTTATTAATTATACACGGACTGCAGCATAGATCTGTTTCATACATTATAGTGGATCCGTTTATAAAGAAATAAAACAACATGTATTAGGCTCCATAACCTCACAGCTTTATTTTCTATTCACTCCAATATATCCATTAAAGTCTGACGAGAATAAAGCTCCTAAAATGTTAATATATGCATGTAATTTATTATAAGAGTAGTTAGAGTAAATATAATCAGCTACGTTGTGAACATGGTGATAAAAGTTGTATCTTAAACTAACACCTTTGGGTTTGAGAATAAACTGATGAAGTGTGGATTTAGTGTAAAGTCTTCCTTTAACCGGCATGTGACTGACACGAGCCAAAGCGCGCAGACAGATGGGGCCAGTGCGCGTTCACTGAGGCGTGAAACCAAAAGCGTCCACGGACTCCCAGTGTTGTTGAAGGTGATCGTCTCCATCGCGGCTGAAGAGAGCATGAGGACTTCCAGTTCTGTCCAGCTTTCACACTCAATTCAATTTAGTTGTAAGGATATTTGGCATCCCAAGCCAAAAACAGCACCAATATTATCCATATGATAAGACAACCTGGAAAGAATGTTTAACCCATAAAGACCCAGTGCTACTTTTGTGGTTGTTTCCAAATGAATTTTTCCTCTATATTTAACTTTTCTTAAGTGCTTTATCTCCGATTATTGTAATATTATCCTGCTTATTTTGTATTTTTTCATTGTAAATCATGCATTTTTCTATATTTAATTCACTGATCATGTAGATGTTCATAAAAGCTCAGATTAAAGTTGAGGATTATTATATCAGAGAGAGAGACAAATGAAGAAAAAGTGACTTTTTCTGTGAAATACACTACCGGTAAAAAGTTTTAGAACACCCCAATTTTTCCAGTTTTCTATTGAAATTGAAGCAGTTCAAGTCCAATGAACAGCTTGAAATGGTACAAAAGTAAGCAGTGAACTGCCAGAGGTAAAAAAAAAAAAAACAAAAAAACAAAAACAAAAAAACAAAACTGAAAAATAATGTACATTTCAGAATTATACAAAAAGTCGAACAAGAAATGAGTTAACAACTTAAAGCAGTTCTGCAGCAGTGGAGGTTGATCAAGCCTCGAAAGTTACAGGTGCCCCAACGTTTGTGAATTCCTTCCAACCCCCTCTGTCTGCATAAAAGTAGTGATGGAACACACTTTGGTACCATACCATTGTGAGCATTACTTGAACAGTATTGGACTGCAGAAAGTAGTGTGTTACTATAAAAATGGCGAGGAAAAGGCACTTAACGATAGAAGAGAGACAGATCATCATAACACTGAAAAATGTAGGTCTGTCTTACAGAGAAATTGCCAAGAAAGTCCAGGTGTCAGTAAGTCCAGTTTCCTTCATCATCCAAAGGCACTCAGAAACTGGGGGAAATGCTGACAAGAAGAGGTCTGGCAGAGCCAAAGACACAACAGAATCACAAGACAAGTTTGAGAGTCAACAGCTGGAGTGATAGGCAACTCACAGGACAACAGCTTCAAGCACAGCTCAATAGTGGTCGTAGTAAGCAAGTGTCAGTTTCAACTGTGAAGAGAAGACTTCCATTTGTAGGTTTGATCAGTTCATAACACCTTCTTCCAGTCTTCAGTAGTCCACTGGCGGTGTTTCATGGCCCAGGCAAGCCTCTTTTTGCTTATTCTGAAGTCTCAGCAATGGCTTTCTTGCTGCAACTCGACCCATCAAACCTGCAACTGGAAGTCTTCTGTTCACAGTTGAAACTGAGACTTGCTTATACAATAACTGAACATTAAAAACAAGCATCTCTATTCGCTGCCATTGATCAAACTCCAGGAGTTTTACTAGTGAATCAGTTTTGTAGAAGATGACGGTGTTTCCATGTTCAGTACGGAGCCTCTGAACATCCAAATGGGTCATATCTGATGACCATGAAAAGATGACAAACTGTATTTTACACCAATTTTTTAATGGGTTGATGGATCAGCAGATGTTAAAGAGACAAAACATGGGATTTGAAATCTCTCTGACAGGACATTTTAGAGACAATTTGACAGATTATTGTTGCTAAATGACCCACATTTTTACTTATAAATTCATTTTTGCTTTAGTTGGACTACTAGGGATTATCCAAAACAAGGAGCTACTTTATATTGAAATAAATGTTGGAATGGCAATCAATTAAAATTCACTCTCTGACAGGACATACAGTGTTTTGACCCTAAACAGCTTAGATCAGTAGATGGTTTTGGTCAGCAGTGACTGTTTGGGTCTTTATGGGTTAAGTAAAGTGGAAAAAATGCTCCCATTTTACACAAAACTACTAAAATAAAGTTATTTTTGGTGCTCTATAGTGTTAACTTTCAAATATTGAGAAAATGAAACCACTTAGAACACCTTGTGTCACTTTTAACAACTGTAAGAAGTCTGTTGGAGTTTCTGATTACATGAGCTTGTTTAGTCAAATATTGGTAATAATTCTGTAAAACTGATAAATGTGCTTTAAAAGTGACTTACAGTGTCAAAACTGCTTCACAATTAAACTGTAATGTGATTCTCATGGGCTGCCTATATTGTATTATTGTCCTAATTTGGAGCAAATGAAAAAAGTAGATGCTTAAAATTGCTTAAAGCAGTTGCATGTCTTTAACTCTTATCATTAGCATTATTTTTAGATTAGTAAAATATGACCTATTGACACTGTACCGTACAAAAGTTTAATGCCACAAGTAGGTTGGTTGTTTTAGCAACAATATAGTTATACTAGTGCGTTGACCCATGGGGATCCACGGGTTCTAGGTGTGGTAGTTTTTATGCTGCTGTGTATTCATGCATACTGTACCGGATTTGTCCAGCAGTCACTGCCAAAGCGTCCTGGGCATAGCAACATGATTGGAAGGCTATTGTATTCCAAAATTACCAGTATCTCCCAAAATACTGGTCCTATCAACTTGCTGTTTTTGCTAGTCTGTTCCTTGACCATAAATACATAAGTATGCCAAACTGCAGCTCTTTACAGATTTTGTGTGAATCCCCAGACACACATACATGCACGCAAGCAAAGGCCACTTGGGTTTTATAATATAGATACTGTATTATAATGTAGGAACACATTTCTCAATCTCTACAACAAGATCCAACTGAAATGTAGAACAGCATTAAAAGCAAGGATTTCAGGGGAAAAAAACTGACTGTGTGACTTTTCTCTGTACTTAACATGTCTTCAACTCTTCTGCACAGACATTCTGAGATTTACTGAACTGATCTTCTAATGTTTTATGCAAGTTTCGTTCAACTCATGTCCAATGTTTCTTAACATTTGTCGTAGGAACAGACTCACATTATAGTAAATACTAGCCTTTTCTTGCAGAAGCATGCATATAGTTTATATTTTTAGGAGTTTTTAATGCTGAGTGCAGTATTTTAATTGAGAGACTGAGACATAGATGTTATGCTCATTACAACTGTGTAAAAACTGTGTGGCTAATGGTGAGGCTTCTGCACAGTATCGTATATGTCTTCAAGCTCCAGTTAGGAGCTGAATTTGAGGTTGTGGACCATTGAGCTGATAAAGCCAAGACAGAATTATGAAACTTTATATTTAAACAAAAATTGACAAGAAGTTGAAAAAATATCACAAAATCAAAGACTATCTCAAGACTTTTTCATAAAATGCATCTCTGTGATTAGACACAATACAATGAAATAAAAGGCAGTACAAGTACATTCAATACAAATGTGAGTCCTGTGTTCTCTGTGAAGCATATTTCCATATTTTAGGGCCATTATAACGTCAACATTTTAAATGGATGTAATGGATGCATTGGAAAAACAGAATCACTATAGGTATTATATTGATGCAGCAGTTGAGCCATGTTTACATTATAACACCATAGAGTAAAATGCAACATTTATTCAGTATATACAGCCTGGCCGAAAAAGTCCCATATCCAATACTTCATTGGACCACCTTTGATCACAGAACAAATTAACTGAGGCAAAGTTCATGCAATACTTATGCAATGTCACATTTAATTCTGTCCAGGTTGCATTAAAGGAGTGATATTTGGCTTTTTTAAATGGAATTATGCATTTAAAACATTTCCCTGTGGTCTACATAAACTGTGAATGCTATGCTTGGGTCTGAATTCTTCATTAATTCAACTCCACAGGTCCATCTTCAACCCTATTTCTGAGTAATGACACCAGAAAGGACGTTTGGAGCGCTGGCCCTTTAAATCCAAATGAGCTGTGCTTTCTCTCCCATTCATTCACTTGTATTCATTAATACAACCAACAACTAAACATTTTAGGTAATCAGCTTAAAGTTTGGACGTATTTTCAGTTTTTACTACAACCGCTGCTGCTGATAAACAATGATGTTGTACTCAAAGAAATGTTCGTTTGGACCTTATATGTGTAAAAGTCGTGACAAAACTAGTTATAGACGTGATAAATTAAGCAGAAATTGAAACAGGTTGTAGAAATCCAATTGATTTTTGCTGGAATGAATATAAAGATAGCTTTGCAGCACCTGGAGGGTTCAAATTCAAACTTTATGAACTATTAGGGTCCAAATACACAAATAAATGAACCAAAGACTAATACAAGTGGGTTTAGCAAAATATGACCCCTTTAATACTCGTCTAAGATATTGTATTGAAAGATTCTCAATGACGTCCAGGTCTGGATTGTGTGGTGGTCCATTCATGTGTGAAAATAATGTCTCATGCTCCATTAACCACTGTTTCACAAGCCTGATGAGGGGAGGCTCCTTATTTCTGGTACTGTCCATTCTTTATGCTCCCAAACTGATGGTTGTTTAAGAAATGAGAAGCTACACTGCTGACTTATTGCAGCGGAAACATAATCACTGCAGTATTTATTCATTGGAAAGATCTGAACTATTTGGTTTGTTAAATCCAGATGGAGGTTTTTTTGACCAGGTAATGTAACTGTAAATATGTAAAGTAAGCAAACACAATCTTTTGCTGAGGCACAAACCTACTGAATCCAACAATGTGACACACAGACCAACAATACCAGGCAAAACAAGGTTAATAGTGAACAGTCATTGTCATCAGTCAGCACATGAATCATGATCAGCAGAATCACAAATGTTATGTTCATCAAGGTTTGTGGAAAAAAGGGGAAATGTAGAGATTTTTTCCTCATTTTTCCAAACAGCAAAAAACAATCAGATGAGGTAGAAGTGAATCTGTGTCTGGACTTTCTTCTAACTTGAATTTGTGGTAGATACGCAGGATTCTTTGACCTATTAAAAAAAACCCTCTCAGTGTTCAGAACCACGGACAGCACTCACCTAAACCTGGAGCAGAGGTGTCACCTACATCTGACAACCCTTGACCACGGATAAGACCTTGAGCCTCACAATAATCCATGAAAAAAAAAAAAAAAAAAAAAAAAAAAAAAAATCACAGACATATAGGCACTCAAAGCTCCTTTGTGCTGCAGCTACTGTTTATACTGGGGCTTCAAGGTTCATGTTTATGCTGCTGTAATATTTTCTGTCATGATGGTGAGGAAGAAAAGATGCAACAGCAAAACAACTTTTGTTTGTCTGTCAAGTTAGGCAAGTCATCGCATACAATGACTGTATTCAAGACCATGATGTGATTAGATTCATCCCACTGAATCAGACTATTTATAAAGTAAGTGTCAATAATAGTCATAGAAAACCTCAGACTACTTCTTATTTCAAGGTTCAGACTAATTACTCTTTGTTGTACTGATGACTATTACTGTGTAAATAAGTTTATCTGACAATCTGAATGAGCTGAGTGGTTACAAAGACTTCAGGTTTATCTTGTTAAACCTAAAATCTTAAGTTGTATTTTCACTGTCATATATGTGATCAGTTTTTTTTTTCCAGCATTGAGTAAGGTTTGGCTCCTGAAGTGTTGACTAAAGATAGAAACCAAAAAAAATTTATTATACAGACTGTTGCAAGTTTTACTGTTGAAAGTGATAAATAAAATCTATCTAATCTAATCTAAATGTTGTGTATTTTACTCCTATTTGTCTGACAGCTTTAGGCCCCATCTATACAAAAATGGTTTTGTTTATATCTGCACAAGTTTTGTATTAGATAGGCCGTTCGTCCACACGGAACCGATATTTTCAGTCACTGAAACCGCAACTTTTTGAAACCGGGTCCCAGAGTGGGTAACTCTGAAATCGCCAGTTTCGTGTCTTTGTCTGGACAGCCAAACTGCAACTTTTCTAACACAATGATGTCATAGCCCCGTCTCTCTAACCTTTCACCCCAGAAGCAGGGCGCCACTTTACAACAACAACACCAACAATGGTGGACTACAGAGTAGTGCTTGTGCTACAAGAGCTATTGAGCTTATTGGAATATTGAATCAAAATCTTCGTCTACGCTTTCATTACAATGAGTAACAAACAACCATAGCTAACAATATTCACTACATACTCTTGGATCTACCACCGAGAGGGCCAACCAGGAGGTAACATTAGATCAGACCCGGCAGAACCAAGCAAGCTTTATGCGCATGCTCCACATCTGATTCTCTGTTTTTTGCTAGAGCATTACAACGCCACATACAGGCCGCATGCTTTTTTACTACATTGTTTTCAGTGGTTTCATTTGGACACAGATATTTCCTGAAACGACTCCATGTTTATGGAGCACTTTTGTGAAAACGACAAAGAAAAAGATCAGATGGGAAAAAGATGTGGTTTCATGTGGACATGGCCTTAGTCACTTATACCATTTCAATACATCATCCCTTCCTGTTTGGTCAAAAGACTCGAACGTGTTGAATTTGACTGTTTATCCTAAATTGAACAATAAACTGTTCCTTCATGGGTTAACACAGTTCTCCTCATTATTTATCAAAATAACCCTCCCAGATGAGCTGTAAAAGTATCTGTCATGAAGCTAAAAACATGTCAATTTTTATGACTGATGGAAAGTAGATTTTTTTTTAATGCTTCTCACAGATCAGAGACTCTGCAAACTTAAGATGAACTTATATTTTACTGCTGTAAATGTTTAAAGTTAAGCTCCATTCATCTACTTTATTTTGCTGTTGTGTGACTGAATCTATGGCCATCTATCTTATTCTATAACATATGCATTAATACAGCAGTAAAAGTAATCCAGAAAAATGATATATAATAGTAAAACACTGACAGAGACTATTTTACTGCATTGTAATTACTTGTACTTTTCATACTTGAAGTACATTTTCCTGATAATACTTATGTTTTAAAAGCATGGATGTTATTTGTATGAATAATTGAGTATTTTCACTGCATGGCATCAACATTTGTAGTGAAGGATTTGGATACTTCAACACATGTACAAACAAACATATAAAAGTCATATAATAATAGATTATTTTTCTTTCACCAACTTGTTGAAAGAAAGAAGTGCTTTTATTACATATGGCTCCTGAATTGTTCAACTTACAAGGTTGGCACTTATTCTATATTTAACCCTCAAAGACCTAAACTTCTACATCTGAACAGAAGCATCTACTGATCTAAAATGTTTAATAACTGTTTATCCATTAATCCTATCGATACATGTAAATAACTGGTGTAAAATGCAGTTTGTCATCTTTTCATGGTCATCAGATATGACCCATTTGGACATTCAGAGGCTCTGTAGTGAACATGGAAACACCGTCATCTTCTACAGCATTAATCCACCAGTAAAACCCATGGAGTTGGATCAATGACAGTGAATGGAGACACTTGTTTTTATGTTCAGTTATTGATATTTTTGCTGAAAAAGTCCTTTTTACTTCCGTTTTATCTGACCCAGCAATGCAGTTGTGTCCTCTGTAGGGGACAAGAGTTTTGCAGCTTTACTTAGGAAAAATAAATAAATAAATCCTGTCCACTGCAAAGGATATTCCATAAAAAATAAAAATAAAAACTGTATCTGAAAAACAGTTGCATTATACTTTTTCCAATGAAGATAATTATTTAATATAAAAAAAGCCAAAACATTTACTTTCCTGGGTCTCAGGAGGACATTAACCCTCAACTTTAATTTGAGCTTTTATGAATATCTACATGATCAGTGAATTAAATGTAATAAAATATCTGATTTTCATTGTAAAATGCAAGATTCAGAGGATATTATTATAATAAATGTTGATATATCTCTAAAGAAATGTTAAATAGAGAGAAACTAATTTGGGGAGCTGCCACAAAAGTAGCACTGGGTCTTTATTAGGACTAATGTTAGGCATCGAAATGGGTAACAATTACTACATTAAAAAAAATAAACACATTAGAATATGACAAATGTCAAAAGTATATAAAAGTATTCGCCTTTTTCATACAATGTGGTTTCTTGTTTGCTCGAAATCCACACCACATACTGTAGACTAGACATTTCATCGCTCGTGTCCCTGGGGAAGCAAAACAACACCTTTCAGAAAATTGTTAAAAAGCTTCCCAAGCCCAAACCAACGCCATTTTCATAAAGCATCTGCGCATCAGTGCAGAAATAAAACTTTTTTTTCTGCTGCACCAGAGTCAATTTGACGTCAGTGTCTCAATCCTGACATCTGTCAGCATCCACGCAGGTCACATGATAAACAACAAACACACGCTTTAGAAAACAACGACTTATAGTTTATATTCTTGATAAATACCACTGCAAATTAGTTTATCTTTAGTTTTTCCATGTAGGAAGGAAATTATCAATAATAAAAAAAAAGAGTGCAGAGATGAGATCATTTCAGATGCCTATTGTCATCTGAATTCGATCAGAAATGTGTTGTTTTCTGAAGGGCTTTATGATATAAAAAACAGTAAAGCATATATATATATATAAAACAAGTCGATGTACGAGCCAGAAATGTCCACACCAGGTTTAGTTTCACACAAAATTGCACAATAAATCCAAATTTCATGGAGTAGAAATATACACGAAAGCACAGAATGTTTAATCTCATCTAATTTCCATGTATTTGTAAGGGAAAAGACTGAAAGTAACATTAAAATATGCTAAATTTACATTCATCCAGTTCTCTAGAAAGACAGAATCAATATTATAAAACAAAAATATTAAAGACCCAAGAAAAAAACACAGCAAAACATATTCAATTATAGAGAAATCCGAAGGTATCTGTGAAAAACATGTATAAAAACCATGCGTAAAACATGTCACAAAGTTAGGGAATCATTGCAAACAAAACAGGGTTTGTTTATTGAGTTTACAGACGCTTTGTTTTTTTTGTTTTTTTTTTTTCGTCTGTTCTCTTTGTTCTACTGTGAAGTTTATTGAGGGGCAAAGCATCAAGTCTGGCGTCGTTTGTAGATTCAGAGGCGGAGAAACACTTGTGCGTAATTTGACGGTACATTGTATGGATCAGAGGGATGACTCAGACAGGATTTGAATATTGAAAGAAGCCTAAACCAAGCTAAAAGCCAAGCTATAGGCCAGAAAACACATCTGGTGGGGAGCATTTGTTTTGCTCCTCAAAGTTGTCAAAGGTATAACTTGTCGTAGCGTCACATGGGGGACTCCACTAATAGATTTTACAGACGTCTCCAAACTCATTACGCACCAAGATGTGCGCAAAAACAGCAACAGAAGAACTAGAAATGCTCACAGCGGGCACCTCTACAATAAAATAAACCCTCATTTATTGTCCAAATATGCAGATATGGTGTCTTTTCTTAAATCAGCCCAGCAGGTCGCAGATTAAAGTGGCCCCAGCGGCTGTGAGGAGCCATTGGACGCGCAGAACAGGCGGCTTGTTGGCGCGTTTTTTGAATATTGGATTTCTCATGGAGTCCAACCTATTGTGGTGCCATATCAGGGGCACGAGAACAGCACGAGCCAAGGGGACAAAGGGAGCAGATGGCTTTCCTGCTCCGATGAATTATGGTGAAGTTACATCTACACAGGGGCCATTAAGTGATGTCCAGGGGGAAATCACAGAGTGGGCGATTTAATCAAGAAAAAGTATTTAGAGAGGGGGGGGGGGGGGGGAAGATGTCGAATGGTGTTAGTGGTAAGAAATGTTGTAAAAATATGAAGACTTACATTAGTGACTTTGACTCAAGAATAAAGGGGTCATACTGTAAAACAAGAATAGTCTTAACACTCCCATTAGTTTCTTTTTATGTCGCTTTAGATAATACTGCTGATAAAGTTGAATAATGTTGTTTTCAGACACAAGACTCTTTTTATTTCTATTTATTCACATCTGTCATCACCTTTGACCGGCTGCAACAGTTACATACCGAGTCCCAGTTACTTTATCTAGGAACAATAAATCACATTGTTACAATCATTTCATGAGAAAATGTAAAAAAAAAAAAAAAAAAAAAAAAAAATTAAAAAAATAATAATAATAATAAAAAAAATATATATATATATATATATATATATATATATATATATATATATATATATATATATATATATATAAAACTTATTCTAACTTTATGAGCAACAGTGTACAACAAAATATACATATGAATATAAACTGTGAATCAAGTGCATTAAGACTGCACATGTCTTTGTTCCCTCTGGTATGGACCTGCTAGATCTGCACGTGTACGCTAATTTTCAATCAGTCAAAGTTAATTATACAACACTTTACATAACATAAAGATGACCAAAGTGCTTTACATCTAAAAACATGATTAAATTATAAGATAGCAATAGTTTAATTAAATACAAAAAATGCATTCAACAATAAGACACAACACAGTGATTAAAAAAAAAAAAAAAAGACCATAGGGGTATTTTAATTGTAATTTAAGTGATTTTAGCATTTTAGAGATTATTTAGTTATATTATTTTTGCAGGAAACATTTCTGTATTTTTTGTAATTTTCTGTTTTACTTGTAAATGCAACTGAAGTGATTACATGTGCATCTCTTCTTTGTCTTAAAAGCATTAACATGCTACTATTCTTGTGGATTGAAAAATAATTTGACAATAAACCACAACAACCTGGAGTTAAAACAGATTTACGCTTTTACAATCTGTCTTCAGACACAAAAATAAGTAATAAGCAACTTTATCTAATTTATTTAAAGTCCAATATTGTGCATATTTTGTGTGATTTTTTGCATGTTGTTGCAGTGTTAGATGCAGCCAAAGCCACGAGTGGGAGTGGGCGTGGCTTCCACACAGTGCCCGCCCACAAAGCCAGCCCCGTCTCTGTCATTGAGCCTCAAACCTCGTGTCGTGAAACGGCGCTTAATACAACTGAGGTCCTTGACCAGCCACGTCCTGCGTGGGCTCCTGTGATGTGCAACGAGGAACCACTACCCGGTAAGGTTTAGTTTTACTACATAAAAAGGTTGCAAGATAATTTCAACTGTGACATTTAGTCTTTTTTAAACTTGTCATCATTGTAGATTAAAAGAGATTTGTTATATTTGCAAAAAGAAAAAACCAAAAAACCAAAACATAGCACATGAAACTTCAGTGTCACAATTTACTGCTTTAATGGTGCGTTTATGGCTTTATAAGATGAATGTAATGTGCTAGTGTGTGATTTAATGTCTGTGTGTAAAATTGGAAAGGCTGCATCTATTTTTGTAAATTGCATTTGCATACAAGGCTGTTTTATCTGGAACACTTGGGTTTCTTGATCTGGATTTTCTGTAAAGATAAGATAAGATAAGATGTCATTAACTAACTTATCTAACTTTGTACTTAACTTTATTGACTTGATATATACAGTATAGTCAGAGTATAACTTTCTATAGAACAAAAACTGCACAGAAATTGCATTTCAAGCTGTTGATGTGTAAATATTTCCACTTATCTGCTCCCTCATATTTGAGTTATGTGTCAGGGTGTATTGGTGGTTCACCGTACACATTGCATTGTTAAAACGCATGTCTTGTCAGATTACTCATCCTGTTTCTGTTGTCGCTAATGAGTGTGAGTGTGAGAAAGTCTGACCCTATGTTTCTCACTGCAGATCACGGATGACTGGGTCTGTGTAGGACAGACAGACAGACAGACAGAAAGAGCCCATGGATGTGTGGTGAGTTCAAGAGGACGCGAGACATCCAGTACTTCAGGAATGTGAGAAAGAAAGATGAATGTCATGATGTTAGAATGTAGTGTATTGTATATTCATGCCTTTCCCCAGAATTAAAAGTTAAAAAAACAATCTTTATAGTGATTATTCTGAAGCCAGACTTAAGGACATTCAAGTCCTGCTAACTGAAAAGGACAAAAATAGGTGTTATTTTGCACAACACTTATGCAAGTTTAAAGTTTAATGTAATTTAAACCCAAAACCAATGAGGAATGTGTTAGAGACATAGATTAAAGCTAATACTGAACAGGAAAAGTATACCACAGATGTAGTTATTAGATTTTTCAAGGGTTTTAGTGGAGCCAAATTAAGCCAAAAACAGTTATGGCTCAAAGTTTTGGAAATAAAACTGATTTATTTGCCAATAGAAGTCTTTGAAACTTACAAGATGCTTATAATTGCTCCTCAAAGCACCTCAAAAATACATGACCGAAGCAGCAAACTTGTAAAAATAAAATGTGTCACTGCAAAAACTTTTGGGCATGATTGTATGGACAAAAACAGTACGATAATAAAATAACATTGTAATAAAAAGATAAGATAAGATAAGATAAGATAAGATAAGATAAGATAAGATAAGATAAGATAAGATAAGATAAGGCTTTATTGGGAAATTTCACAGTTGACAGGAGCAACATACAACACACAAGTTCAAAGAAAAAGACAGGTAAAAAAAAAAAAAAACACAAGTGAGAAATGAAATATAAAAGAAAATGAGAAACGATAAAATACAATATAAAACAGAAATAATGTAAGAATTTCAGAGCATCAACTGCTTGACCTGCAAGTAATATCTTATAATATAACAGACTAATCTCATGTAAACCAGTGTAAAATCCCAATAATGTTAAGATGTGATGCAAATTTCATTCAGAAAACAGTTATATATATAGTTATTGATACATGTAAATTAGTGGAAGAGTCCATGTTATTCCCAGCTACATACTGGACCTTTTTATCTGTACAAAATTTCATAATCCAAAGAATGCAGATGTAGTTTTATCTATTGTATTTTTAATGGTGATTGTAGAGGGGAAAATTCACATGTTTGTGCTAAATATTTCTGACGATACAATGAGGCTTGAACTTTAACCATCTTTTTTAATTTATTATTCACTGCATTTGAATTAAGAATTACTGAAAAAACAGAACAAAAAAAATGGTTGAATGTAGCAGATATCCAACCGATTTCAATATATCACGCTGATAATTTCCTCTGACTTCCTTTTCAGCATAATATGGAGACTTTAGTGTTTTTATGACCAGTAATGATAACAAGTATTCAGGTATTTTCTATTGTTTTTAGATGTACCAGTGCTTAAAAAATGCGAGTCAATTGTTCAAGTTGTTGTGAGTGTGATTATGAGTTAAGAAAGAAGAAAGAAAGAAAGAAAGAAAGAAAGAAAGAAAGAAAGAAAGAAAGAAAGAAAGAAAGAAAGAAAGAAAGAAAGAAAGAAAGAAAGAAAATTGTGTGTTGGAAAAAAAATATAATTTTCTTTAGCCTGTTGTTACAGTTCTCTATATTGTGTCTTTTTTTATATATAAAATGCTTAGTATGTATGATTTTGTGAGTGAAAAAGAAAGAAAGAAAGAAAGAAAGAAAGAAAGAAAGAAAGAAAGAAAGAAAGAAAGAAAGAAAGAAAGAAAGAAAGAAAGAAAGAAAGAAAGAAAGAAAATTATGTGTGTTGGAAAAAAATACAATTTTCTTTAGCCTGTTATGTTACAGTTCTCTATATTGTGTCTTTTATATACAATGTTTAGTATGTATGACTTGGTGAGTGAAAAAGAAAGAAAGAAAGAAAGAAAGAAAGAAAGAAAGAAAGAAAGAAAGAAAGAAAGAAAGAAAGAAAGAAAGAAAGAAATTCTGTGTTGGAAAAAAATATAATTTTCTTTAGCCTGTTATGTTACAGTTCTCTATATTGTGTCTTTTATATAGAATGTTTAGTATGTATGACTTGGTGAGTGAAAAAGAAAGAAAGAAAGAAAATTATGTGTTGGAAAAAAATACAATTTTCTTTAGCCTGTTATGTTACAGTTCTCTATATTGTGTCTTTTTTATATAAAATGCTTAGTATGTGTGATTTTGTGAGTGAAAAAGAAAAAGAAAGAAAGAAAGAAAGAAAGAAAGAAAGAAAGAAAGAAAGAAAGAAAGAAAGAAAGAAAGAAAGAAAGAAAGAAAGAAAGAAAGAAAGATGCAGTCTGGGATTGGGAGGGCAGAAAGGATGATGTAAATAAAGACATTTTCTCCCTTTGTGTGTTTTGGTCTTCTTTATACAACTAAATAAAGCACATTTTGTCTGGTCTCATTATTTTTGTATATTATGATGATGATGATTATGCTTAGTCTTATTATTATTATTATTAGCAGATGAATGTGGGGATGACATGTATAGTACACTACAGGTCTAATAAATGTACTAAAGCCTGGATTCATATTGGTTTTAAGTTAAGTATTTCATGTAGTATTTTTAAGGTTATTGTAACATTTTCATGTTCTATATGGTCCTGTGTGGTTGCTCATATTATAAATAACTATCTGATAAACATGGACTACTATAGGAGACAATAGATTAGGTTAGGTTTTTTTTTAGTACCCTATTTTACTAATTTACTCACTGAATTGATTATAGGTTTGTTTATGCAGAAAATTAATAGTTAACCAAAACATGTCTGATAAACATAGACAATCTCAAAATACTGATGAATTTTTTCTGCATTTTTGACTTGATGATACCAGTTGCCCTTTGAGCAGTCAGTTGTGGGGTTAAATCCTGAGCAGAGTGAACTTGGGTATAAAATGTCCCAGTTGGAGTGTTCCCGCTCAGCAGCAGATGTGTCCAGACAATAGACGGGCCCCACGCTGAATAATTAAGTCCCATTTGAATAACTGTCGCACGTCCGACGCGTGCAAGAAATATCCCTCCTTTCCCAGGCTTCATGGGAAAACCGTTGACAGAACCCACTCCAATTCAAAGGGGATTTACCCACTCTTTGCTTAGATTTTTGGGGGAGAATCTGTAACGGACCCTGGGAAAAGGACTGTGATCTCCGACACATGATCCAACACTTAGACCCTTAATGCAGCAGCTGCACCAAACATGACATTTTAGGACTGTACACTACAAACAAAAAGTTAAGCATATTTTTAATTTTGGAGCTATTTTTTTCAGTTGGGATTCTTGCACAGCGCTTTTTACTTTTTTGTGTGAATTGAAACACATTTTTTTAAATGACCAGACATAGTTTTATTTGAAAAAACTAAAACAAAAATGAAAAAAAAAAAAAAAAAAAAAAAAAAAAATCCTGAACTTTTTGTTTGTAGTGTATGTGTACTTGTATAGATATTTATACAAAAAAAATAATAGGCTAGAACGAATAGTGAATATAAAGAAAATACATAAATATAGAATAACAGTGTTTGAAAAAGTGCAGAAAATAGGCAGGTGACAAATGGGTTGCAGCAAATAAATTTTCCACTTTTTGCGTTTTTTTAATATAAAAAATGTCTGTATTTTAACTACGTATTTCATTTAATCAGTAAAATAGCTTATAGTCAATTTAATAAGTGAGCAAATAAACAAAATATAATGAAAAAATAAAGTTAAAATTGGAATTTTAGAGTGATTACTTCTTTTTAAATTCAGTAATCTAACGTAAACATCAGATTATTCTCGTGATCGCCGTGTATTGTCTCCCTGACATGTCACAGGCTTGTTAATGCCTCTGTCCTTAAGGGAATTGTAGTCTATTAGTCACTCGTGGGAATTTCCTCGTTCCCCCTAAACTGGCGCGCGGTGTCTATGACAGTTGGATCAGAGCAACAGATGGTCCGGAGAGGCACGCGCCGAGCACGAGACACACTGATCCACACCCCACACCCCCATCCATCCACCCACCCACATCCTGCAGTGGTCGTTTAAGTGGAAAAATCGATCAACCTAATCTAGTGAGGAGGCAAAAAGTGTCAAATCTGATCTGTTTTTAACTTTGGATATTATTCTGATTAAAACACACATAGGACTATATTATATTTAAAAACCTCAAATAGATTCTACTTACAAACACAGATTCCTTAAAATAAAACAGCTTTTTTTATGTTGACTGTCTGGATATTCTAGCATTTTTTTCCTTTCTTTTTTTGCATTGAAGAAACTGTATGTAAACAAATGCATTTATATATATTTTTGCTGTATTATTATTATTATTATTATTTTTTTATCTGCGTCACTAAGGCACTTTAATAATTCAGACAAAATCATGAATCCACTATTACCCACTATATTATTTGAGTACCTCTGCAGGTGGAGTTTATCTTGGTCAGTGTGAAACGTTATTGCCATCATTTGGTGAGGAAAAGAACTGCAGTTGATGATAGAATCAGAATGATGGGGTGTATTTGTACAGGACATAAATATCAAGGCCTACAGGCTGATACCCATGTATATGTATTTTTTTTTTTTTTTGCTTATTTAAACTTCAGTGCAGATAAAAAAGGGTAATATATACGATAATATAAATAGTATTTTCAGCAAAACTATGGATTTACAACATATTCACTTATGTTGTCCTCTGTCTATTCTCACACAATAAAGTTCATTTCAACCACAGTTAAGTTGAAAATAACAGTAATTAAGCAGTAAAAAACAAACTGTACAAAATAATTTATACCAGGAAAAGAAATAATGTACAGGACACTTAATTTCACCTACCTGCTAAATGTTAATCCAGACATACGTACTCAAGTTTAACATGTTACTAAAACCAGTCATTTATATATGTATAACAAATTGATGCTAAATATATTAAAATGATTATGATAATATTCATTTCTAGCATAAAAGCCACTCACTTTTTTTAGAGAGAATTTGATAATCCAGGCCTCTACTGGCCAATAGTGGTATTGCGCTTTAGATACTGTTTGGTTGGAGGGTGTAGATGAAATAGAAGAATAAAGAGATATCAGGTCATGCTTTTGCATTTTTAATTGTGTCTGGAAACAGAAAATAAGTGCAAATCAGAGTGATAAGTAGCTGAATTAAAAATAGAGGGATAGGATTTATAGGCTGCAATACATGATTTTGCCACTAGGGGTCACTAAATGTTAGAAACTGAATATTTTAAAAGTTTCTACAGTAGCTCAGAACAATCTATTTTATAATGAGTGGTATTCAATATTAAGGTGTGTTACCTACTATATCTGAGCGTGGACCAGAGTTAAAATCCTCTTATGCCAAAAAGCCCAGGAACTTTGTGTAACAATGGCTTTTCACCACTAGAGTTAAGGGGGAGCACAGCGGTGCAATCTGCAACAACACCACTAGATGTCAGTAAATACCACACACTAAGCATTTATAATGTGCAGGTACACTAGCTGTGATAAGGATCTTTGGTGTTTATAGGGGTAAATAATATAACCACAGTGCAAGGTGAAGTGACGACAGGGTGGTGCAATCTGCAACTTCACATGTAGATGTCATCAATGCAAAAAATCAAAACTGTTGCACACTTACTGATAACAGCACAAACTGTAAGAGCAAATACCCAAACCACTAGTGGCCAAATAAGGGTATTGCACTTACCAGGGTGGTAACATAATGTACCCTGGGCCAAAAATAATGGGGAAAGAAACGATTATTACATTTACCTGAGCATAAAAACACCTCCCAAGTATGACAATGTGAGTGTGCAAAGGTGGGTCAGTTAAAGGAATTAAGCATTTGGAAGAATGAGTAGTCCTGTTATATCATCTAATGGTTAAATGACAATTATCTAAGCAGAGAGTTACGCATTTACCTGAGAGACATCCTGCTGCTGTTGTTAGTTGCTGAAGCGGAGGTCAGTCTCATAACCTAGATCAAACTCGAGTTTAAATGAATAGATGAATGGTTTTAAATTTATTTTCTTTTTTTTTTTTTTAGCAACTAATGACAACAAATTCTCCTACTACATATTCTTTAAGAGACTCCAGATTTAATGGAAAAAACGTGGAGTTAAGTGCTCAGACACAGAGCACATTTTCAACAGGGTGGAAATGAGGACCCACCTTGGAGAACAATTAGAATAAGACCAATTTTGCACAGTAAAGCATGGAAAGCTGTTTTAGTAGTAGTCCCACTGAAAATATGGGCAGAATAGCTCCAGTTTGAGGATGCTGCTAAGAGTTGCATTCATCATTAAATACAAAAGGACATGCAGTTTTATGACAGGAATGCAAGAAGTTGGTGTAACCACTGACATCCAGTTCAGTCAAATATTTCAACACATTTAAGTCACAGATCTAACTTCATAATGAGTAAAAAAAAAAGACATATTATGTGAACCGGATATTTGGCAAAACATGATTCATAGAGTATTTACTTATCTGATAATATTAATCGTGTCCTAGCAACGACTGCAGTGTTTCCAATTGTAAACTTATAACTCCATGTAGACCACGTGTCCTCAAACAAATGAAGTGCAATTATATCCTTAAGCATGTAAATAGTGTGGATGTGATCAAACTTGTGTTATTTTTGTGCTATTCAAAAGATAGCTAAGATGCAGTCACGGAAAAAATTATTAGACCATCAAAAGTCACCAAAAACAATGGTTATGCAATCAAGTGCTAACTCCTGTGTGTATCATATGACTAAAACAGACAAAAGAAAACATGGAATGCCAAAAAGCACTGTTTTTGTCAGTACAATGCCATAGATATTGATGTAAGAACTGAAGTGATTTTGGTTATTATCAAGAAAACATGGAAAATGGATAGATATCAGCTCTGAAATTAAACTCTTATGAACTATATTTGTTGTTATCATTATATTTGTCCAAACAAATGTACCTTTAGTTGTACCAGGCATTAAAATGAACAAGAAATTGAAGAAAACAAGGGGTGGTCTAATAATTTTTTCCGCAACTGTAGTTCAGTCAGTGAGTCAGTCTGAGGAGTTGTGGGACAGTCCAAGTCAGAGCAGAGGGTGTTGAGTGCCACCAGATGGACTACAGTCTCCAGCCTGTAGGTGTCCTGTGATACCCGTTTCACTAGCAGATGTAAAATTAATGCCGAGGAGGCTGCGTGTAAACAATGCTGGGCTTGTGTTCAAAAAGTCCATTGGTAAATTAGTGTTTTGTCATAGTTATGTAACTTTCTCTGATGGCTACTGGTGCAAAACGTTTTAGAGAGGGTAAACAAATCAAAAGCCACTGCTTGGCTCATCAAAAATGGACAGTTTAGAACTTTATTCTCATCACAATCAAAATTTTAACAGTATTATGCCTGAGTAAGCAAATTTTACAAGCACCTATAATATGGAAAATAATAGCTCCATTACATGTAAAGCAGAATCATGTGCACATTCATTCAAAAAGGTTGAGATCTGTCATTCAGATCTGATTCTACACTTTTTGCCATTTCATATATATGCACCTTTAATGTTTGATATGTTTAAAAATAATAACCATGAAAGTAAAAGTTCTGCATTCAAGACCCTAAGTATAGTTCAGTATTATCAGAAAAATGCACTTGAACCATGTAAAGTAAAAGTGTTATTGTGCTGTAAAATTGTCCTGTCAGTGTTTTATTTTCATATATTATGTTTGTAATTGCTGTATTGCAATAGTGTATGATGTCTTTTACTGCTGTAGATGTTTGAGGCTAACTTGAATAAAACTACATTTGTTGACAGTTATTGCACTATTCTCTGTAAGACCATCATACTTTGTTTCTGTAAATGAAACTACTGTACTATTCTTCTTTCTAAGATTGTCTTGATTGTTGATTTTTGAATTATTATTTGTGTTTTACTTGTTCACATATAAATTTCATTGCATGTTTGGAATAAATCACTCAATCAAAACAATCAATACTTTTGCAGTGTTGCCCTGCTGCTCCAAGAAACACATATTGTATTTGTCTACTACTGCTACTGTAAACAGACTGAGACTAGTATCTTCTTTATACCATTTATTTATTCTCACCTCTTTTTTCAATGCATGACATTGAACAAGATGAGAGAAACGGTATCTCAATTCTGTGCATCTAGCGAACTGACAATAAAGAATCTTTGAATATGACTAAAATTATGTCTTTTCATTGAAATCTATTATAAGAAAGGTTTTGAAGAGATTATGTAAGAGGAACAGTTCATCCTTCAGTTTTTCATATTTAGCATCAACAGATCATCACTGGATATGTAGGGAGATGGAAAATTATAATGTAAAAAGTAAAGTTACATAATGGACTAAAAGTGAATATTGTAACTTAGATAGATAACCAGTATGTGTATGAAGCTGCATAACAAAGGAAAATACAAGTTTAAAAAAAAAAAAAAAAAAGACTAAAAACAACTGTCCTTGGTTACATTCCACCACTGCAGCCTCTCAAAGTGTGAATGGGAGTTCAAGTTGTTGTAATTGGAATGGGGCACCTTCCCAGAGCCTCACAGTAAACCAGCCGTACTGCGCCTTTAACTTCTGAGCCGATTTCCAGAAAGCAACAACCTGTAACAGGCTCAACGATCCTCCCCCTGATGGATTATTTAGCAGGCACAGAGTCCCATGTCGCCATCTGCAATAGGAATATTCTCTGAAGCACATTATACGCGTTATTTTCTCTTAAACGCGTAAGATAAACTGAGCAGATAAAGGAAACTAGTGCAGTGACAGAAGGTTGGGTTTGTGCAACAGGTGAAGCGCATCCTGGAGCGGACGGGTGCGCCACAGCGTCGCGCACATACAGATCAGGTTAGTCCGTGTCTGGGGTGAACAGGCTGTTTCAGGACACCTCAACATGTAATAGCCATCTGTTAAAATGTATAGCACGTAAACAGGAACAGAGTTTGATTTTGGTTGTATTTCTTTCGGGAAATGCGGTGCGTAAATTGACTTTTCATTATTACGCAAACCGTGCGTCTGGATGAACTGAGGCTTTAAACCTACAATGCTGAGCGCATCCACACGGTGAAAAGGACCGCGTTCAGGGCAAGTAACCGAGGGAAGGAGTCGTCCAGTCCGCTGTGGTCATGGTGGCGGAGGGGGACCGGGCGCTGCTCGCCGCAAGGCAAGGAGACCTGCAGACTCTCAAAGTGCAATTAGCGGCAAAAGCGCTGAACGCAGAAGTGAAGGATGTACTGGGGGCGTCCCCGGTGCACCACGCAGCCCGGTCCGGGAAACTGAGCTGCCTGCGCTTTCTGGTGGAGGAGGCAGGGCTGCCGGGAAACTGCCTGGCGAACAACGGGGCGAGCCCGGCGCATGACGCAGCTGCCACCGGTAACCTGGCCTGCTTACAGTGGCTGCTGACCCAGGGTGGATGTCGGCCAGAGGTGAGTGACTAGGGTGTAGTAAGTAGACGATGCCCTAATTCAACTTCCTCTGTCATGTCTGAGCTGTGGATCTTCACTGACTTCACCACACCCATTCAATCACACCAAAGTAATGGCATAAATGTTTGAGGTTAAGTTAATGGATAGTCAAAGCAGTTGTATAACATTTACTAACTTAAAGGATTTCCCAAGGCAGGCTGATTTTACCCTTTGTAAGAGGTGAAGGAAATGCATTCCTAACTCCTAAGTGAGAGTTAAACTGCTTGGGATAGGTTAGCAATCTGGAAAAATAGATAACTTCACCCATTACAGCCAGAATTCACCTACAGCAGGGGTGTCAAACATTCTAGTTCAGGGGCCACATTCAGCCCGACTGGATCTCAAGTGGGCTGGACCAGTAAAATGGTAACTGTGAAAAAAGTAAAATTATATTACGAACAGGTTTACATCGACAAAGTTTCCTTAAAAATCTGAATAACATGAACAATTTGAATTGTCTTAAGAAAAACAATTTTAACAATATTATGCCTCGGTTTATCAGTTTATCACTGACACATGTGCATTACAATCGCACAAAACATTTAGTAACAGGCAGAATATTGGCAAAATTGCATTCACTTTTCTTAAGACATTTCCGTTTGTTCATATTTGTTCAGGTTATTCACATTTTTTGTAAAAGTATAGTTTGGTAATGTAAACATTTTCATGTAATTTTACTTTTTTACAGCAAAAAAATAAAGAGAAAATGTGGGGGTGTCATTATTTATAGGTTATTATGATAGTATTTTACTGGTTCTGACCCACTTGAAATCTAATTGGACTGTATGTGTCTGAAAGTGGAACCTGAATTAAAATGATTTTGACACCATTAACTGTTAATACCTTCTGTGTCATTTTTGCATTTCACAAATTCATCCCGCTGGCTGGATTGGACCCTCTGATGGGCCGGATTTGGCCCCCAGGCTGCATGTTTTATACCTGTGACCTACAGCAACCTGAGTATCACACACTTGGACATGATTGTGGGACTTTAATGTGATCATTTAAAGATAGGAGGGGATGGAAGGCAAATATAGCACACATTCATTTAATAATAAAAATCAAAAGCTTAAAAAAAAATAAAAAATCAGATCTTTAGAGAATATATTATTAATCTTCATCACATCAGATTAGATTGGATCAGATTAGTGCACAAAGAAACTGCAGAATATACAGAAATATTGTCAGAAGATAAACATCCAGAATGCTCAAAAACTTGTGTTAACATACTGACATCCCTCATGAATTGTGACTTTGTTTTGGTTACAACCTTAAACCTGTGCTACCTCGTGTTCCTATGCTGATGAAGTATGCAAAGTGGAACTTGCAAATATTTATAGTAGTCGTATGCTGTAGCAGACCAATAAAATTATCAGATAAGGCTGACAGTGGTGATGAAGTATTGCATGTAAGTTTGTATATTCACAATATGATCCAGATTATGAACCATACACCATCCTTATTTCTCCACTGGAAGTAAGATTCTGTCAAGGCTGTGTGCAGCACTTTCCTTTACTGAATGTATGTGTATATATGTGTTGCTGACAGTGAGCTTTACAGGCTGATGTGCATCCAGTGTCATTATCTCTTTGGGTTCATTAACTTTATCACTCATCCAGTGTTGTGCAAGTTACCTCCAAACTGTAATGCATTTCAGATTACTTGTTACTGCTATTTAAAAGTAATTCCTAATAACATCACTTTCTCAGAATTGTGATGTGTTACATGACTCCTGTATTACTTTTGAGCAACATACAGGCTAGCGTTATAAATAGCGCATGCGTAGTAAACCCCCCCTTCCCCCAATCCAACAGATAGAAGAGTCTTAAATTTGCGGTACATGCGAACGGATAGCTCAGTAAGTAACGCTATGGTCTATGTTGTTTGAATCCCAGCAAGGAGCGCTAGTGTTTGTTTGTTTTTTTTTTTCAACATTTTACATGTTCAAAGAGGGGGCGCGAGGCCGAGAACGCCGGTAGATAAATCCGCAATCGATAAAGAATTCTAACTGTTCATAGAAACGTTAGCTTACCTTGTCATTGCTGATCACAGGGATCATGCTAACTAGCTTCTTGAAAGCAGGGTTAGGGTTAGCAATGAGCATCCACCTGTCAAGGGGACGAGTTTAGTCTCAGAATAAAAAGAGTTTAGTCTTGGAACGATGTGAGTAGCGCATGCGTAGAAGCACTTATTTCAGTCGGCCATTTTTTACAACTCGCTACAGCACCCGCGCTAGGACAAATCAGTGTGTTGTAAATTATGTCAGATTATGTTAAAGTACAGAGGCTTTACCTTATGTCAAGTACAGAAACTTTAGCGTTAAGGAGTGTCCTCCTAGTGATCAGATGTGATTTCGAGATTCAATTTATATGTCTACTTTGGGTTTCTTTCACAGCTGAGGCCTATCCAGCTCACAAACAACGTGATCTAAATCTGAGGAAAACTGAGCGGTGGAGGGTATGATTTGGCCTAGTGAGGTTGTCGTAGCGACTAGTAAAAGTGTCCAACAGATATAAATGCTCCTACGCATGCATGACTCACATTGTGGCGGTAATACACCAATAAGCTGGATGCCAACTGCCGTAAAACACGAAGAAGAAGAAGAAGGCTCACATTGTCCCGACACTCATATTGTCCCTTGACATGGCCAGTGTCCTGTCTTCTGCCATCTTCACCTGAGCAGGAACAGGAAGTAGAACTTTCCTGCCACATTTTTGATGTCTTAACTCTTTAATACCTGATGTGTCACCGCTGACACACCCTGTACATATACAGTTTAGATGGCTGTAATGCTTTCACTGTTGTGCAATTGTAAAAACTCCAACAACCTCCAACCTCCAACCTGAGATGTTCCGCTTTATCAGCTTTATTGGGTCATTGCGGTATTTTCACTTATTCCTGTATGAGAAGCTGGAGAAAAAGCCATTTTAGCAGTATTATAGCATGTAGTAAATTGTAAATGACTGCTAGATTTTGAATGTTCTAAGTGCTGTGGAAAAATGGGCAAAAGAACTAGCTCACAGCATATTTTCTAACCTTTTAATAATCAAAATAAGAGAAAATTCCAGATGAACCATTTTAGGCGTAGGGTTTATAGGGCTATGGTCTCATGGTCTTGCTTTTTTGTTTTGTTTTTTTTCAATTGAGCAATTAATTATGGGCGAAAAGTTTGTTATAACACAAGCGCTATTGAACATATATGGAGTAAAATATTACTGAAAATTGATTAGTAATGCCTTACACTACTGAGTTACAGCAAAAAGTAATTCGTCACTGTAAGGCATTACTTTTGTAACACATTACTCCCAACACTGCTCATACAGTATTATACAGTATTTCTCATATGTGGCATCAATGAATGAAAGTCAATGAATGTGGTGCGTACGTGATCCCCAAACGATAAAAAAAAAAAAACATCTATAAATATCCTCTGTGTTTGAAGTAATAGAGGTAACATCTAAGCTAATGCTGTGGCCTCTTTACATAGTACCATGTTTTAACAACTGGTGATCAAAAGTGCAAAAAACCTGAGTGAATTGAGTCTAACATCTTGTAACCTGTGACTCTAAATGAAAACACTGTGTAATAAGAGCTCTTTCATCCCTTACTTTCATCCATTACTTTTGAGTGCTGCCAGGTAGACCACTGAGCAGTGATAAAGAGAACCCCACACGGCACATTTACTGATAAGAAACTACTCAGTAAAACGATTAACACTGCAATATAGTTGATGGATAGGCAGTGCTGGCTTCAGGTTTTCTGCATTGTGTATTTTGCATTGTGTCTATTTCTGCTTCCTCAGTCGGTAACTTAAAACATTGCTCAAAGGATCGTAAATTGTTTTCATTTATTGCAGTGTGACATTTATTAGCCTTTTTACTTAACCAGTCAGATACTGGTTATTAGAAAAGCAAATAAACAATAGCCTTGATAAGTATGTAGGTACTATCTCTGATCTTGTAGATATGTGACATTGTTGGCCTGTAGAATGCTGGGAAGTGTATTAAGATTAGCCTAAAGTTGTGGTTTGTGACGACTTCTGTTTTCATATCAGTTTTCACAAAGGATGTTATTGCCCCATATATGAAGCAGCAACCTGTGGTGCTTAAGTAATGTACATCTCAGAAAAATCCTCAAGTTCACAGATTCATTCATTCAAATTCATAGTATATATTATTATCTTTAATATAACTCAGAAAAATACACAATGTACAATAAAATGCACTTGTGATAAAACAAAAAAGGCAATTTAGTAAAGCAATAAAGGCTTAAAAATATAAAATCGAACAAACTAATGAACTAAAACAAGAGCAGCGAGAAATAACGTGAAAAAAATTAGTTTAAAAAATGAAATGCCCAAAGGATAAAAATTAGTTAAACGTCTGTTACCAATTGGTAGTGAATAAAACTATATTTTCTACCTCAGTAAAAACAGATGAAACCTGACCAGGAGAACTGAGCTGAACACAACATTTGCATTAGAATTATCAACAACTTTTTATGGCACAGATTTCTTTTTTATACATTCTGGCCTTGGTTTTTTTCGATATCTTGACTATGCATTGGGTTTTAGGGGTTTTATTTCAGCAAAAATTTTTAATTTTGTGTCTTTTTATTTTATTTCCAGGACAGGGATAGTTCTGGCGCCACTGTTCTCCACCTCGCATCT